>NW_017731351.1:7729219-7764685 GCF_001890085.2 Hipposideros armiger
AGAGAGAGAGAGAGAGAGAGAGAGAGAGAGAGAGAACAAGGCCAAAGAAATCTGAGCATACCTAGTTTATAGGTGAATTTTTATACATATTAAGAACCACAGAAATTAGATGAAGAATCATTCTCCTGTCCACCTATGGTGAGTTTTTAAATCTTGGCAGACAGAGCATTTAAACACAATTTTGGATGAGCACAGCCAAGCATCATTTTTCGGTCCCCAGAAAGTGATCTACTATTTGCACCACTGATCAGATATTTACATTAAGTGATAGAGTCCTATACCTTTCAAGGTGCCTAATAGATTTTTTTCATCAGACAACTCTGTTCAGGGTTCACTAGTCACACGACAAGAAGCAAGTGTCTATTCAGGTACCTCTTATGACTTCCCAGAAAGGCAGGAATGATTCCCGGCTGAGCTCACCTCCCCTGACTGCCTGGGCATGTGAGGCGTGGGGAGGAGGAGAAGAAAGCTGGGGGTTCCTTCCAAAGTTCCTGCGCACATTAGAATAACTGTCAGTTGAGCTAGCAAGAGGCAATCAGAGACATCCTTTTCAGAGAACTGCAGATATTACAGAGCAGGGCAGAAAACAACTCATGGAAAAAGAGAGTATTTCCTCTGACTGATAAAAGGTGTATAACAATTAGTAGCAACTTTTGGTAGAATTTTGGAAATAGACACATCTCCTATATTCTTTCTTCTACACAGTTTTATTTCCCAAACAAGTGTCTTATTATTGTTCTTAATATGTGAAAAATAAATTTACAATTAAATGGAGGATTATATGGTATGCATATTATGCCACAGAAAGTTGTACAAGGTGAAGTGGAAGGCATCCCATGTGGGTAGTTAGAATTCACCAAAAATCGAATATTTCTTGCTAGACTATGTTAAGTGTTTCTTTTTTCTAGTATACTTGTAGATAGAGTAAATGAATGTTTAGAGTAGGACCAAAAAAAAAATGATGTCGTTAAGAAGCATTTTATCAAAAAAGGGGGTGACAACATACGATTGTGTATTTGTAGTAATGGATAGTGTCAGCCACAACAGACATCTGGAACTTTTGTAAACTATGTTGCAATTAATCATTAAAATACAACTTTTGAAAAACCAGTTTTCCTGCCAAAACTTGGATAATTTGAAACACTTGCATTGTCATGCTCATATTTATCATGTTACCTTCTAGCCAATTATGTACTTAACCACTATGATCAGTACATTCGGAGCGTCTTCCAGTAGCCAACAAGCTCAGTCTCCACGTGACCAGGGATTCCCATGACAAGTGAAGTGAACTACTGGCCTTCACTAGTAAAGTTTATTTTATTTCACTCAGATAACTACAGCTTTTTAAGTCATACATCCAAGCATGTCATCTCCCCAACTTAAAGTCTTGCAGTGGCCTTCTATTATACTTGGAATAAAACTCTGACTGCTTTTCCATGATGTCTAAATTTCTACCTAGTCTCGGCCTGGCCTCTCAGACCTTATTTCCCTGACATATGCCCTTCCTTCCATGTGATCCAGGCACGCTAGCTAGCTAGCTGTGTTGTTCCCGCTCATTTTTAGCGCGGAGGCTTTGCAATCCATGTAGAGTGCTCTTCCTGTGTGGCTCCGAGCCGTAGGCAACTTGTCACATGGCTCCCAGTGACCCCCGTGCCATGACACTTATGGCCTGTGGAACCCCTGCCCCTTGCACATGGGCTAAACCTATGTATGCAGTTGTTTTGAACAGAACACGGCAAATTAGAAAGAAGTCACTTTTGAGAGTGGGCTAGGTAGTGGCTTCTGCTCTGGGTCCGTTTCTCACTCCCATGCCCTCCAGTCCTTCACTCTAAAGCTATGGCAGGGGACTCATGTCTCCAGCCATGAGCCAGGGAGGACTTGAGGTTGTCCATGGCCTGCACGAGTGAGCCCGAAAGCAGGTCTTCCTCCAGCTGGACTGGAGATGACGCAGCCCAGGTGGCACCTGGATCGTTCTGCTACCGACCTACAGCCCAGGGACCCAGCTAAGCCACAGAAACTGATGTCATCAATGTCTGCTGTTTGAAGTCGCAAAATCTTGAGGCAATTTCTTATGTGGCCACAGACAACTAATACTTGTTTTCACTGAGGCCTTAGGTCTAAGACAGGCTCAGCAAACGTTTTCGGTAAAGGGTCACAGTAAGTACCGTATTTCCCCATGTATAAGATGCACCCTTTTTCGAAAAATTTGGGGTCTAAAAACTGGGTGTGTCTTATACAGTGGTTGTAGATTTTTTTACTTGCATTTCCAGCAAGTGATGAGGAGTTGTATGAATTTTAGGATGAATAATACTTGAGTTCAATAACTTTATGTAATACATTTTTTTTCAAATTTTGGGCCCCAAAATTAAGGTGCATCTTATACATGGGAGAGTCTTATACATGGGGAAATACGGTAGTTTAGGCTTTGGGGGTCATGTGGTCAAACTCTGTCACAACTCCCAAAACATGCCATTATAGCAGGAAACCAGCCAAAGATAGTATGCAAATGACAATCATCGCTGTGATCCTAGCAAGTTCTATTAACAAAGCAGATGGCAGGTGTGGTTTGCCACCACTACTCAGAGAGAACATTCTAAGCCCTTGATGTGATGTCATTTTCCCCACACTGAAGTCACTACTATTGTAGCTTGTTTGGTTTGTGCTATTATCTTTCTCACGGGCATCCGGGGCCCCGAGCAGTGAGCACGTTAGGCAGTGAGTACTACGTGGGACCATGCACTGCCTGGGGAGGTCGGCAGAGGACTTCCGGAATGAGGAAGTGGCAGGGGCCATGTCAGCAAATAAAGACATAACGAAAGAGAAGAGCAGACATCACAGCGCATCATGTGCTGTCCATTCAGTCAACCTGGTGAGTTTGACCTGTGCTCCTTCAAAACGCAGAACTATGAAAAGTCACGCTTACGGCAACCTCTGTATAAAACTTTTCCTGACCCCCCCCGACACCCCCCCCAACCCCCGTGAGGATATTATCCATTTCTACCTCCTTTTTTCTACTTTTCTACTTGGTACATACAAAAAAAAATTTAAATATGTATTTGTTGACGTAATTATTTCTTACAGTCCTAGCTCCCCGACTAGAAGTCCAGTCACTTGGAGGTAAGGTAGGCCTTTCCACCTCTGTAAGCCAGATCCTGTCTGTCCCTGCCGCTGCTCGTAAGCGCTTGTCTGCCAGTGTGTGCACAACAGATCAGTCCTGCAGAGCGGGACGCAGGATGGAAAGAAGGAATCAGTTTTGAGGAAGGGCTTTGGTTCACCCCTATGATCTCCATGGAAAGCACAATCTTCAAGTTCACCAATTAAGTAGTCAGCCTCTGCAGTGTCTTCTGGCAGGAAATACAACTGCTTTCGTGTGATCTGTCTAGATAATTGCCTTTATTTTGCGGTAGCAGCAGCATTAGGAAACATCAGTGGGTTAGTATTTGCGCTCCGCACAGGTGTTAAGCCCTGCCTGCAGTTCTCAGTCTGCCACATAACTACCGTGCTTTATTATGGCGAAGGGCATATACGTTTTCGTCTTTCTTCTGGAACAATATTTGTCATTCTCTGTAACATTTCAAAATATTAGAATATATAACATATGATGGAGCAGCTGTGCTTGGATAAAAGCTTGTGTTTTGCAAATGGATAAAGAAGGTATCATATATTATTTCCAAGGTTATGGTTGCACAAAATACTTATTGGAATTTACTCATCAGCATGAGTCAGTGGGACAAGAATGAGTTGCATCTGGCTTTTCGGCTATGTACTAATGTATTGGATTATGCCTTATGGGGATGGTGCACATACTTTTATCTGGCTAATCATGTGTCTGGCTCTACAATCATGTATGTTTGTTCCTGCAGCTTAGCTAATTACAACATGGCGTTTGGGGGCAGGGTATGGTTTGGATGCTGACCTAACTGGCAGTCAATCTTAATCTTTACTGTTTTTGATTATACATAATTTATTTTAGTTGCAGAGAAGCAGATTTCAAATTTAACTTTGGTATGGTTTTCAACACAACATAATAGAAATCACACTACAACTGGTCTTTGTTGATGTTTTCATCTATGATAGACCATTTGATCATTAATATCCTGGGTTATAAATAAATCTGAAAGGAATAAAAAGTTTGATGCCTTATGTTGGACTTAAAAAAAATTTCTGTATATCTAAATCTTGTAATTTTTGTATTCATTGTAGAAATAATTTTTGAAAATCAAGAAAAGCATGCAAACTATAGAATTATTCATAATTACAATGTTTGGAAATAACCACAATTTATATTTTGATATTTAAGTTTCCAATCTTTTGTATATATTTCTACATTAAAAAATCAAGAATGAAAATCAAAGTCAAACTGACAATATTTTAGATATTAAGACATTATTCTCTGAGCAGTTAGACAAGCATGAATATGAATGGAAGCACACATTTATTTATTTGTCTCTCAGAATTCCCCTACTACAATAGATTATAAGCTCCATGGGGAAAGGATTTGGTTTAAAAAAAAACAAAAAAACCTCTTCTATCTTCATTGCCTAAAACAATGCCAGGCACATATTTATTCAATGAGTTAATGAATAGTTAACATTTTTATGTTATAATATGTTATAAACACATTCCGATTTCTGTATTCTTGTTTTTTTAATATCAGTGAGATAGTACTTGTAATTTACTTTTACTTTTAACCAATCTTCATTTGAAGAATACTTTAGTTTCTCTAATTTTGTTACCTTTTCAGAAATAACTTATTTTTTTATATTCCAATAGTTTTCCTCTAATTTCATTGAAAAGACTAGACATTCCAGAAGAATACTGAGCCACAATGATTATAATAGGAATTTTTATGTTAATCCTGAATTAAATGGAATGTCTCTGAAGTTTTATAATTAAATTCAGCATTGGTGTTTAACTTTAGATAGATATTCTTTTGAAGAAACACACATCAATTTATACTTTACTAAGATATTGTTAAAAATAAAAAGTGGTATAAAATGTTATCAAAATTCTTTGTCATTTGGTCTATTACACATGATAATATAGATTATCAAATTTTTCTAATATTAAACGGCCTGCACGAGTTTAACTTACAGAAGATACTTTTTTAGTCATAAAATGTATTTTATATACTATTGTATTAACTTAGTTGGTATTTTTATTTGAATTTCTGTATGTTTATTTATAAAGTAGATTTGTCTCTAGTTATATTTTATAGAAAAACTTGTCAGTTTCTAGTTAAGGAAGATTGGCCAAGTTCACTGAGATTTATTTAAATTCTTTCTACACTCTGGAATGGTTTAAAGACTATTACATGTTTCTTGAAAGTTTGAAATAAGTTATTCATACAACTGTTGAGAACCGTATCTTTAAAAATAGCTGAGTATTTAAAAATATATTTTCTTTATTCAACAGCAATCATTTCATGATAGTGGTAATCTCATATAATATGGTGTTTTGCAAGTTCTTGAAATACAGTTTTGCAAAATTGCAGAGATTTTTTTTTTTAATTTCAGGACCCTGAGCCTTTAATCTGAGCTCATCAATAATGGCAATTAGGCACAAGAAGAGAGAAACACACTGATAATAAAACAACAATGATAACAATCTACCATAACAAAAGTTCGTGAACGTGGTATTATTAAGTAACATAAAGGCTACTTGAACACAAACAATATGCTACTGTGACAGCTGATCTGATGATGGAGAAAGCCACTACGTGACACTACGTGACTAACGGGTGGGGAGCACCCACAGCGCGGAGATGCTGGACACAGGGGTGATTCAATCTGGGGCGGGTCAGGGCGCAAAACTTCTCCATGCTACTCAGAACAGCATGTGATTTAAAACTTACGGATTGCTTATTTCTGGAATTTTCCATTTAATAATTTTGGACTGCAGGGGACCGTGAGTAACTGAAAGTGTGGAAAGCAAAGGTGCAGAAAGTGAAACCTCAGATAAGCAGGGACTTCTGTATTTATCTGAAGAGAGTGAAAAAACTAATGGATAGATATATGCACCCCTATGTTCATTCTAGCATTATTCAGATATAGAAACAACCCAAGTGTCCATCGTGGCCATCACTGGATGAACAGCTAAAGGTGATGTGTAAGTACATGTAACGGAATACTAGTCGGCCCTAAAGAACGAGGACATCTTGCCATTTGCGACAACACCGATGGATCTAGAGCAGCGGTTCTCAACCTTCCTAATCCCGCGACCCCTTAATACAGTTCCTCATGTTGTGGTGACCCCCAACCATAAAATTATTTTCGTTGCTACTCCATAGCTGTAATTTTGCTACTGTTATGAATCGTAATGTAAATATCTTTTTATTTTCTGATGGTCTTAGGTGACCCCTGTGAAAGGGTCATTCGACCCCCAAAGGGGTCGCAACCCACAGGTTGAGAACCGCTGATCTAGAGGGTATTATACTAAGTGAAGTAAGTCAAACAGAGAAAGACAGACACCATATGATCTCACTTACATGTGGAATCTAAAAGACAAATGAACAAACAAAACCCATAGATACAGAGAACAGACTGGTGGTTTTCAGAGGGGAAGGGGCATCGGGGCTGGGGGAAATAAGTAAAGACTTAACTGTGATAATCACTTTGTATTATATACAAATACCAAATTATTGTGCTGCACACCTGAAACTAATGTTACGTACCAATTTTACCTCAAAAAAAAGTTTAGCCAAAAACAACAACAACAAAAAACGCAGTCAGCAGCATCTGCGTTGTCAGGAAGCTAGTCAGACATGCAGAGCCTTGGCTGCATCCCAGATCTGTTGACTCAGAATCTCATTTTTCCAAGATCCCAGGTCCACTGACGTTTGAGAAGCGCCGACACAGGATTTGAAGTGGGGACGGAGTGAAAGTGAGGAGGTAAAAACCAATCATCTTATTTCAGAACTCCACGGTGATGATGAGTTTTTACTTCCATATTACTTTCTGGCTCGGCCTCATTTACTGACAGAATTACACACATCAAACGATTTCCAAGTCCTTGGTTTTACCAGGGACTTCACCCAGAGCCTGAAGACTGAATTCTAAGTATTTGAAGCACTTATTTCTGTGAGCAGAGGTTAAAATATTAATGCGTTCCTTGAACTAGGTAATGCATTATCTTATTACACATAAGGAAAGTCGAGAGAAAAAGAGAGAGAAAGAGAGAGAGAGAGAGAGAGAGAGAGAGAGAGAGAGAGAGAGAGAGAATGAATTTAAATAATCATGAGGAAGGGCCCAAGGAATTTGAAATCAGAAGTTTGCGTCTGGCGAAGGGATACATCTGTACTGCGAAGCGTGACCGTGGGGACCATGCCCACGGGGGGCACGGAACAGCCCTGGGAAACCGGGAGGGGGGAGTTCCAAACAGGAAAGTTGGGAAGGACAGCTTGGAAGCGAAGTTTATTTAGGGTCAGCCCCTCAGCCCTACCTATTTCATGTCTATGAATTGTTCAAATAACACAGTCGATTCCCTCGGCAACGCTTTCCTGAGACAAATATCACTCACAGGCTTCCAGCCTGAATTCCTGAAGAGTTAAACAAAGCATCAGCTTTCAGAAAATTCTTTCATCAAAATGGAGTATCTGAAACGTTTTTTTATTTAACTTTGGTTCTATATCAGAGTGAAGCTTTAAGCTTACACTATAAATAAACAAACTGCAAACTAGATGTCTCAATGGCAGCTTAGACTAAACCTATTCTTTTTTTTTTATTATTTTGTGGTGAATTATTTTAAAATGATAGAGAAAAAGCTTTCATTTAAAATTTCAACAGCGATATTGAAGCATCTGCATTACATAAGTGATTTGGCTCTACATACATGATTTTTTTTTAGGTCTACCCCTTTTTTTTTCACTGAGAGTTGATGATTTTATGTAAATGCTTTGGGTTTCTGAGCCAGAAATGAATGCTGCCATCTCTGAGAGCTCCAGCACTAAGATGCTGAAGGTAAGTACTTTAGGAGGAACAGTAACGAGCTCAACATTTGTTTCTGTTGATCACTGCTTCCTTCATGAAGCATATTCTAACTGGCCTCTGAGTCTCTCTGTTCTCAAAAGGTTTTAGCAGCCATTAATCGTAAAGTATCTACTGAGTCATCAGCTCTACAATGTCGCGTGCAAACTTTCAAAATTTAATGAATTCTTCATGTTTCTCATAATTATGGAAGAGCAATGTGCAAATAAAATTCCTGCGTGCCAGGACCATAAAGTTCTGGGTTACACGGGGTCTGCCTGTGTACCTGTGCCCCTCGGAGAGAGCAGAGAGAGGGAGTGACCCTCCTGACCATTACAGCCGACTGGACCAGGAGTGAGAGCGTGGACGCAAGCCCAGCCCTGCGATCTTGAACTGGGGTCCCTGGCTCCAGGCTTTGAGCTGGGTCAATGGAGCCCTGCAGAGACTTTCAACAGGCAGCAATGGGTGAGGGCTGGCCAGGGTCCTGCACAACAAGGGGACCTGGCAGAGGCTGTCTGGGAGCTGGCGGCACTGTGGGCAGCACAGGATTTATGAGGGAGAGACAGGGAGATGGGAGACAGCATTTTGTGGAGTTCCTCCAAAGGACTGCAGTCAGCGGGTCCTGGACCCTTGCGGAGATCTGAGGTGCATTTTCAATAATGTTCGCCTCATTCGCTTTCTGAACAACTTTGAGTCTATTTCTTACAGAAGAAGAAGAACCTTGACTAAGACACGGTGACTGTGGGTACCTGGCTACATAGAGGGGGCAGTCTGATGTGACACATGAGAAAGAAGGGTCGTGAGGGCCACGGATCCCAGCAAGCCACACGGGAGGTCACCTCACCTCTCTGAGCCTCAGTTTCCTCATCGATAAAAGGAGGGAAACCACCCACTCTTCATAGGAGTATCACCAGGGTTTTAGAAAGTGAGCGTCCATCTACCATTTTTCTAACACACAATAAGGGCAGAGTAAGTGACATCTGCTCTGCCTTTCCGCAGTCGGGTTGCACATCCTTCATGTGGCCCTGTGCACTTTCCATTTTTCCATCTAATCAAATGTCAGGTACTCGAAAGGCACAGCTTTCCTATAAAAAGTTATAGGCTACATTTCCTTTATGCAATTTTTTTATAGTCTACAAGTTTATAAACATGAAACATATAAGCCATGAAGACTGCATTATTTTCTGTGGTGATTTTTTAAGGAAATACGAATTGGCGAAGAAAATAGATCTACTCACTCCTTGCTTTTTCTCATCCAGCGGAGACACAGTGTTTTGGTGGTATTTGGCTATTATTTTGTATCATAAAAGCTTCTTCAAAAAGATCCACCCTTCCTTTTCAGATGGTGAAAACAAATGGCCAGTGTATACATTAACCACTGCGTGCCTTGCCTTAAACACGTACACAGCACCAGACACAACCCTGATGTAAACCACAATCTAAATACTATTTTATTCACTGAAGTGTCGGAAAGCGTTTCTTATAAACAGCATAACTGAATACATTCTGCACATTTCCTGAGGCAAGGATCTAGCCATTTCACATAAAGTTCCCATCTTTCCATGTGAATATACAAAATGCCTGGCCCTTGCAAAACAGACCTTTGACAGAAGAGAACAAATTAATTCTTTCTTTTTCACTTCACAACACGAAAAACAGCTGAGGCCCCTTAATTGAAACAATGAGAGGCGCACAGAGTCCATGTAACTCTTTCAAGGAGAGGAACCCTTAAATGCTTTCCAGTAGGAGGGACTTTGAGAAAATAAAGTGGATAAATAAACTTTCGGTGGACAAATTCCCAAACAATCTTTTCTAAATTGAAACCATCAACGCACAAAGCCAGCAGATCCCTCTTCTTTTAAAAAAATTCAGTGTCATTATCACAAGAAATAGTAAGCTTTCTTTGTTTATCTTACTGAGGAATATTTTAGTTATTGGACCTTATGCAAGTTCCTTGTTCTGTGCCAGAATTTCAGTCATTTCTGTGCGTCTACCTTAGTGATAGCTTATAATAATGATGACCTGAACCAAAATTAATTCCATCTTCACTCCATGCTGGCTTACTCCAAAATAAATGATATGTTCAACAATAACTTTTAAAACATTGGTTGTGAATTTAGTAATCCTATGAAATTCCCTCAGTAGCTTTAACTCTTTTTTTTTTTCTTATAAGACCTGATCATCAGGTCAAGTTATCTGCTCTTTAAAAAAAGGAACAATGCAGTCTAAACACAAGTCCAGAACCTTCAAAAGACCATAATTACATGCATTCCCATCTCACATCGCCTACCTGAGACCATCAGGCCACAGGAATTTCTTTATTGGTCTGTCTGAGGATTTTTGTGAAATTGTTTTTATAAAAAAATAATTAAAGTTGTTTCAACACTAGTAATGATTCATGATTTTTAAGTATTTTAATTTACTAATATAATAGATGTTTAAGTAAAACTTCTAAAAATCACACCTGTTGACCCAGGAGAACGATAAATGTTCCATATATTGTCACTGCTCAATGCTGAGAAAATAATTTTAACAGAGAGTAGAATCACTGCCTTGTCTTTAGCCTCTCAATCCTCTAGGTCAGTGTGGTACTAACTTACCGCATTTTATCCAATGTTTTAAATTGAAACGAAACTCGGGATTTGCTTTTGTGCTACCAGGTGCAACCTCAAGCAGCTATCAGAAACAGAGACGAGTGCAGATATTAAGAAGCCAACGAACAAAGGTTTCTCCACACTCGCTCTCTTACTAAGAAAGAAACAGTTTAATAGCCTAGTGCACTGCGTATGCGTGGAAACACTGAAGACTGTTGGTTAGCTCGCAGCTCAGAGGACAGGGCGGCGTAGGGACACAGGATGCACACATACACATTCCAACAGCAAGTTCACGAGGAGGGAGAACGCAAAGCAGCTCAGTGTATGAAATCACTCCATGAATTTGATAAATTATTTAGGACCATTGTGTAGTGTTTATCTTAGAAAGTAGCCAGAAAACATTTTTGAAGAGACTTCCAAGAGAACTTTCCCATCTGCTTTCTAACGTCAAAGATTGCCTTTGCTTGGTTGGAAAGAACTATTCACTTTTTAAGAGACCCGTTAAGGACAGAATTATGGCTTTGGTATGTAGTATAATGTATATATTTTCAAATACATTTTGAAAACATATGAAGGCTTTTCCATGTGACTTCTAAGTAAATACCATTCAAATCTATGTTTGAGCGGAGGGCATGGAAGCAATTTAGTTACCTGAATCGGAAGACAGTAAAAGGAAGCAATACACGAATACGCCCCCAATTTAGTATGTGTGGGGATTGTGGCAACGATATAATTATTTACTGGGGAAACAAAATGGATATAAGAATTTAAGAGAAGTAGAAGAACATATAAATACCTTCCACTTTAAGATGTACTCCTTAAATTTCTTACCAAAGTTGTTATTTAAAAATTCTTGTCTTGATGTTTGTTTATATGTGTGTTCAACAGTTAGCCACTTAACCATCGTGGCTTTCAGCAGCAAAGCTAAGCAGTGCCTTTGATTTGCTTCAGCATAATGGACACCTTGACTTGGGTTTTAACTTTTGTTTGGACAAAAGTGAGACATGTTAAGGTTGGGGATCTTATCTGCACTTCCCAAATCCCTTAATGCTGTGAAGCTGGAACGAAAGCTGAGCTGAGAAAGGGCAATCTGCAGGCCTTTCCTTTGGAATCTAGCATGAAAGGGACTTTTTCCATAGACATAAAAATAAGCCCTGCAATATATTACTGAAGCAACCATCCCTATTGAGCAAAATGAGTAATAAAAATAAACATGTATTCAGCCCCTAGAGTTATGGGCTGAAATGACGTGGCTGGTGTCTTAAGGGAGGCAGGGACTATTCTGGATGGCTCTAAGAAGGAGCTGTTAAGGCTGTGTGTGAAACATGACCCTGCTATCCATGGAAGGTCCTCACTTGTGTAAATACAACTCTGTCGCAGCGTTTTTTCCTCTGTGAGTCTGAGGAGATGCTGACCTCACACAGATACAAAGATTAAATGCAAGTAGCCTGGGGTCTTTTTTTTTTTTTTTTATCCAATTTGGAGGAAACCCAGGTGGCCCTCGGGTTTTCTCTTTTTCATCCGCCAGCCCAGCTACTTTAAGTGGCTTTCAGGAGACACCACCTTGGTGGGAATACTGCAAAATCCAACCAAGTATTTTTCTTTTGAGCGTTAGAGAAAACAAGGGGCAAACTGCATGGGGTCAGGAATAATCTCCATTATCCCAAGTTTCTGAAATAGGTGACCACATCCTGACATTTATTTCATGGAAACCACCCTCCACGCCCCCACCTCCATTTAATTATCGGCAGGAACCGCTAATCAGTTTGTTTACAAATATGGAAAAGGGGATGTGAGCGCCAATTATAGAAACCAACAATAAAAATATTTCTCTTCACTGATGAAAGGGACCTAGAGATAAGCGCATGCTGAGCCCAGGCCCTGGCCCTAGGCTTCCCAGCACCACACTAGTGGCTGAGCCCAGCAGGCTCCCAGCAGCCCTGCGCCATGTGACAGGCCTATCAGATGGTGCACAGGCCAGACACAGGGCCAATTAGCGCTTTCCACAGGCCTCTCACCTCTGACCCCTCATTCTCTCTTGATCAACACCCAGGACTCTGATCCACCGACACTAGTAAACAATCAAATCTAAGCCTGGTACCTCTACAGGATGGAAGAGGTTCAGAAAGTTGCTAATCACACTCAACTTTGCCAAAAACTGAAGGGTATGCTGGGCCCTGGGGAAAAACTAGAGTACAACCTCGTTCTGCATCAGTATCCCACATGTTAGAAACCCGCCAGGCCTGTTACATTAACATATTTATAACGGAAGGCTGGATTAACAGAGTTTGACGTCTTGCCTGCATTTACGCTGAGCTCTATTATTGCTCTGAACAGTTCCTCCAAACATATTCTCTGGCTAACAGTAGAACTGTGAACAATTTTGGGGGAAAAAAATGTTGAAAAGCTATTTATATTTTTATTGAGTTCCTTTCTGGAGAACAAACCTAGATTATATAGCATTCTAAAAGATGGCATAATTTTAAACACTCTTTTCTGTATTCAATCACATGTAGAACTAAATTCACAAGACTCCTTCATAAGTTTCAAACTGAACACAGTGAAAATGTTCTAATTTTTGATAAGCTAATGCTGAAGTTCTTGCATAATTTCACAGCTCATTGAGGAAGCAGAAGGAAGCCTAAAGCTTATTCATGGAGCACTGCCTCCAAGGACAATCTTTTTATTTCAAAACGTGTCTAAAGCACTTCCTGGTAGGTGCCATATTGGAGGATGGGGCCAAATGATTTCATGAAAAATCACCAGCTTTGGTGAAAGGCAAGCCTGGGCTTGAACATCTCCTAGTTAGGCTGACCATGAGCAGTCTGCCCATTCTCTTCTGGTCTTTTTACTTACCTACAAAAACAAGGATGATGATATTTTGCAGGGATGATTTAGGATTAAAAAAGTAACTGTTTCATCTTGTATCTAATTCAAATATAAAAATTCTTCTGGGAAAATATTTTCAAAGTTTCCATCTAAATCACTAAAACGAAATTAAGTGATCCATTAAGCATAAACCCCTGCGGAAACGTTTCCTGCTTGGCCAGGCACGTGATGGCAGTGTGTACAATGTCTGGGTGAAGACACAGCTTTTTGCACGTAAGTCTAAAATTCAACTTGAATGCCACGTGCTTCTAGAAGCCCTTGGAGAATTCCACCTAGCCACCGTCCATCACTGGTTCCAAACACTTGAGACAGAAGCAAAACAAGCCGCCCATGAATTTAACCACAATTGTATTTTTTATAAAGAGATTTGAAATTTTGCTCCAAGCAGTATTTTCTGCTTGGTGAGGCCGTTTCTGCCAATGTTTCCACGTGGTCAGTAAAGCTTCTTTCATGAGAATGACTGGTGGAAAGTTTTCCCTTAGAAGTCAAAGCTGCTTTCACTTTTAAATGTATACTAAGAAAAATAATTGACTTAATTGTACCAGAGGAAAATAAGTCATACCTAGACACACTCTCACATCAGGATTGGAATTATTTTCCTGAACCTTCTGAATACAAGCTTGTTTTCTGACTGAGGCCAACTTATGAAACTTCAGTGCAAAAGAATTGGTATGAAAGAGTTCTAAACTATTGCATGCAGGGACAAATAAATGGTGAATATGTTCTTACATTATTTGAATCCTTCATTTAGAATATGTTTAGTGAGGATTAAAATTTGTGACATATTTGCAGTGTCAAAACATTCACACATATCTCTGTACTGTATATCACCAAAAAGATAATAGGATCATTAAAGTAACTCAAATAATTCTAGAGTGATACAGAGCAAGCTTTCTTAAAGTACAGGTTAAAATAACATCAAATTTAATGAGATTCTGAAGTCAAATTACAAGGCAAATTTAAACTCAGTTTCTCAAGCAAAACTAGCTCACCACCCGGCCCTCCATGCTTATCAAGCACTCATCACCCCCTACCCCCACCCCAACCCTCTCCTGAATCCTGAGTCTTGTCAGAGCTTCCAATGCTCAGAAGCCACACTTAATTACCAAGGATTTATTGCGTGCTTAGTACCAACTTGGCATCTGTTTTTCAGAGATTACAACTAAATATATATATACATATATATATATATATATATATATATATATATATACATATTAAACAATAGTATGTTATCATACAGATGCATGACCCATCAAATAGCTGCCAAGCAAGCTTTTATATCCTGCAAACTCAAAACTCCTCCAATTACAGCTGATGGGTAAGGCATGTCTAAATTGATTCTTGCTCCAGAGAGCCTTGAAGACACTGAAACACAAAGTTTTTAAGCATTGTTGTGCATTAAATTCCATTTAACTTATCAAAAATTTTAAGTCATGTTTTCTTTTTAATAAATTTCACTCCTTTAAATACAAGAAGAAACAACTAAATGAGAAACCTGAAATTTTAGTAGAAGGTATTTATAAAGATGACGGGACTATCGAACCATTATTTCTTCTGGCTTTGATTTGAAGGTCACTTTTTAGTCTCTTTAGAGGAAAAGAAAGTAGTATGAATATTTCATTAGAGAGGAGATAAAATAAAAATTAATATATGAAGACATAATAGAAATAATCAAATGGGAAGCCAGTGAGATGAACATGGTGCTAACAACAACAAAGGAATGAAAACGTGGGATTTCGTGGATGTTGCCTTTTTTTCCCCAAAAATATGAAAAAAGAAACAAGGAGAGGTGGGCATTTCAGAGCACCCCCAGCCTGGGCCCCCTCCTCTCAGTTTCAAGTGCCTAATGCATGTTGGAATGCAATAGTTTTGGCTGACATTGGACAAATTCACAGCTATTCTTTTTAATTTAGAATTTTTAACATTAGAAACAGCTCCTCTTTGAGAACTGCTGCCTCTGTAGTAACAAGGGGCGCATTCACAGAATGTCGTACCAGTTGGTTTATTGTGCAAGCAAAGTCACTATTTTTTTCTTACTATGTATTGAATAAATGAAGATATAGTAAAAATAACTAAGGAATTATTACAACATATATTGCTCAACTTGGGCAGAGTTCCATTTTCCAAGCTCCCAGGGCCTGAGGGTCAAAAATAACGATGGTTTTGGGGAAAGAAAAAAAAAAAGACATTCCCCTAATTTAAATGTTTACTCTTCATAAGGTAAAAGTTATGTTGAGCAACCTTTAAAGAAAGGTTGTTTTAATTAGTTGGCTTTTAAACAGCCCCTGGTTATTTTTGCTTTTCTAAAATGAAAACACAATTAGACAAGAATGTGAAATGACTCAATAAAATTTTAAAACGTTTCTGTTTTAAATTCAGCAAGTTTTAAATGGATGTACTGGACATCATTATCCCTTAGAGACTATGGGGGCTAAAGGAGAAGGTAGGTCACTTCTTACAGCTAGTGTGCTCGCTCATGCAATCCGGAGGACAATTGCCTGAGCTTTGCAAACATTCCTATACGCTTCTAGAAAACCCCAAACTACCGCAATTGCAAGCTGAGGCAAACTGAGTTTTTAGTTTCCTGTACTGGTTTCAAAACGAAGAAATTCCAGAACTCATTCAAATGGTAACCCCTGGTCTCCACCCCTCCCAGTCATTGGTTGCACTAGAAAAAGGTCCAAGAAACCCTTGTTTCTGGAATTCACCAAAACCCCAAATCATATAATTCATATTTCAAGGTTACACTCAGGTTGAACATCAATAAACACCTTTATTGGTTAACTTTGTTCCTAAGTTATCCTCCTCTTTATTCTGAATTACCAGGTTAGAACATCTCTGTGGACATGTTAGCCTGGGCTTCGACTTCTGTCTCATAAATGCATTGTTTAGGTGCCTGCATGAACGTGCTCAATGTTGGGGCAAGGGGGTTGCTTGAGCTGGAGTGGTGTCCATGACTGGTCTTGAATATGGTAGATTCACTGGCGGTAAACATGCACAAGAGCCTGAAGAGCCTGCTGGAGAGCACAATTCTGAAGCGAGAACAGAGGAAGGCAGACCAACCAGTACCAGTGACGGGTTTTGGAAATCAGAGAGAAGACGCGCTTTACTGAGTATTACGTGGTGACCAGGAATCTCTCCCTAGCCATGTCCCCCAGGAATTAATGTATGAACCTTTTGGTGATGACTGTAGGCTGTAGGCTTAAAAAGAAACAGTCATTCATTAAGAAGAAGAAAAAGAAAGAAAAGAAAGCATTGGGGAAAGCAGCACTGTTTTAGTACTTATGTGATTTGCATAGCATGAGAGGAGAGATAGCAAGGATATATATATATAAATGGGCTGATTCCACGGCATCAAGAATATGAGAAAACACAGAACAGCAGTAATAGCCTGGGATAGAAAAGTGCATTATTTATAGGGTGCAGCCATGCTCTGCTAGGGAGATGTTGGGTCAAAGCTCCCGATGTCTGTAGGGATGGTTGGGTACCCGTGGGCATCTGTGGGATTGAAGGCAGCTTTCACGTCACACCTCTACAGATACAGTTTGTTTCTCCATGGCAGACTACATAAAGAAAGATGACAATGGTAGGTGCCAGGTGACAGGCAATATGCCTGAGACACTCCCAAAACATCTCAGGAATAACTGAGGAAGTGGGAGACCTTAGCGAGGACTATAAATTTTACAAAAAGAAGGTGTCTGAGCTACAATTTATTAATAGGATTTCTTTTTAAACCCAGGACTGGCATAACCTTGGGAAACACAATGTCTTTCTATATTATATATACTTAATCAACCACCAAGTGAATGTGCCAAAGCATTAACAGCTGGTGAATCTAAGTGAAAGATGTGAAGACACTCGTGGTATTCTTCTTTCAGCTTTCCTGTAGATTTGAAGATTTCCAAAATAAAGTATTCAAAGAAGAGATGCATTTCTAAATTCCAAAGTTTCAGTTTTGATATTTAATAATTATTTTTAAAAATTTAAGTACAGCTGAAACTAATTCTAAAAAATGTGTATTTCATAATAAAAAATAAATTAATTAAAAAAAAAAGGTTTTATCCCTACTGAGATGGCATTACCAAAATGTAAAAACCATGTGAAGCAGAAGGAAAACCTTCAGGAAGTCTCCTTCACATCTTAGAACTTGGGGTTATAATTCTAAAGGAAGCCCAGGACTGTAGGCAGGAGCCATGCTTTTGTGAAAATTAAAGCATTTGGTCTCCTTGTTACCATGATAGGTTATACATAAAAACTAAAATAAAAAGATTGATTTATGATCCCCATTACTCTCTGAATATAATTGTTTTGTATAAAAAGAATTTAATAAATTTATTTTGTTTTGATCCATTGTGTACTAGTAATAAACACAATGATCTAGAAATAAATTCAACGCTAGACCTTATGATCAAAGGATGTTTTTAAAAATACAAACTTCAAAGTAACACATATTTGAAGACAATAAAATATAACAGGATAATCAATAAAGGATTTTCAAGCATAAAAAGGAGAAGTAAAATGGAAATATAAGTTCAAAAAAATGAGAAAGGATGCAAAATTTTCAGCTGTTCAAGAGCCTTTTCAGGTAGCTGGTTCCTTGGCTGGCGGCATCTGTCTGGTCACTAAGGAGCTTGGCTGGCATGGCTCTGCTCTGACCCAACAGGGGACCTACAAGAAATCTGTGCTCCTGACGTCTAACCTCCTTGCAACAGTACATGAAAATTTCCTCTTGTCCCTCAGATTAATATATATTTAATGACTCATATGACTTTAAGATTTTAAGGATTTTTACCACTAAGTTTCTGAAACTAGTCCTGTCATTTCAGATCTCCTATCTCTCCCTTTGTGCATCCTCTCCGTATTGGAAATCCATAGCCCTTCTGCTATTTTTAACTTGAATGACTTGTTAAAGTTACCAATTTTAACAACTGATAAAATCTGAAAATGCCAAGCTAAAAAGGTGAGCATTTATCAAAATAAGGACTTTTCATGACGTACTGTGGGTTCTGAAACCTTAGACATTGTCGCCTGAATGAAACACGTTCGGCTTTATTAGCTGACACCCTACTTGTACGGACTCAGCCGAGTTCCAGAGCCTGGAACAGGACCGCATTTGAGTCACTTCACTGGGGTAGAGGGGACTCTTTTCACGCAGCAAAGTTGGCTTGTGCTGTCCACCCACGTTTCAGGAGGTGGAGTGATAACGAAAGGGCTCTCGTTGGGACAGAAACTGTCAACCCAGCAACACGTTAAAACCATTCCCTGAGAGAGGGTCAGCACATGAAGGTCCCTTTGTCTGTCAATGGATGTTTACGGGGGTCGGGAGGTCTTCAAGCCTTCATCAGCGATGGATGTGAGCAGCTTAGTACAGAACCAGGAACAACTGTCACAGTTCCAAAGACCTGACCTCACTAAGGAAAAGAATATGAGAGCCGCCTACAGAAAGGTGGGAAGGACAAAAGGCCTCACGAAGAGCAAGAAGAGGAGGCGCAGACAGCAAGGACGCGATTTCCAGATGTCATAGGACCGAAACTTGATTTAGTGAGGAACGGGAGCAGGGGGTATGGGAAAAACATGTCCATGAATATAAGCATTAAAATGCAATACGAATGAGAATGAGGGCCAACTGAAGTGCTGCTGTGGGCAGGCAAGAGACAAGCACTAGCATTACTATCTCACGGAGCCCGTGCAGCCCCATCAGTTCATTGTCATTGTTAGCTCCACTCTGCAGCTGAAGCGTCAGGCAGAGAGAGGTGAAGTAACTTTCCCGAGGTCACAATAAAAGGAGCAGCTTCCACTCTGAATCACTCTATTGTTCTAGAAAAAAACATTTAATTGATTTTATGAAACTAACTTAAAAACTTTAATGTTTCATTAATGTTACTTTGCTACTTTATCAATAAACTTAAAAATGTTCACAAATAATTCATGATCAAAGGGAAGATTCACTTGCCAGTTTTGTACCTGTCCCTACAAACTGCATTCTTTTTGAGCAAAAATATGTCATAGTGAGTCAGAAAATATTGTGCTGGAAGCTATTCGAGCCAACCTCTATTTAACTGAGTTTCCAGATAACTGAGGTTCTCTACTTCCCAGTGAATTATAGTATTTCTGCCCAGAAGACATGAACTCCTTGTAACTATGCCCATTACTACTGTGCCCATTACTACCACCAGTTGAGTTGTGTGCTCACCAAGAATTGCTTGTTTTTTATTCTGTATGTGCACTTTCTATAATTATTAAATTTAATCCAAGATTCTGTAAAATGGTGACGATGAAAATATGGACTTGTTTCTACAAAAATTATGTTGAAATCTTTGGAAAGACTCAGTAAAACTGAGTTCCTAAAAAGCACAATTGAATTAAACATGAGTAATACAGCTATAAAGTAATGGGAAACATAATAAAACAGTGAACGATTTCTGAACTAAATTGCTACACAACTTTCTTGTTCCACTTTCAAGGGTTTGTTTTTGCAAAGAAGGAAAATTCAGTCTGTGCCACTTGGCCATACATCACTGAATTAGCCAGAGAAGTTATACATGTATAAATTTTAAATATATGTGTATCATTTTTAAAAACAATTATCCATTTATACGCCTTTTTCATTTTCCTACAAACTACTAAGGCCTGATTGTTTTAGCTGTCACTGTACTTTCAAGTTAAAATTTATTTTGAACAATAGTGTTTTGGAATTCTTAGAACACAAATGAAAAAGAATAAGAGTTACTCGAATACTATGGATACTGGATTAGTTATAAGGAAGTAAAAGTGAGTGGAAATACTTAACGAGTAGCAATCAAAACCAACAAACAGCTCCCAGGATCTTGACTTATCCACCTAACATTCAGGGGAGAACTAACCTTACCCCATAAAATAACAGACACACATTCTCTCTCACTGACTATTGATACAAGCAAAGGACTCTTTAAAGCTTTTCCAAACTCTTCGGATACAAGCACCACCCCTGGCGTGGCAGGCAGGCTCCAGGCGCCAGTGCGCATGTGCGCACACTGCCGTGGCTGAGGCCAGCCAACTGCAGAGACCTCCGGAGTCATGGAAACTCTGAGCTAAGGGTTGTTTCCAGCGCTGGTGGAAACTTTGCTGGTGGAAACACTTTATTTTTTTTCCCTAGCCATTGTTTATTAACAGAATTACATGTTTATAAAAACGAAGGCTAAAAATATTGTGATAATCATAACTCTGCTAACCATGGGCAGCTTTTCATTCAGCGTCCGCCTCATTCCCCAAGTGCGTGCTTATTGCCACACCTGAACCTCCCTGGACTTCCCGGCAGTTTTAGAAACTACACCCCACTGCCTACTCCACTCCTGCCCTTATTGCACTCTTGCCTCTGCTTCCGGGTGTTTTGATGGGCACATTCTTCTCCTTGACATCGCCCAGGCTCTCCATTACAGCTGCCTCACTTCAAATGTGTGGCCTCAGAGGACGCCCACTGACTGCTGATAAGTGTTTGCATTGAAGGACCAGGAGAAGGAAAATGCCAGCAGACATTTGGGGGCGAGAAGTATTTCCGTGTCCCTCAAGTGCTGTGCTAGCTAAGGACTAGGATAAAATGTGGAAGGGAGGGATAAAAAGGGAACTTGGGGGTGAAGTTATGTGCAACTATTCAAACAAATTCTAACCTAGTGAGAAGTTCATCTAATTGCATATACTTTAAAAATACCAGAAATTTAACTGCATCAAAAATTATGCTCCTTCATAAATATATACGTACGAAGTCCTTTCTCATAGCCAAGAGCTAAAAATTAATAATGAAAGTAAAGATAAAATGCATATGTGGTTTTTAGGCAAGCTTAATTTAGGTCAAGTCAAAGATAAATAAAATCTATTTAACTTGCAAATTACAATATTCTCTCTTTCTTTTCAGCATTTGTTGCTTCTCCATTTTAAAGGAGCGCCTGGCTCTATACCTAGGTCTTTTCTTCCTTCCTTTCTTTTTCTTTCTTTCTCTCTTTCATTTGTTTCTGTCTCTGCAAAATGTGGGGCTTGGAAATTTTTCTCCATGATATAACAGAAAACTCTATGGACAGAGAGTGATTCATGGATCTAAAAAATAATAATAATATTCTTGTATCATTTAATTCTAATCTGTAAAGGATCAGTTTTTGATTTCCACAAAATCTTACAGTCAGTGAACACATGCCCAGCGATGGTTGTGACAGAGAGGACAGGTCAGAGCCTCTACTGGACTCTAAGGACCATGAATTCTTTGGAACTGAACTTGGCCACCAGCGAATTAAGGCAATCTACACATAGGTCACAGAGGTCAGAGTCCTCCGGTTATTGGCCTGTCATTTCTTTGTTTGGTATTCACATATTTATTATTTAAAAATAATTGATTGCCGTTTTTCTTTTTTATTATTATAGCAAACAAGAGTTGATTTAAGCTTTTAATTTTGGTTTCTCAGCCTATCCCTGTTTCATCCTGCTTCATTATTTCATCCCATCCACCAATCACAGCAATCCAGAAAGAGGCGTGGGGAGAAGTCTGCCCATCACACACAGGTTCAAGTCTTTTCTGGCATCTGGCCCTCAGTTTGACATAATCACGGATTTCTTTGTAGAGCTCAGGTCAAATGTCACTTCCTCAGAGAACCTTTCCCTGACCCGCCTACCTGAGCTACACAACCCACCCAGCTCCAGTCTGCAGCTTCTTACCCTGCTTGAGTTTTCTTCACAGCATTATCTCCACATAAAGTAATAGTTTATAGTTACTCATTTCATTTTAATAATAATGATAATAATAATAATAACAACAACAACAACAGGTAACTCACTGAGCTCCCAGTATGAGCCAGGCACTGTTTCCGATGCTTTACATGTACTAACTTATTTGATCCTCACAGACCCCAAGGAAGAAGAGATGAATGCTCTCCTCTGTTGACAGACAACAATCGCTAGAAGTTAAGCAAGTGCCCGAGGTTACACAGGCAGAGCTGGGCTCCCCCAGGAAGGCTAGCTCCCCACCGGAGACTTACCCAGCCTCCGTAGGGCAGAGATTTTCTTTTTCCACCAGTAAGTCTCCTGGGGCCAAAACTGTTCCCAGCAAAGAGATGTCACTCGGTCAATACTGTCTTTGTAGAATGAATGAATGAACAAATGAGCTTGAGGGTGTAAGAGTGCGGAGACTTAGGAAACAAGCTAATTCTATACCACAGGGCCTACCTGGATCAGAAGCTTCAAGTTAGCAGAGACGGCCAGATGTGGGCAACTGGTTCCATGTAACAGGGGAACTGGTTTTGTTCTGAACTTGTCCTGTAAGAATTTTTGTGAATATCGTCTTTCTTTAGCAGTTAATATCGCTAATCCTTTTTGAGCCTTTTGATACAGTGTGTATTCCAAGGTCATACATAATGTGTTTGAGTATTGCTTTTTTTTTTTAATCCCAGAGGAGGGAAGCTTCCTGAGAATCCTGTTCTCACATAAAGTAATGTTATTAATGTGTCAGAAGGACCTCAGGAAATGTTTGATGAAAATGCAAAAGAGATGCTGTTGGTGAGAACTGGTAAACCAAGCCTGCTGTGTAAGAGACACCATTCTTAGGGGGAGGTACAATTTCCATTTTAAATTATCCGTGATGGTTCACGTGCATGATTTGGAGGGCGAGATAAAGGACAAAGCAAGAAAGTTTTGGAATAAAATGAACCTGCAGAAACTGAAGTGATGTGTCAGGTTTAAAGGGAAACAGGAAGTTGAAATGAAAGTTTTTGCTTTCATTTTCTCTTACACAGACCTGAGTTTGCTGACTGGTGTTTAGGTGAAGCCTATCTATGTGACTGTATTGTGAACTGCAATCCTTACAGTGGTGGCTTTCAAGTTCCTCAAACAGGCTCTAATATTTCAGGGAATTATCATTAGGGGAAGGCTGGTGGAATTTAGGGCTCACATCCATCTCCAGCTTTGGAAATACTACTTGTATCAGAAAACTTCTGTAAACCATACTTTATGTGGAACAAGAATTAGTCAACTTGTGAACATCAGAGCTATTGAGACTGCAGCCGAGGGGAGCCCAGCGCCCCGTCTGCTCACCGGACTCTCCTCCTGGGGCCTCTGAGGGAGCACCAGACCACAGGCCCAGGCTCCACTTAGCAAGAAGGTGGGCTAGTGGCCATTTTCAACATGGAGATGGTACCAAGCATAAAACCACGGCAACTGATCTAATACCATAAATACCTTTTCATTTGTAGCTCTCCTGGGAACACAAAAGCTGACTTGGGTGAAGTATATCCAAGAAAAAACTATTTTTTGTATCGACCACCAAAAGCTTTGTAAAACCCTAGCAAGCTTCTCTATGTGGGTTTGAGTCTCTCCCTCGAGTATAGGACCTGGCACATATTAGACACGCAATAAAGCCGATTCTGTTATCTTCTTCCGAAATCTCCTCCTCTGCCCGGATCACATCTCCTCTGCCCCTTGTCACCTGCATCTGTTCCCATGAGTCCCTCCCATCCCTGCCTTCACCCCTCTGAGCTCACATCCTTTGTCTTGACTCTTGCTTTACAGGAGCTTCTAGTGAGCAACTGTCAGTCACCATGTTCAGGTAGCTGCATGTCACCAGTGGGCACACACCACATGCACCCGTCCACGTAAGCTCGGAGCAATACCAAACAGAAGTAACTGCTCATCTCCTCCTGGAAAGTTCCATCGGACTCTTTCCCTGCCTTTGTCCCAGTTTACAGGCTTCTGTAGACCGTCTCGTGCAGACACTATACTTTTTCTCCACAGCACAGACCGCGGCTGAGACAAACATCAGAACTGTCCCCTCTACCTGCCAAAGTTATGTTTTCATCATGTCTCTTACTTGTGTGGTGTTTGATTGCTGTCTCTCTTCCCAACTAAACTGTTTGGTCTATGTAACAGGGGAACTGTTACGTCCTGTGGCAGTTTGGTGCCTCCTAGAGTTGGGCAAAATGGTGGCCCTGCGTGTGTCTCACTGATCTTTTTGTTGTATACGAAGTAGACACTTGGCATAAATTTGTGGAATAATGAATTGAATGAATAAATGAATATCTCTACTGTGAAAAATGTGTTTCATAATTCAAGCTACTTCTCTCTGAAATCTGAAATTTCCAAATAAATATCCTCCTTGAGTGAAATCTTCCAATAATTCCTAGTTGTCTCAGAGTACATTAAAACTCATCAAAAACCTTGGATGGCTTGTGAAAGGCCATATAGGGATAATAATAATAGTAACTGATATTTGTTTACTATATTTTCCAAAGCATTTTTATATGCATGGCCTTTTCTGATCCTCACTATAACCCTGTGAGCTAAATATCCAACTATTCTATTTTTAGATGAGAAAACTGAGGCTTGGAGAGTAAAGGATATCTGCCATTGATAACTATCTGGCCAGTAAGCGACGGGATAACCTAGAATATAGACTTCTCTATTGCAAATCCTATATCTTTTCACTACATTAACCTAAGATTCTTGGCTTAAAACAAAATAATGTTAATAATATAGAATTGAATTGAATCAAATCCAATTGAATCAAATCAAATTACCAAGGTCTCATAAAATTGATGGAAGATAGAAGAGCTGAAAAGTTAACTTTATTAATTCAACATATTTTATGGACCATCAAG
This sequence comes from Hipposideros armiger, assembly GCF_001890085.2. Taxonomy (NCBI): domain Eukaryota; kingdom Metazoa; phylum Chordata; class Mammalia; order Chiroptera; family Hipposideridae; genus Hipposideros; species Hipposideros armiger. Next base: position 7,754,282 of record NW_017731351.1, read on the forward strand.
AACTACTGGTCACTAATCTTTAAGTTGTCTGCTAGTATTATTTTCCTAGTTAGGAAACTCCAGAAGAAAAAGAACCAGTTTCAAAAAAATATTTGTACTATATTCCAGTTTTTACTAAAGAGTAAATGAATGTCATTTGTAGTTCAGCAGTTCATGGATTCTAGCTAATGTTTAAATAAACCTAAAAGAAAACTGGCTGGTATTTTTTTTCTACCCCATCCCAATCCCAGTCCTCCATTTGCAAACAAAAAGTACTTTTTTTTTCCTGCCCTCCCTTCTTCTTTTATGCCCTAAAAATAGGAAGGGAAAAAAGTACTTGTACTTAAATCACATACTACTTGCTGTACCTACTAATTTGCACAATGACTGAGTTTTAGGTTAAATAAATATGCTTAAGAGCCAAAATAAAATCCATCATTTGGCATCAAACTAATGGCTGACTGATATTCCACTAAAACTTTGGGTTCCATTGCTCCACAAACTTAGGCTGGAATTCTAAATCTGTCATTTGTGGTGAGAATGGTATTCTACATCAGGCCATTAGTGTTTCACTTTTGATATTCAGCCCTTTTACTTTATGATCTATTGCCTCAGAAATTTGGGAGAGACTAAATGGGAGAGGGAAGGAGAGGAAAGTAATTTAGAAGAAGACATCATGGAAATGAGATATGGCAAAGAAAACACACAGACACCAAGCAGATTTCTCACTCTTATCTTCTTGCTGTCCTTAACAACGGCTGATGGCTAAATGAGATTGCATTGAGTTTACAGATTTTAATCCCAAATGTTTTAACAGTCTTTCCCTACATTTGCTAAATAAAATCCTCTGAAGGCTGTGCATTTACAAGTTTGTATATAATTAAAGTTGATCATAAATAGTTTAAAAAATATTGCCTGACCATAACAGCACTGACTGGCAAAGCACTGACTATGAGAAAAAGAAAAGGAAAAACAGAGCAAGTCTATTTCAGATTCAAACTAAGGATTGCTTGACAGAGAGTTAGCAAAGACAGGGAACACATTTTAATATAAAGGACATGGGAAAAAAATAAGACCATTTTAGGAGATGTGCTTATTTCTATGCTGTCTGCACTTGAGATGGGGAATAAAAATCCTTCACGCTGCCCTGTAAGAACGTAATCCGACTGCACAATACAGGAGTTAATGGGTCCGCATTTCTGCAGAGCGGGGCGTGGGGAGCGGATGGCGTGGCTCTGCCGTCACATGCGCTTGGTCCAGGGCGGTTGTATGAACTAGAAAGCTGAGAGATCACACAGGTTTTCATCAAGACTGACAAGTCCCTGAGTGAAATAGAGCGAAAGGAATACTGAGTGCGGGTCTGCTTGGCAATTCGCCATCGGCAAATCCTAAATTGCCAAGGCTGAATTTGGGTGATTTTCATATCCCCTGATGGATCGTGAGCTTTTTCGGTTATTTGAAGTAATTATTGTGATAATTTTATCATTTCCTTCATAATTGGTTGTTCATTTATCTGTCTATAAAGGCTCCTGAGGGTCAAGAGGAGGGCGGAGGCCAACCCAGAGCAAAGGTGACGAAGGGCAGGTTTTGATTTCTAAAGCTAACACTTCATACTCCCTTCAAAGATGACAATCGTAGGGGTTCGGGCTTTTTAGAAAAGAAAATGAATCTTCTAAATTAAAATTAATAATAATAATAATAATAATAATAATAATAATAATAATAGAGGCATTTTAAATAGCAAGAAGCAGACTGCCAACAAGGAACATAGGCTTTCTCCTGTAAGCCCGAGTAAGAAGGAAGTGTATATGACCCAGGGGTAGTTCCCACTGTCTCAGCTGGACGAGAATATACAGCTTCCCCGCAGTGTGCCACCCCACTCCTGCCGTGGACTGAAATCCCAAAACACAAGGGAACACCCTCAGAAGACCCAGCAGAGAGCAAGGGCAGGGGGGGTGTGGCTGCGTCCTGAAAGGTCAGGCAGCCCCAGCAGTGGCCCAGAGGGGACGCCACCAGCTGGGCGACACGGCCATGCTCGCCACCCTGTGAACTGTATTAACCCTCGGGAAAGAGTACAAGCTACGCCACACACGGGCTCGGCAACAGGGACAGCGTGGAAACAGGCTGGTGCCAGAGGCCAGACGGGACCGGATCCCTGGGAGCCAGGTGGGGACACACACCTTCCCCAGCCTGGAAACCAGGTAGGCCCAGCCCATACTGAGTTCAGGCCTGAGACGAGGGCGGATGAGGGGGAAAGCGAGAATGCTGAATCGCACTAAACGTTTACCCATAAGGGACTCACTTTATACGCCAGGGGGACGGTGATGCCCTGAGACAATTAGATTAGGTCCTCCCACCATCATCCATGGGAGAAAGAATTCGCTTATTAAAAATGCTGAACTTCTGCATATATGATTTCCAGTGTATACGCTAAAACGTATTACTCTGAAGGCAGTCAGTTCATCGTGCTGTGCCTCAGTTCCAGTGCGCCGAGCAAGGTCGGCCCATGGGGAGTCCTCTCCCATTTACAATATTCTCCAAAGGATGCATTCCACCAAGACAGGACTTGTCTGTATTGTTCATGGGTGCATCTCTATTACCCAGGACAGTAATGGGTATTCTATTCTTAAATAAATAAAACATAAAATTGATTGTTCTTTAGTTATTTGATAGGACACCTCTAGGGAACAAAAGCTCTTTAATTTTCAAGATTTTTATACCAGTACCTTTGGTTTATTCCTGAATTTAATATGAATAACCAGTTTAATCCAAAAAAAGTAAATTAGGCAGTGCTACGGACCGAATTGTTTCCCACCCTCCCCAAATTCATGTTGTAGTTCTAACCCCCCATGTGCCTGTAGTGGAGATAGGCCCTTCAAGGTGGCAATTAAGGTTACTACGGTCATAAGGGTGGAACCCTGATCCCAGAGAACTGCAGCCCTCAGAAGAAGACGAGGAGGCCATGTGAGGACAGAGCAAGGCGGCCATCTGTAAGCCAGGAAGGGGGCCCTCACCAGGACCCCAACCTGCCAGCACCCTGCTCTCAGATTTCCAGCCCCAGAACTGTGAGAAAACACACTTCTGCTGTTTAAGCCCCGGTCTGTGGTATTCTGTAGTGGTGGCTTCAGCCCACTAAAACAGGAAGTAATGGCCTGTCAAATCATCATTGTGACCTCTCCAAAATAAAACATTAAGTGGCAAACTTCCTTAATACATTTAAAACATGGTCTCGTTTCATGCAAACTGCCAAGGTCAAGTCTACAGCTATCCATAGCCTGCACCAAGAAAACTTCACTCGAGGCTCTGCTGTATATTCAGGCCCTGAACTAAAAAAATGAAAAAGACTCACCATGAAAATGTTGGTAGCTGACATCCTTGAAATTAACATTTTGGAACTCAAATAGACATTGACTGGTCAAACACATGTAATACTATAAGTAAACAAGCCCAATTTTCAAAGGTATAAAATTTCTAATTAAAGACGCTTTGACCTTGCCTCTCCTTTGCTTTATGATTATGTAAAGTTTCATTTTCATTATCATGCCAATTTCCTACCTTCTCTTCCTACTCCCACTGAGATTTTCTTAAGCCTTTTCTTTTCATGTATTATGAATAAATTCAATGCAGTTGTCTGGGATTTATTCCAAGTAAAGAACAATGAGACTTTAGCTTTGATTTTTATATTCATAAGTTGTTTTTGGAAGGGGACCACTGAAGAAACACTAGTAGTAATTGCCTGCTATGCAGAGTTGGGACGGATCATGCACCCACAACTGAAATTCACTTGAAAGCAAAGCACCAGCAGCCCACAAAATGCTTTCAGTCTAGTGCCAAACCTAAAATTCATTCTCTGGAAAAATCTGCTCCTTCCACTGGAAAAGACAGACACCAAACTGAGAACCAAGCTTCCCTGCGCTTGTTTTGGGAATGGCTTAGTCATTGGGCCCTAAATAAAATCATTCCTTTGGGGGCGGGGGGTTAAAGATGGGGAATGTTAATATTAATTTACAAAACTAAAATGTTTTAAAATACAGGTTGTGTTGCAGCAACATTCTCAAAATTTCAGCTGCTTACAAAAAGGGTTTCTTTCCTTCTCCTGGAATTGAACACGGATGCTCTATACATTTACTCCTGTCTTCTCAGCAGAAACCAGGCTGATGAAGCAGCTCCTATCTACATTTTTCTGATTAACATGGCACAGGAGAAAGAAGAGGCAGTGAGCCACACAGTGGTTCTCAGAGTTTATGTGAAGAAGTGGCACATATTACTTCTGTTCATTTTCATTGGCCAAAGCAAGTCACATGGCCACGTCTGATGTCAGTGGAACAGAAAAATGTAACCCTTCATTTGGGAGCAGTACAAATATCTGGGAACAATAGTACAACTTACCACAAAACCTTGCTACATAACTAGATACTAAATTATGATATATTCATTCACAATTAAATATGCTGAATAAAAATACTATTTCATATCTACTGTATTTCTGTTACCTGCCCGGGTCCATGAGAAGCATTCTACATGTGTCATTTCATTTAAATTTAAGACAGTGGCACATTATCATCCCCATTTTAAAGATGAGGCTGGTGCGTCTCGGGGAAGTTCATTTGCTCTGTGCTGCATAGATGGTGAGTGATGAACAGGGCTGACTCAAGGCCGTGTGCACACTGACGACAATTTGCTGGTTTAGAAATATACTTGAACCTGTGCCTGAACTTAAAACTACTTTACTAATTTTTAACATTTTTCTTTATAAATTGGGTTATCTCAAGTGACAGAGGTCCCTTGAATAAAATACTGATCGAGGGCCCACAAGGGAGCAGCTGCCTGAGTGAGCTCAGCAGAAGTGTGCTGTCAAGCAGAAACCCGTCCCTATAAACCGTGAAGGGCCCAGGGCAGTTTAGAAGTTAGGTTTCAACAGTGGAGAGTCACTCCTGACGTGAGGGCTGATCCTTTGAAACTGAGCACAACTGATGGTATTATCACTAACATTTCAAGTTCGTTCATTTGATTTTGGGCAAGAATGAAGAGATGAGAGAGAAGGGAGACAGCAAACCATGACAGTCTGAATTATTAGTGAATTAGTGCTAGGAAAACAACCTCAATTGTTTTGTTAGTTTGAAGAGTCGCCAAAAGGCATATGATGATGCTGCCACCTGTGTCTTCGAGGCGATGGCAGTGGCAGCATCCTGTGTATGCAGAGACAGCTAATACCCAGGGTTGAACTCACCAAGCTGATGACCCAATCTGAAAACAGCGAGTGGACCTCAGATGTTTGACATCAATAATTCCACAGGGAATTGCTTGGCTTTTATGTTCTGTTGGGTTTGGGTTTGCTTGGAATAGCTTAAACTGCCAGACCCAGCCAGAAGCGGGCAGAATCCCAGCTCTGGCCAAAAACTCTACCCTGTGGCTGTAAGGACTGATTTAAATAAAGGTGGGCATCTAATCCAAGCACTTTTCTTCTGGAATCATAGGGAAAGGACTTGCTTATCCTGCCATGTAAGGACAACGTACATGGGGCTATTTGTAGCATTGTCTCCTGGATGCAAGAGATGAGAGTCACTTTAAGAGGAGAAAATGAGGCCGCAACATAAGGAAAAATGTCACCAGGAAGAGGGGGAACATTGCCTGGTGGCCTTATTTAAGCCTCTGGAACCAGCCATGCATCACAGCTAACTTCTGAAAGAAAATATAGGAGAAAACCTTTGCAATCTTCAGTTAATCAAAGATTTCTTAGATAAAACACCAAAAACACAATACATAAAAATAACTGATAAATTGAACCTCATCAAAATTAAAAATTTCTGCTCTTCAGGAGTATTAAGAGAATGAAAATGAAAAGCACAGATAGGGACAAAATATTTGCAAACCACATTATCTAATAAGGGGTTTGTATTCAGAATATATTTTTAAAACCATTAAAGCTGAATAAGGAGAAAATAAATAAAATCTAAACCAAAAAATGGAGTCAAATATTTGAACATATACTTTACCAAAAAAGATATACAGTTGGGGGCTGGCCGAGTGGCTCAGTTGGTTAAGAGCTCGCTCTGAGCAACAGGGTCGCCCTGGTTTGATTCTCGGCCGGAGCTGAGCTGCCACTGAGCTGCCAACAGGTGGCAGGATGGCTCAGCTAAAAACAAAAACAAAACAAAACAGAAACAACAAAAAAGATATACGGTTGGCACATAAACACATAAAAAGATGTTAAAAATCATTAAGCATTATGGGAATGCAAATTAAAACCACATGAAACACTACTACTCACATATTAAAATTTCTAAAATTTAAAAAGACGGCTCTTCAGTAGTGCTGGCAAGGACGTGGAATTCTCTTACACTGCTGGCGGGAACGTAAAATGGCATATCGTCTGGCAAACATTTTGACAGTCTCTTAAAAATTAAACATACTCCTACAAAGCATTCCATTCCTAGGTATTTACTCCAAGTAAGGAAAGCACGCGCACATAAATGTTTATTGTAAATTTATTTGTATAAGTCTCAAGTGGAAAGCAACCCAAAAATCCATCAACAGGTGAATGGATAAATAAATTGTGGCCTATCTGTCCAGGGGAATACTACTTAGTAATAAAAAATAACGACCTATTGATGCATGCAACATGAAGGAATCTCACAATAATTATGCTGAGTGAAAGAAGCCAGACAAAACACAAAGAGGCATATACTACATGATCCCATTTATATAAACGTAGACAATGCAAACTAACTCCACAGTGACCGAAAGCGGATTAGAGGTTGCCGGGGGGAGCGGTGAGACGGGGACGGACAGGAAGGTGGGTAAGGGCCTGAGAAACTTCTGGGGGTGCTAGATATGTTCATTATCTTGATTGTGGCGATATTCTTCTTATGTCATTAAATAATCATAACTACTTCCTAGTGAGGTGTGTGTGCCAGTCAGGGACATTGCACAACTTCTCAGGCCTTGAAATTAGGCTGAGTGTCACCGCTGTCATTTCACACAACACTTGCTTTGGTCACAACTACCAAAACCCCAGCTTTGCAAAGATATGCCATCATCAAAAGAAACGTAGTTCAAACGGTTGTTGCAATTATGTACTACCTCAAGCCAATATTAGACATGGTCTCCAACAAATGTTGTTAAATTGGATTGAAATCTCCAAATCCAAAATTTCTCATTTTTCTGAATGCAATTTCAAAGGTTCCCTAAGGCTATAGGAATTCAAAGTCATATACACAAAGAGTTATTGAATTATTGTGGTGTGACCTCAGGCAAAATTTTTGGAATGTTTTCCAATTCTCAGTGGAGCCATTTTGAATATCCACTTTCTGTGATTTATTTTTTGCTTCCATCTTTGCTGTATGTATGAAAAGTAACACACGACCTATTGTTGAACTCTTCAGTGACGCTCTGCAAGGAGCACGTGGGGACTCTTCTGGCTCTCTGAGTGTAAACTTCTTTGAAAATCTCAAACGAAAGAAATATAGACATAAAAATAACCTCTTTAACCAGATATGTGGTACTGTCTTTAAAACAATTATCTTTGCTTCGGTTGTTGGAGTTAATGAACCACTTTGGGTTATTTTTCCTACATTTTACAACTCAATTAAGAAATCTTGTTTACTTATTTTGAATTATTGTCCACCAGCCCAATCTGAACTGTAATATGAGCTGTGTTAGGATTTCAGGACTGCAGGAAGACATCAGTGTGTTATTAAGTTTTAATATCATACAAAGTGCTCATTAGCAGGCTTTTGCCTAAACTTGCCTGGCCTTCCATAGGGTTCAAATCCAGTTAGATTCTTATTTCATCTAAACAGCTGCTATCTTCTTTTCTGCACATCTCTGCCTCAATATGGCAGTGATATAAATGTGTGTAATGACTGGACCCTGTCCCAAAAACTTGAAGTGTGTTCGAGCCAAATGCAGATTCAATTGGCTAAGTCATAATGCTTTTCAAATTGCTGTATGTACCCTGCTTCAATAATAAAGCGATATAAATCCGAGAAACAACTACAAAACAAATTGTTCTTCAGCTTCTAAGCTCTATTACGTCGAGACATAGTTTGAAACTTTGAAAACATCTGCAGAGAGAAAATGGGATCAACAATGATCCAGCTGTGACCTCGCTGCTGGCTAAATGCGCCCTTTTTTGGCAGGAGAAGCACCAAGCCACTGACTGATCCATCACCCTACCTGTTAAAAGGTGAGTACAGGGGAAGGAAGGCTTTCAATGCAGTTTCAATCAAGTACAACTCTGCAACACCAGCTAGAACCTATGTTTTCAAATTCAAGTGCTCAGAATTAAAGATCATAATGTGATTGAGTTCCAAAGAAACCCAGATACCTCAGGTTACCTAGTGAAGAGCGAAGGCACTCTGAATATCACTTGCTCACGTTTGCTTTACTTTGTCAACCACTGACTTTCTTACATGTGAAGGACATAATAAAAGATTTCCTTTTTCTCGCTTTTAACACTAGTCCTAAAATGGAAAGGCTCTTGCAGGATGAAATCACCAGGCTCAGATGGGCCCTTCCCCAGAAGGTCAGAGGGCGTGGTGAAGTCACCCACAGGAAACCCCCAAACACCTGCAGGCTGAGCAAGCCTGGGCTCCGTCCTCGCCATCCCCAGATTCACAGCTCTCTCGGGACATGTACGAGTAATTCCACGGAGCTGCAGAGGAGGAGAAATTCCACCCCAGAGAATTCTGTTTATAAAACATTATTCACATCCAGTAATCTCAGGAGATATGAACACAGCAATGTTGAAAATTACCTATTAATTGTTCATCCTTGAAGGAAAGATTAGACGATTATTTTTGAAAATATGAAAAGCCTCACATAATAAAAATTAGAGTCTCATATGTGATTCAATTTCTCCTCATTAATTATGGAGCAGTTAATAATTACTAAATTGCCAGCAGTAAAAAAATAATCATTCATCACTGGAGAAGTGCTAAGTTTTTACAAAAAAAATGATCAGAAATGTTCTGTGGGCTTTGGAGCTTTTGGTGTCTGAGACTTTTCCTGATAACACATTCACAGCTCATCTACGTGCTTAACTTCTTCAAGGTGTCACTGCTACACTTATTCCAACACATTATTTCTCCCCAACTACATAAAAAGTTTCTTAAGGATTTGGTCTTATAGATCATAGAATCCAAACATTAAACCCTTTGCCTCTGCATACTACAAACTTATTCAAAGTTAGCAATAAGTAATCTATTGGAAAATATTCAAGATGGAAACATTTGCTTTGTAGAACCTGGTAGAGCACTATGACAAACTGAATGCTCAACAAAATTTTACTGAGGATTATGTGCATAATTATGTGTTTAACACTTATTATAACTTTAAGATGTTTAGGATCATGCTATGGAAATACTATAAATGTCTTCCCAAAATTAACCTGGGACTCCAGCGTTTCATATGATCGAAATTCTCTTCATGCCCCAACATCAAGAAATGGCAATATAAAGCTGTCTTGGAATTGAGCACAGGTGATAAAGAAAATTGTAAAAAAAGAAAGGGGAAGCAGTCTTGCAAAGTTATGACCGCACGTTGCTCTTACATGAATTTGTCCTCTGAGTAGACTAATTCTGATGGACCACACCACCTGAAGTTGTACATATGATTTGAGTTTGTCCTGACTTTTAGCATCCCCAGGAGACTGGAAGCAGCAAAAGCAAACTCTCTCTGGAGGAGACCTGATCTATCCTTGACCTTGACTAACCTTGTGAATAATTTTCTGTGGGCAACAACTAGCAAGCAGCCAAAGGTAAGAAAACTCACAAAAGAAATAAGACAGTATGGAAACCACCAGAAGAAAAAAATTACAGAAACAGATTTGCAAGTACATCAGATAACAGAGTTATGAAATAATTAGTAAAACAAATATGCTTATGGTGCTTAAAGAAAGAAATGAAAAATCTGCAGAGAACAAGAAAAACAAAAATTTTCTGAGCAATAACTAAATTAAATGTATAATAATATAATAACTAAAATTAGAAACAGCCACATATGGACAGTGTGTACAAGGCAGAATTAGTGAACTGAAGACAGATAAGAAGAAATTACCACAAATGTATAATAGCAAAGGTCAGTCTCACATGGCTTTATTGGTAAGTCTACCAGACTTTCAAAATTCAGAAAGTAAAAATGATAGTGGGGTGAGGATGGTGGAGAAGGTAAAGGGGTTAGAAAGTACAAATTAGTAGTCACAATATAGTCACAGGGATACGAAATATGGAGAATATAATCAATAATGTTGTAAAGATCATGTAGGGTGCCAGATGGGCACTACACTTATCAGGAGGATCACTTCACGTACTGTGTAGATGCCTGACCACTGTGCTGTACACCTGAAGCTGAAGTAGAATAATATTGAATGTCAACTGTAAATAAATAAATATATATATATATATACATATATATATATATATA
>NW_017731351.1:7764690-7836329 GCF_001890085.2 Hipposideros armiger
TTTAAGAAAGGAAAAAATTGTATTAAAATTGTAATACTCAATATATACCAATAACAAAAGATGAATACAAGTCATATGTATACATTTTTGGGGGCATCACTGGTATACATATATATATATATATATATATGTATGTATACTCATATTCACAGGATGTAAAGCATAGGGAATAGTCAGTGGAATTGTAACAGTTATGTATGATGTCAGAGGGGTAGTAGATTGGGGGGGGTTATCACTTTATGAGGGGTGGAAATGTGTAACTATTACATAGCTTTGTACACCTGAAACTAATCAAAAACAAAACCATAATATCGATCTCATATCACCTCTTCCAGGGGTCAAGAGAGGTGGAAACGCTGCCCCACTCACTTCCTGAGGGTCAGTGCCAAAGCCTGACAGCACAAAAGAAGGAAACCACATGGCACAACCTTATTCATGAACACAGATACAAAACTGCTAAACCAATTACTAGAAAATTCAATCTTGCTATATGCAAAATGAAGAAAACCATGAGTGAGTTTATCTCAGAACTACAAGATAGGTCGAACAATGTAAAATCTATGAATGTATATAAAATTGGCATGGAAAATGATCTTAGTAAAAAAATAATAACTTTTAGCAAACTAGAAATAAAAAGGAACTTTCTAAATATATGAGTTGCCTAAAAGTGAAGTACAGTAAGGTGCATGATGGACTACTGAAAGCTTTCCTTCTGACACCATGAATATTACAATGATGCTGCTACCAACGCTTTGGTCCTACCTTGCATTGGTGGTTCTAGCCAATACAGTAAAAAGAGAAATCATGTATATGATGGTACTGACATTACAGGGCACTGGAGGAAAATGGACCATTCGATAAATCGATGCTCCAATAGTTGGTTCTACAGAGGTAAAATGACTCCCTATAAAACAACCCACAGATAAATTCTTTCTAGATAGATGAAGGATTTAAAACTCTTAGAAGAGAACTTAAGAGAGTATTATTGTACTTTTGAGGTAAAGAAAATTTCTTAAACATGGACACAATAAAAAAATCATGCATTAAAACACTGATAAATTAGACTACATAAATTTTAAGAACTTTCGATTATCAAGAACTTAAGGAAACGTATGTTTCAATAAAGATAAAAGATAAGCCATACCTGGGAGAAAATATTCATGGGACACATATTACTTACAAAATATTAGTATCTGGGAAGTGTAATATATATTACAGAATATGTATGAATGAACAAAAAAACATTAAAATAGGACATGCCAAGTCTTAAGACAAAAATGACCAATAAACTTGTGAAAAATGCTAATTTCATTAGTAATTATGGAAATCCTAATTAAAAACACAATGAGAGATCTTTCTAATATACCATTTTGGCAAAAAATTTTATGTAACAATTCTAAGAGTTGGTGAAAATGTGGACTAATTGGAACTCAAAATTATCCACCGGCAGTAGACTAAATTGTCGCATGTTTACACTATGTAGCAGTGAAAATAGACAACCATAGCCATGCAAAGTGACACAGAAAATATAAAAAACAATTATGAATGAAAAAACAGCAAGACAGAACATGGATAGTATGATTCCATGTATATAAAAGTGAAAAACAGGCAAAAGTGAAAAGTATGTAGTTTAGGTGTACGGTCGCATGCGGTAATTTATAACACCAAGTTGGGGACCGGTGACTGATGTGGGAGGTTCACAGGCTTCAGAGGTGTCCATCCATCTCACCGGGTTGTGTAAGAGTTTTGTGAGGCTGGACTGAGTTTTCATGGAAGCAAGGATTGGGGCTTTCTCGTCTCCATTTTATTTCCTGAGTCTAGCCAAATGTATGGCACGTTGTACATGCTCGGTAAACATTTAATGATTAAACGAATGAATTCATGACCTTTGTAAACTGTAAAGCTATACCAATCAAGACATTTTTACTGTCATTTCCTATAATTTAGCTTGTAGATTCACATCGAATGCAATGGACTAGAACATTCAGGAAACACTATTGAAAGTTTGATGTTACGCTGGCACTCTGACAAAATTAACTAAAATTTTTATTTTCTAAAATCATAATAATTACAATTACATGTAAATAGTTACATGAGAATGAAACATGACATCTGAATTTAGTGGAGATAATTTGAAAGGCAAATCCAAGAAAAACGACTGAAATCTTGAGTTAGTCCAAGTCTGCAAGTTCTACCATCTAAGTGTTTTAGAAAGCAGTTCACAAGTTGGACGTTTGTGCAATATGGTTAACATGGAAGTAATTGAGGGTGTTTGTGAATTCAATGCCACTCTGCCAATGTGTCTCCAATTAGAAAAAGACATCAGATGAGTTAAATGTTCATTATACTTGAAGTATGGAATCTAGCCATCATAATCCACTGTGCATTTGCCAGTGTTCTGATTTTTTGGCTCCATTATCCAATTGTCTTGCTGCGATGTATACTGTATGTGAGAAATATGGACTTGCACGTGCCTGACAGCAAAGCCATCTAATCCACGCGGTGCATTGCTCCCGGCTGTGTTTAATGGAATTGATCCAACGAGGGGGCAAAGTTACAAACAATACTGAAAGAGGACTTTTATCTCAACCAGATACTATGCTTTGTTCATGTCATTTCTATATACATATCATTTGAGCCAGATCGCCAATAAGGAAGATGTGTTCAAAGGAAGAATTGCAGGTTTTGAAGGTCACACTTATTTTACTTTTTATTTCTTACTTATTTACTTATCACATCTCTGGAATTATGTCCACATAAAACTTTGAAAATAAAAATTCCATGAAAGTAATCTGTTGAGAAAACATGCTTTATTCTGGGGATGGGCAGCCAACACCTATTAACCAGCTCTCCTTGCATTCACCTCACTGGCTAACTCTCCATCGATCTCCTGGATGGATTGAGGAGAGAAGGTGATGAAAGATGAGAGAATTGTTTTATCTTTCAGAAGACAGGCTTATCTAAGAAAAAGCCAGTATCTGAAAAAGACTATCTCTTTCAAGTTTGGTTTTCCCTCTGCACATACGCAGAGCAGTGTACTGTGCTAAAACATTTGGTTTTTTAAGTGGCAGGAGCAGTTACTATTCATCAGGATATATTTGGGGGCATTGTATATTCTATGAAACATTTAAAAACCCTATTGTGCTTTAGGTGATATAAAATTGGCATACATAAACAAATTTTACAAATCACTATAAGGTTCAGCAGACTATGTACACACCATAAGTTACATTGACATGTCTCCTTTTTAAAATATTTAAATGGTTTCTTGGAAAAGATTGTTTAAAAAAGTAATTACAGATTCAGCTTTATCTTCATGAGGCAGATGAAGCACAGAAATAAATAGTTCACCATTCCGCAGGGATGTGGGCACTCAATCTGCATACATCACACTGCATCCAATATGCTCATCAAAGTTATTTAGACGGTCGATTTATTTGACTGTTTGATTTTTGACTACACAGAGACGTACTTTTACAACTATTTCATAAATTAAACCTATTAATACTGATGCGCTATTTATTAGTGCTATATCTATATGAGGTCAAATATCCATTTTAAATGGATAGTTTTCAACAATAATTTGGTGTTTCAAATACTCAGGAGTCTGGTTCAGTCAGATGAAGTTTTATAGTAGTTGACTGATTTTGTTTCCTGTTCGTATATCATGTTCAAAATCTTCCAGCTTATCCTAATTTTGACCGATAATACATAAACGCATCAGTGTTTTTCAAATCTCAGATACCTGTTAAATTGATGAAGTTGTTTGTAAGAAAAGATTTCCTGTATTTCCATGTCTTTTTACAGAGATTTAAATCTAGTCTAATCTCTTCTACCTGTTACTGTCAGATGCCAGGTTGCAACTGGTTCTCAGTGTGTTGCTGTGGCTTTTCGTTTCATGTTCTTCGTGTTCAATTTCTAGTACTTATTTGAATGTTATTTAATATAACTCATATACCTGCAATGAAACCACCAGGTACAATGAGTGTTGTTAGTATGAAGAAGCTGTTACCAAATAAGAGTTACAAGTACAGACGGATGTGGTTCAACAACTCCACAAAAGTGACAAAAGTGACCTGAGCAGGCGTGAATCGCCATGAGTCCACCCTAACATGACTGTGAGTAAATCCAGGTTTCGGCACATTACCTGACTGCCTCAGTGCCTCTAGAGCAGCGGTTCTCCACCTTCCTAATGCCACAACCCCTTAATACAGTTCCTCATGTTGTGGTGACCCCCAACCATAAAATCATTTTCGTTGCTACTCTATAACTGTAATTTTGCTACTGTTAGGAATCGTAATGTAAATATCTTTTTGTTTTCCAATGGTCTTAGGTGACCCCTGTGAAAGGGTTGTTTGACCCCCAAAGGGGTCGCGACCCACAGGTTGAGAACCGCTGCTCTAGACAGTGGCCTACCAGTGTCCCCATGCTACTGTTGGGAAAACAGATTCTGCTGTTAAATCACAAATCAACTGTAAGGCATTTTTATACCACATTAGGAAAAACTGAAAAGCCTTACTCATAAATGCAAACTGTATCAACTGGAAAAGGGGGCCCTAAATATCACTTTCAATATTTGAGTATTTGAGGTTTTAGTGAAATACCTTCAGTTTACCGTCAGCATGACGTACATGCGTAGGGTTTGATCTTTGTGTGGGGAGATGTGAAGTGGAGCATTTTGGTGAATTTGATATAAGTCTTTTGATCATATAGACGTGCTGATAAAGCTACTTAGATTTACTGAGTGAGAAATGTCCACATTCTAACAGTACTGCCTTGTCCCCTCGGTGATGTATGTCAAGGGCAGCCTTGATCTTCAACCCAACGCAGATGGCAGCCCTTCCCTCAGTCTCTCCCAGACGAGGGCCTCACAAAGGCACAGATGGGGTGAGGGGAACCCAATACGGGAACAAGGGGGGCCAGGCAGGACTGCTAGCTCCAAGGCACAGGAGTGGCCTGGGGCCCAAGGTATGGTGATGTCAGGGACGTCCTGAAGCTGTCAACTGTGAACATTATAGGACAGTAATAATCATAAGAAGCTGAAAGCATCATGGCTACATTTGCGGGTAAGGAGTCTCCAGGGTTGAAGCAGGTGTCCCAAAAGGACTGAGACCGTGACACATGGCTAAGAATTATCCAGAGGATGTTCACAAGTCTGTAAGTGCATGTCCCTAACATTATTCACAGCACCCTTTCTGTAGGGTCAGCTCTCCCAGGCTGTTGTTACCACAGAGAACCTCAGGCAGACGCGCATACATAGTAGGTACTTAGTTCTTAAATTTAAAAAACTTGCAATGATTTCATGGTTTTATTGAAATCTGTTTCCTGTATAAATCTCATCTAAAGGCCCTATCCAATACCTCCTTCAGTTTTTTCTGAGCTCCTCTGATGCCTAATCCTAAACCATATTTAATTCCAGCCATTTCTAGAGCCCCAGATGTCTTAATAAAGAGAGAGCAGGAATAAAGCCCTATTACCCCCAAACAATCCATCTTTAATATATAGAACAAATGCACTCTCAACCCCACAAGCCAAAGCATTAGGTTTAAAATTCAACCTAAATCCTGCAATAGCAGAGAACACTGCTAAAATTATAATCACAATGTAGAAACCCTAAATCTGTTATTGCAGGCAAAATAATGAAATCCTCACTTTGTCATTTTCACGAAAGAATACATATATTAAATTAAACAAAATATACCTAATTAATCATAATAAAATATCTTTGAAATATGATTTTTCTTATTCTCATATATTTACTATAATATTTTAAAACAAAGACTTTGGGTGAAAAATATTCCCAGCTACCATGTATAAATCAAAACAGCCCTCTGGGGAGAAAAACTGTAGCTTTATTAATAACAAAGTTTGAAGCTCCGAGGGTGGAAAATAATTTCTCCTGGTCACACAGCTAATGAACCAAACCAAGCTCAAATGTGTTTGTCTGACTCTAAAATTACGCATTTCCCACTGTGGACAGTAATGATATGACAGCTGGATCTTGGTTTCAGGGTTAGTGACTGGGAATAAGTGACATCACAATAGGTGCTATCACATTTTGTTTAGTATTCTTTGTCATCAATGCTTTCTTCTTTAATATTTACTTCTCTTGATATTCACATTTTGAGCCTAGTCAACTATACTTAAATCTAGTATAAAACAATCTTAAACCAGGAATGAAAATTTTCACAAAAATGTCTGTTGTGAAGAAGGTGTTTACCTAGTTTAAGCTCCATGTTACACCTCCCATCAACTCAACTGTTTAGAAACATTTCTGACACAGTCAAATAAATTTCTCAAATTGAGCGAGAAATGTTTTATTCATTTCCAAAATGATTTGTATTTTAGTTCCTTGTCACAGTTACTTTTGGCCAAATCTCACTTCACAAAGTAAAATTTAAAGCATTATTGCAGAGAGAGGTTCAAGGGACTGGAGCTTACTGGCATCCAATGGACTTCGGTAAAACCAACTGACAAAGAAAAGCTCATCTTTCTATCCATAATAGGTCAATAGTTTTGTGCCTAAACCCCTAATAACCAAAGATTTGGGATGATATTGACTGTTTATATCATCAGCATCTAACAAGTTGATGGAGAGGGCAGCACACTCTTTGATAAAACCATTGAGGATGTTTGCCAAACAAGAAGAGATTCTAAAAGCACGCACTGCTACTGTAAACCATTTCTCTCCCTAATTTTAGTCTTTATCCTGCACCCCACAACCGCCACACACTCACATACCCAGAAGACAAAAAACGCACCCCTCCTCTGGGAGGGGCCTTCCTTTCCTTCATTCTAGGACGCCAGTCCTGCTTGGCTGCGACAGCGCCCTGAGCCACGCCTCCTCGCCAGGTCACGTTCCTGAGTCTGAATAGGGAACACTGGAGGGGACCAGCCCAGCACTCAATTGAATTGTCCCTTAGCTTTTCAGGCAGTTCAAGTGCCTTTGAAAAGGGTGGGAATGAAGTAACTGCTGATTAAGCAGAGGGGTTGACATGGGAAGAGGGTTGTCAATTGTTTGAAAGTCACACTGCATAGGCTACAGCCTTTAAAATGGAAATGCATGACACAGATACCGCACACACAGTAAGAGGAAAATGAGACGGCACAAAGGATGCTGCGGCTTTACTCCAGCCATAAAGAAAAAATATGGATCTGCTGTCACAGAGAGGTCATTCCAAGTATTTCACAGATGTTATCATCAGTTTAAGAATCTAAAATTATTGTTAGTTTTGGCTTAAACTAAATTGTTTCTTAAGTGTTTTCAGTTTCCAGACAAAGTTTGCAAATGTGTACTTTGTCAGTTTCTCCAAATAATTTGGAATAGGATGAAATACTACCTACCAAAAATCAACTTTTCTGGTGGTGGGTCAGTTCAGTTTCCAGATTAAACAATTTTCAAGTTTGACATAATTCCATGCTACCCAATTTGATGAGGAGCCCCTCCCTACCAGTTGAGGGGCTCATACAAAGAAGCTGGGTACAGAGGGAAGGATTCATCCCCCCTGTCCAATCGGCCTTTCACTGCTCAGGGTTGATTTGGGTCAGTGTTTTGTCTCTAATTATGTTAATAAGGAAGTAAACAATGTCCTTGACCTTAAGAAATTTTAATTCCTACATTCTTCAATCAGCCAGAATATAAGCCAAAGAAAGTCACAAAAATGAAAGCATTTAACATAATAATTATTTTATTTTAAAATTAAAATGCTTTTAGAAATAAAGATAAGGAAAAAGAAAGATATAAAGATAAATGAAAGCAATCTAAAGTGGGGAAGGCTGCTTGAAACTCTGCCCCAGAACTCTTCATTTTCTACCTGCACCAGAAACACAATTTTCTCTATTACCTGATTTGGGATATTTTGAGAATTTAAGTTTTAGGGAAAAGAGAAAGGAAATAAAATAGGTCTCCACAATCCATATTCCTGCAGCCCCTAGATTATTCTGTTTCCTGATCCTTACATGGTTTTGGGTTTTTTTCTGTTTTAGAAGCATATCAAATCAGAAATAGAACGCATTTTTTAAAAGAATCATAAAAGCATTAGGCAGCATTGTACAATGAACTGGATATTTCTGAGGCAAGCTAAAGGAAAGGTCTACATTGCACAACTCATCATAACCAAATCTGAACTTCCATATTAGGCATTTCTGCGTTTCAAATGTCCATCAATCAATAGACTGGGCCAAGCATCCAACGTCACCAGGCTCGTGATTCCAGCCCATGTAGATTCCAGCCTCCCTCTTCTGTGTTTTCTCCCAGGAGCTTCCAATCCCTCCCTGTCTAGGTCTCCTGCCCGGCTGCTAACCCACTCACAGCCATAACTGGACTCGGTGAAACAACATGTCTTCCAGATACAAACCCAGAGCCGGAAGAGGCACTGCAAGAATCTTTAGTTATTTGCTCACCAACGACTCATTCTTTAAATGGATATGTGATTGACTAAAACTCAGATAAATGGAGAACTCTAAAGCAAAGGGACTCAAATGTTTCTTCCCTATATCGCTAATGTACAATATTAACTTGATTATATTTCGCTCAGTTTCAGTTCCTCAGGGAATTGAATCATATCCTGAGCAATTGAAACTAAGAAAATAATATGTTCATTAAAATAATGCTAGCTGCTATGACTGATAAACATTGAACTCTCAAAGGCTTAGCAAAATAAGTATCTCTTGCTCGTGTCACCATCCCCCGTGGGTTTTCCTAGATAAAAGGCCTTAGTCATGAGCTTTCGGGGATCAAATCTCCTTTCATCTTGGCTGCATCCTCCTCTCTGCTCAGCCGAGGAGTGGGTAAGGGTGGGGGGGGAAGATGTAGAGAAGGCACATTGCTTCTTATCCACATATCACTTCCACTCGCGTTCCGCAGGGGGAAGTGAGTCATGTGCTCCCACCCAGGTTCAAGGTGAGGAAGGCTGAGACAATCTGCATGAGCTTCGGAACATGGAGGTAAAGCAGCAGGTATGTTGTTTTCATAAGGTCTGCACGAAGTGCAGGTGCTGTTACAGCGCCCGCACTCTCACTTACCTGGTGTCACCCTTGGTGAGGGGTGGCAGCCAGACCTGCTGCCCCCCCACCCCTGCCCCAGCCCTCCATTAGCTTTCCTGACCCCTGGGCTCTCAGAGGCATGTTAGCTCCATGCAAAAGGTGTCCACTGCTGCAGGTCCTCCATCGCTGAAGGTGGGGCTTGGAGGGAGGTGGCGGGGGACTGGCACTGGTCTCAGCTCATCCTCACAGGAGACAACCTCATGTGACTTTCCCCACTTCATGTCCTCATGTCCTTTCTGATGGACAATTCAGGACCAGACAGGAGCAGCTGCCTCATGGCTGTTTAATCAGCCTGCAAAATTGCATGAGGGCAAATCTATACAACACATCTTTATGTATATACACATCTATATCTGTTGTAGTGGTTCTGCTTCTCTAATGGAATCCTGACGGATGTCCCCTTAATTTACAACAACAGCAGTGAGAGGAAATTTTCTTTCAATAAGCTGTGCTACATCATGTGGATATCTTTATAGGGAAAATAGAAATTTGACTATCACAAATCAATTCCAGAGTGATGCTCAATTTAAATTAACACACATATGTACATATGGACACAAATACATATGTACATAACAATCGATAAATTAGATGACTTTAAAATTGAACACTTGAGTTCATCCAAAGCCATTGTAAGAGAGTTTAAATGCAACCCCCTCAGTGGGAAAAGATAATCGTAATGCATACATCAAAGGACTTCTATTCTGAATCTATAATGTTGTCCTATGTAGCACTAAGAAAAAGGCAACAATGCAGTAGAAATATGGGCAAAAAATTGAGCTGTTCGAAAAGAAAATATCCAAATGTTCAGTAAACATATGAAAAGGTGCTCAACTCTTTTAGACAACTGGAAAACGAAAACTCCAACCATAAAGAGATACCCTCACGTACTTACTGGATGATTAACACTGAAAAAGTCTAACAAAATCAAACGTCAACAAAGATGGGGAAAGACGAGAACTCGCATTAATTGCTGGTGAAATTTAAATTGTTTCAACTATTTTGGAAAACTGATAGAATCTACTAAATCTAAACATAGGCATTCCCTTGAGTCAGCAATTCTAACCTTGAGTATATATTCGACAGGAATGCATAAATATCTGAATCAAATGACATGTATAAGACTATCCATAGTAGTACTATTTGGAATAGCAAAACAAAACAAAATGAAACAAAAACCCAAACTAGAAACAACCCAACAGCTCATCACAGTAGAATAAATAATAATTTCTGGTGTTCGCCTACACGGACTTACATACAATAACAAAATTAAACAAACTACAACTACACACAACAAAACGCATACCCAAACCTCACACTGATTAAAGGACTCCAGCTAAAACAGAGTACCAGTGTTATGATTCCATGTACATGATGTTCACAAATGAAGGGAAAACTCAGGGGCTAATTACTGGAACTGGGCACAAGGGGGCTTCTGCAAGGTGGTTAATATCCTATTTCTTTGTTTGGATACTGGTTATGTGCATGTATTACATTTGTAACAATTCATCAAAGTGTACTTAGGATTTATGTACTTTTTTGTATATATGTATGTGACATGTAAATTAAAAGCTTCTGTTGAAAATGATGCCATTTAATGAGCATATTTATAGGCCGTAGGTCAGACCAGTGCTCAAAGAACAGCAACAAGAATCCGAGCCACTGTCCTCACTCTCAAACACTACGGCACCCTCGGCAAGCCCCGTCTTACCAATAACTAAAGGGCTTTTTTACGAGGTAGAGACACTCCATACCCACCATAAAACAGAATTTCCTTGGAAATATCTGCTCCATGTTCCAGGAAATCAACATAAAATAGAACTCATTAGAATAAAATATGATCCTAAGTTGGGAACCACTGGTTTCAATATTACATAGCATTAAATATAGAATTACTGTTTAGGGCAACACAATGGTAATAATAGTAAATATTATGTGGAAACAAAATGCATATTTTGACCACAAAAATTTGGAGACTCTAGTATGACATTTTCACACGTTTCCTATTCTTTGAGAGCTGTCCAAGTAACAAATATGTCTTATGCCATTTCCTGATGGAAAGCTATAGGGACTCAACTCAAAATGCCTGGTAAATCTGAACACAAAATGATCACACGTCACATGAGCTTTCTAGGAAACTCTGGAAGTTATGGAGTCAAGAATTTGGAATGTTTTAGATTAAAGGACATCTCAGTTGCTGATGTGTTGAAAGGTTCATTTGAGATTTTTAGAGAGTTTTGAGACAAGTTTATTTTTTGAAAGTGTGTCTAAAGACTTCCATTCCTCTAAAACTCTGCTGAATCTTTTAAAATCATAGCCATCAGTCAACTGGAAAATAACTCTCTCAGTATAAAACACCTGTTTTCCTTCGTTCATCCAGTTATCCATTCAGCCATCCATGGACTCCCTGCTAAGTGACAGGTACTGTGTTAAGAGCTGGACACAAAGGATAAATACAACATGGTCCCTCCCACAAATCGTCCCCTGATCTAAGAAGATGAACACTATGACATAATGTGAAGAGTTACAGCTAAAAACCAGGGTTGAATACCATGGTGTATATTATAATTTCTGGAAGTCATATTATTATAGCACTTATAATGTACCGAGGTGCTGACTATCGGTCAAACATGAAGCTGAGATTCCAGTAGATTGAGCCATGTACCCAGTGTCACCCAACTAATGATTCCAGCACAGCCTGTGTGTCCAAAGTCCTTATTCTAGACTGCTCCACTAAACTAAGGCTGACACCCACCGGAACATGGGGTGTGGTGGCTAAAACGACAACCTCGAAGTAACTGCGGCAGAGGCAACCCAGGGGTACATCTCAGTGTGGAATTCCACTGCAGTCCCTGCTGTAAGGAACTGCTTTTGGTGACATGGCTCTTTAGTCTTCATTTTTCTCATTCAGCTCCTAGAGGAATATCCTACCTCTACTCATGCTGTCCAGACTGACACATCGAGTCTAAGGGTTAAATGACTGACTTATGTCAATGTGTTACCTTTTAAAACAAAACACTTTCCATCGTGCCCTGGCCTGTGGAAGCAAACTGCTGCCTGCTCCGGCATCGGCAGCCATCAGCATTGGTGGTGGCCGGCCCACGGTAGCGGAACTGGGTGAGGGAGATTGCTCCCCTCCGATTTGGTGCACGCACCCCAGTCTGGGCTCTCAGGTGCTCCCACTGACAAGGCTGAATTCCCAACAAGACCTTAGAGGGCGCATGGGTCACATTAGCTCTTTTGTTCTGCCCATTTTCTAATTCATCTCCTCGCTTTCAATTTCCCCATCTTTCTCCCGGCTTCCCTCCCTCTTCCTTCTGCAAATCCCTGTCTGCCTTATCTCTGCCCCTATTATGTTCCTTTCCCTACAAAACAAAACTTAGCAAGTCGGGCGCATCATAAAAATTCTCATGGTTGCTAGCGATAGATGCGGTGCTTTGCAAAGCGGATGGGAAACCAGCAGCTGCCTCCTGCTAAGAGACCTCCATCCCTGTCTGTCCTCAGACACAACAGCCCACACTGAGATCTCAGGGTTGGAAAGACCACTCCCCAGGGACCGTCCCATGGGAGGCCTCTCTCATGGAGAACTGGGGTGCACACCATCGGCACAGGTGCGGAAGTTAACACAGCAGTGCCTGCTCCTGCCTCCTTTACACTGTTTGTGTTACACACCTGTAACCAGCGGAGTGGGTATCTGGGTATCCATGCTCTCGCCCTGCGATTCAATGTCACCAGTCCACCTTAGTGAAATCACCAAGTCACACTTCCGGGAAGACCTCTAGAATATGGAGAAGAACTAAACCTGCTCTGAAAAATATCAGAAAGGCGAAACTCTTTAAATAGAGCTATGATGTTATGTGTGTTTAGCACACCAGCATTCCCTGCCGAAGTCTAAATTCCTGAGGAGAAGCCCACTATATAAAGAAGACTATGGCAGCTAAGACAGGCTTGTGTCCAGGACACAGAAGAGGAAGTGAGTGCCTTCAACACGTGGCACAACAGTCCCATCACTTCTGCTACTCCGTCAGCATGGTCTTCGCTCTTGCATAGTTACTGAAAGTGCCTAACTTGAATCCCCCCAAGTGACACGTAAAGAAAAATAAAATTAATTATTGGATGACAAGGAGAGGACATGTTTTTGAGTTTTTCATAGGCAATTTGATGACTGTTTCTTTGCATTAGTAATTGCTTGGTATGCAGTGATTTTCCTACTCAAAAAAATTAAGAAAAATCTCTCAAATCCTGTGCTAATTTTTTTTTCAAGAAAGACAGAATGAAAGGGACGCATTTTGAACTTTCTTTTAAAACTACAGAATGGGCCCCAAACAAAGGCCTCCCTGTGTTATCTTCTCCCATCCCCCAACTTACGTCCAAATGTCCTATACAATTTGGCGCATTTACATTCAAAGTAAATATTTGAAACTATTTTAAAAGTCATTTTGAGAGGCATCAGTGATTTTTTTAAAGAGATAATTGGAAAGAAAAGTTTCATAATGTTCTCCTCCTCATGTAATACTTTCAGAGTTTGTATTAAACCACTGAAAGCAGAGATGCTTGTGCTGAGAAAGTCTCTACGTAGTTACAGGGTAGGGGAGATGCAACATTAGCAATGGACTTCGAACTATTTAGGGAGTAGAGTTTTTATCAGTTTCCTTCAAATGGTGAACTCCATATGTGAGTACTTTTTGCTTTTTACTCAGAACAAATAATAGTTTCCCATACTTCTAAGCTGATCCTGAATATATCAGCAACGTTTATATTCTCTGATGAGACACATTTCCTGCTACACCAAAGAATTTCTCTTCCCACTTTTTGATGTTGGGTTGCCTTGATTGGACGAAAAAGAAAGCAGTAAGGAGCTGTCAATCAGTTTTCTTTTCAGGCCTTTTCTGTTCCTTTTGAAATTAGTTACAGCCTGCTTTTGGTAGCGTTGTAACCAGCCTGACCTAATTTAATTGCCATGACTTGTGTGGCTTCAAGATAAATACTTTTATTCAGTCTGTCTACATTGTGCCTGCCCCTCCCTTTCAGACAGCCCCCTACATCTTCGCATTCACACTCCCGGGTACCCCTGTCTGCACTGGGCTAACACAGGGTTCGTTTTTATGGTGGTGTCTATATTCACAAGTTTTCTTTGAAGCCACGTTTGCTTTCTCCCTGCTTTGCTGTCCCTGTTTCTGTGCTGGGACCCCTGGGCCTCTGTGGGACTCAGACGAAACATCCTTTGCCGTGAATCATGGGGCATCACTACCAGGCGCGTTTCTACACAGACCCTATTGCTTTAATTTAGAAACAGAAGAGGGGAAGCCGACTGGAAGGAACTGGCAGGGACTTGGGGCTTCGAAAGGCTGTCATGAAAAATCCCAGTCCACAGAGTGTACCCCCAGACCGGGAGGAAAATCAGGCGTCCACCCAGGCTTTTTAAAGTGGAAAACTTATTTCTGTTATTCCGGATTCACTGCGAGTCTTGTCAAGGGAGCGCTTACCGTTTTACTGGGGCTTTCTTCCCAAGGAAAGAACGCACGCAGAAAGGTTTTCACGTCAAAAGATCACGTGCTCTGGCGACTGAGTGAGCTCTGTGCTCTAATAAAATGAACATGAGCACACAAGGGGAGTGAAAACCAGCACCAGGGCCTCGCGAGGGAGTGTCTGGGTGGATGGGGGTTAATCTATTAACGTCGCTGAGCTCCCTTGATAGGCACCATCTGAGGGAGCCCTTTCTTTTTCATGGAAACATACGCTGAATTCTTAGGGGGAATAAAACAGTACAAAACCAGGTCTGAGGCTGAAGAGCCTGTGTCTCGCTACAGGTGCGGTGTGGCCCTCTTAAAAGCCTCTGCAGAGCCTACTCTTAAAAGCATTCCCACAGCGCTGCCTTTGCAAACTGTCCCACAGAAAGTGTGAATGGGGCCCGTTCTGCCACATGCACCGCCATCCGAAATGGCACAAAAACCTGCTGTCCCACAAAACAGGCCATTCTACTTAAAATAAAAAGAAAAAAAAGAAAAGAAAAGGCAGGGAAAAGGGGACTCAGAACACGGCTTGCCTGCACAAACTCTGGTTTGCTCTGGCACATGAAAGGAGATTTTTATCTTGCAAATGAAGTAAAAAAGATTATGAAGACATCATTAAGCGGAAAAAAAAGTTCTATTTGAACTATACTAATAATATTGTACCTTAAACAAACTGAAGGAGGCTTTTTGTAAATGTCAAAAGCCAAAACTCTGCATATTAGCACTGAAATGGTTTCATTTCCTTGATTTTCACAATGCATCCAACCTGCCAAGGAAATGGTTTCCTGCCTCAGTGTTCCTAATTTACATAGTGACTAATCCCTTTACACTAACCTTCAGCCAGAGAACACTGAGCACAAATGTGATAAAACAACGCCCCAAATCCCACCACAAGAGGTCACAGTTCACACCCAATTAATTTGTCTGCTCCTGTGTCATCTCATTTGGGGAAACAGGTATCTCTGTAGCATCTTAAGTAGTTATGTATGCTAAATACTTTTTTCCCAACCGTCTATGAGCTAGCTCCTAGGTTCCCTGGAGTCAGTTAAAGATCTAGAGAGCTGGATTTCTGAGTTAATAACTCTGATGCTGATCATAGATAGTACAGCAGGAACCTGGTGCCAACCAAAGATAGCAAATGTTACCGCCAAAGCAGGGGCCAGGTCCTGGGACATAAAGGGAACGGAGGCTGGACAGGACTCACCGAACTGCTGAAAGAAGCTGCGGCTCCACAGCAGACACCAAGCTCCGTAAACGCAGAACTGCCTACAGTTTGAGATTCAAGTCTGGGACGATGTTCATGGTGAGTACCAATCAATTCCAGCTTAGCTATATAATCTAGCCAAAGTTTACATGTTAATAAAGCCAGTATTTATTCATTAATCATTCCAATTAGTGACCAGCCCCACAACATCTATCCAAAGGATTATTTTAAGAAAACAAATAAATTAGCATGAGCACTATGAAAAAGAGAAATATGTCAAAATGAGAATAAAGGTATCTTAATATTAGTAGAGTATATTGCGTTGTCGGAAAAGTCATGACGTATTTTGTCTGTGTTTTTCAAAGGTGATTTATTTATATAAAGGACAAGGATCAATCAATGATATATTGCCCGTTTTGTTCGATAACCTTTTGCCATCTTTCCGTGAGCTTCATAATCCCTCATTCATAGAAGGACCTGTCTTTATTTGTGAAAAACTGAATGAGGTGCTGATTTACAGCCTCATCTGAACTGAACGCTATACTACACAAGGAGTTTTGAAGAGAGCAAAACAAGTGGGAGTCTGACGGTGCAAGGCCAGGTGAGTATGGTGGGTGTGGCAACACATCCCATGCAAGCTCCAATAACTTTTGACAGGTGATCAAACTTGTGTGTGATCTCGTGTTGTTGCCATGGAACACAACTCCTTTACAATTAACAAGCTCTGGATGTTTCTGGATGATGGATTCATTCAAACTGTCCAATTGCCAGAAGTACACATTTGAATTGATTGTTTTGTTCCCTGGTAGGAGCTCAAAAAACACACCTTTAAAATCCCACCACACTGAGAGCATAACCTTCCTCTGATGAATGTCTGCTTTCGATGTCGTTTGATGCGAATCATCACGTCGGGACCAAGACGGTTTGTGCACCACATTGTTGTAAACAATCCACTTCTCATCACCAGTTATCAGTCACTTCAAAAAAGGATCATTTCCCTCACATTTAATGAGCATATTGCAGATGTTTACAAGTGCTGTCAAATGAACTTCTTTGAGTTCATGCGGAACCCAAATATCGAGCTTGCTATGTATCCCAGCTTCTTCAGGTGGTCGTGAACGCTTGAATGATGGATGTTCAATGTTTCTGCAATCTCTCATGTCATGTGACGTGGGTTTGACTCAATCAATGCCTTTATTTTGTCGTCATCAACCTCGGTGGGCCTCCCTGACTGAGGAGCATCATTGAGATCAAAATCACCAGCACGGAATTTCGTGAACCATTGCTGGCACTGACGTTCTTGTAGAGCATTGTCACCGTAAACTTTATGCAATTTTTCACAAGCTTGATGTGCGTTCTTCCCTTTATGGAAATAAAACAGTAAAATATGGCAAAAATGCACAGTTTGGTCTTCCATCTTCAACTTGTAAAATCCTCAAAATTCAACCAAATCACTCAATTTGTGTTTAAAATGAAGCTAGAACTGTCAGCTGTCAAATGAAATAGCAATAACATAGATGCGAATAACTCAAGTACTTCCAAAAATGAACTAGCGCCATCTGTCACAAACATGCGTCATGACTTTTCCGACGACCCAATATATAAAAAGAGACTATAACTATCTAAACAAAATTTTCTCCCTGAAATTTACATGAGATACCACACATTTAGAATTAGGAGAATTCTAAAATAAAGATATTAAGAGGGAATTTGAGCTACTGAATAGTAAAATGTAATGTAAAATTAGAGCAAGTAAGTGTTCTGTATTAATTTGAGATAAATGGACTAAACAGTAAAACAAAATAAAGTCCAAGAATAGAAACAAACATGAAATTTGGTTAATGGATGAGATATATCTAAAGAGAGAAAAAGAGTGAAACAAAGAAAAAAATGAAGTTTCACCAATATAGTAACAGTATTATCTCTAAATAGAGGAGTCTGTGGTGATTTTTACTTTCTTATTTATACTTGTCCACATTATTTGATTTTGTTACAGTGAGAATTATTTGTGCCATCATATAAAAATTACAAATTTATTTCCATTAGATTAATACAGAGAAGACTCAGAGCAAGATACAACTGCTCCAAATACAAATTTGATTTTTACTACATGTCTCAGTTCTCTGATGTTTATCAATCTTTGGAAACTTATAAAAAAAAGGAGCTTCCGCCCAATAGAAGGGACTTATCACACAATGGATTACAGAGCCATGCTGCGAAGAGCCCTTGTGGTGATGCCCCAGAAATGTGAACAGCTAGGAGTGTCTGGAGGCTCGCTTCACTGCAAAACTCCCGAGTCTCACTGTCTAGGTTTGAATCCTGCCGGGGACAGGTAATGAGCCATACACGTTTCACTAGACATCAAAATATTCCTAAATATTTTTCTTTAGACCATTACTGGCAGGTTGACTTTAGAGGCAATGAAACTTGGTAGTCTGAAAAAGTACAATTGTTTGTTCTCCTTGGGTATTTCAATTTTAGGCTGTATGCTGCACAAAATGCAAGAATATCTAGAAGGAAGTAATGGATTTAATTTGAATCTACATAAACTTATAAATAAAACCTAATAATACTTAACTGTTAACTGTTAACAACCAGGTTATAGCCTTGATAAATATTATCATCATCTTGGAGCACAATTACATTTAGACCTAACTCACTTTTATGCATAATATGCAAGATTAAATACTCCTTAACACTTCAGATGTGGAATTATAAACAGACCATTCATTTGATTCCTGTAGTAAGAAACCTATAACCAGGTCAAGATGTATATAAACACACACACAAACACACACACACACATATACCAGGGGTGCCAAAGATATGTATACAAGTGGACACTTCGGTCAACGTTGCTCAAGCAGCAGTTCGCTGTAATCAGAAGTGTCTGGACGCTGATGGTAACCACTCTGAGCACCTCTTGTAATTGCAGAAGTCAAACATTACTTGTATTCATCTTTTATTATCGGTATATATTGAGTATTACAATTTTAATATTTTTTTCCCTTTCTTAAAATGTGTATACATTTTTTGGCACCCTCTGGAGACAGACACACACAAACACACACACACACAATAAAATCGCAATAACTACATATCTAGCAACAATTATTAATACTTTAAGTGTAAATGGATTAAACGTTCCAATCAAAAGATAGGGTGGCTGAATTGATAAGAAAACATGACCCTTACATATGCTCTGCTGCCTACAAGAGACTCACTTCAGATTGAAAGGTACACACAGCCTGAAAGTAAAGGGATGGAAAAAGATATTTCATGAAAATGGAAACAAACAAAAAAAGCTGAGGTAGCAATACTTATACCAGACAAAATAGACTGTAAAAAAAAGGCTATATAACAAGAGACAAAGAAGGACCCAGTAACCCCACTTCTGGGTATTAATCCAAAGAACCCAAAATGCTATTTCAAGGGGACAAGTGCATCCATATATGTTCACTGCAGCATTGTTTACATTGACCAAGATGTGGAGGCAGCCTGGGTGTCCACTGATGGAAGAATGGATAAAGAGGAGGTGGCACATATACACAGTGGAATACTGCTCAGCCAGGGAAGGGAATGGGTTCCTGCCCTCTGCGGCAGCATGGATGGACCTGGAGGGTGTTGTGCTGAGTGGAGTGTAAGATAGAGACAGATGCAATGTGATTTTGCTTATATGTGGAGTCTAAACAAGAAAATAAACAAACAAAACAGAAACAAACTCATAGATACAGAGAACATTTTGATGGTTTTCAGATGGGAGAGGGGTTGGGGTGAGTGAAAAAAGGAGAAGGGATTAAGTACAAATTAGTTGTTACACAGTAGTCATGGGGATGTAGGGTTTAGCATAAGGAATATAGTAATATTGTAATAACTGTGTATGTTGTCAGATGGGACAACTGACATTTATCTGGGTGACAGATGGAAGGGTAGTTGGGGGACAGGGTGAAAAAGGTGAAGGATTAAGAACTACGAATTGGTAGTTGTAAAACAGTCATGGGGATGTAAGTCATAGAGAATACAGTCAATATAGTAATAACTATACATAGTTCAAGGTGAGTGCTAGACTAGTCAGGGGGATCATGTCCTAAATTATATAAATGGCTAACCACTATGCTGTACAGCTGAAATTAATATAAAATATTAAGTATCAAAATAAGTAAATAAAATTTAAAAATAAAATGAAGAAGAAACTCATGATATTGGGACAAAAGGCCTAGACGTATTAGAAAACAAAATTAGCCAGGCAGGTAAGCCCGGGCTGAATCTAGCCTATCTAAAACAACTAATGCGTTAAACACTTTTGAATGCATTTGAAATTGACGCAGACGAGCTTAGAACCAACCCAACCTTCTACTAGCTGCCAACCATTCCAGCTTAACTTAGGCCTGAACATTACGGCAAGTAGCCCATGGGATCATGATGAACTAAGACAGTATCCTCTCATTTGGAAAACAACTTTAATATTAAATATCAAATAGGTTTCTTTTGCAGATTAAATGATAAAAAGCACATAAAGCATCTAGTACGGTTGATGGTACATAATAGGTGTTTATTAAATATTAGTTGTCTTTTTTCATGATCATTTGATATGTATTGAGGACTACGTTCCCTGAGTTACTACTCATCAGGAAAAAATGTTTTTGAACTGGAGACATGAATATTGCATGACTAGAATCGAAACTTCAGACAGGATTAGGGAACATAAACCATTTGTACCAAAGGTTACTAGAAGTCAGTTGCTGAGCTTGCAAGTGATATTCCTACTGTTGTTATTGTTGCGAGCCAAATGTTTCCTAAGTGTCCTCTGGCACTTGCACTACAAGCAGCCTGTAGACAGATGTGCTTGGGGGTGGGGGATTGTTCTTATTGGTCTAAGGGCAAAACACAGCCTTCACCTCTCCTTTATGAATACTAATTATTCCCCACAAGAGGGTTTTGATAAAGCAGGTGAATATCAATTTTAGATGGAGACCTTAGCACGTAAGGACTTGGGGATATGAAGGAAACCAAGAGGCTCTGTTCAATTAGATATTTTAGCAACCCCCGTGGTGGCACTGCTGCTTTCAGGGTGCGGTGGCGTGGAAATGTGGGGTGCACACATGAGATGCATAGAGAAGCATCTCCCCTAAGTCCTCAGTAATGGCGCTAACCAGCCGTGGCCGACTGCACTCCACGGCTGGGTCCCTTGCTCAGCACCTTACCTGCACACCTCACCTGATGTTCCCATGATCCCACGAGGTATGTACTATTATTAACTGAACTTTACAAATGAGAAAACTGACAACCAGAGCAGTTATGGGCCTTGCTGAAATTCACAGAGCTATTACCTGTCACCGGCAGGATTCAAACCTAGACAGTGGGACTCGGGAGTGTTGTGGTAAAGCGTGCCTCCAGACGGCCTCCCTAGCCATTCACGTTTCTGGGGCAGCACCCCCAAGGGCTCTTAGCAGCATGGCTCAGTAATCCACTCTGTAATAAGTCCCTTCTATTGGGCGGGAACTCCTTTTTGTAAATTTCCAAAGATTGATAAGCATCAGGGAAACTGAGGCATTTACTAAAACTCAAATTGGTATTTGGAGCAGGTGTGTATTGCTCTGAGTCTCTTACATACTAATCTAACTGCCAGTATGTTTTATACCACCTGAAATTATTTGTACCCTGCATGACAAGTTCCTAGGCAGTCAAGGATGTAATCTAATTCTGAAGTAAAAACTGAAATAAGGTTTCCTCTCCATCAGCCCTTAAACCATGACAAACACATATGTCTACAACAACAAAACTTGTCTGCTTTTAAGATTACCCATGATCCTATCACAAAATCTAATGGGTAATTTTCATCCTGATCTTTCTGCTTCCTCAGTCATTTAGCACTCCTGACCAGGTGCTTCTTTCAGTTCTCTCTTCCTGAACCTTATTGTCTTTGTTTCCTTCCTACATTAGTGGCACCTCCTTTTCATTCACCTTGGAGAGCCACCTCTCCCTCATCCGGGCAGGAATGCTGTCATCGTGGCTTTTTGCTAGTCACTTCCTCTTCTCACATTATCCTCTCTCTCTCTAGCTAATTCCATCCATTTTCATAGTTTCACTAAATTGATACTTCACACTAAACTTTCTCCTTAGTTCCAGACTTGTCTTCAACTACCTATGAAATAGTCCAGGTGAATTTCTCAAGTTCAACACTCAGTCCATCCTAGACTGAAGCATGATCTGAAACCCAAAGCCTGACTCTTACGGTTTTCAGTTTCTCATTGAATGGGAACATCAACCATTCAATTCTTTAAAACCTAACCTGGAGTCAAGGATGCTTGACACCTCCCACTCCATCAACTCCCGCATCAAAGAAATTACCAAATTCAGGGCAGCTCACATATCATCTCTAAATACCATTTCCTTCTCTCCATCTTCATCTTTCAGTTACTGGATTGCCAGTAACTGGCTTCCCAGAACTTTTTTCTAGTCTCTGTTCAATATACTCTCCAAGGTAAGGTAACTTTTCAAAATGTAAATATGGGGGCCAGCCAAGTGGCTCAGTTGGTTAAGAGTTGGCTTGGGAACGTGAGCTCTGAGCAGCACGGCTGCCAGTTCAATTCCCACGTGGGCCAGTGATGCTGCGCCCTCTACAGCTAAGATGGTGAACAATAGCTCAACCTGGAGCTGGGCTGCCCTGAGTCACCAGGGATGGCGTAGGCTGCAGTGGGGCTGCAGTGGGCTGCCGTGAGTGGCCGTCCAACGGCCGGCGACCGACTGCCTCAGCCAGGAAGAGCGCAATGATCACAATACCAACATTGGCCAGTGAAGCAAAGTCCTCCATAACTAGACTGCAGAACAAAAGGACAGCAACTTGTCTGTTCCCCTTCCCTGATTCCCCAATTAGAAAAAAAAAAAAATCTTAAAAAAAAAAAGGTATATATGATCTCGTCACACCCCTAATCTTTTTTTCCCCCCTATACAGCCCAATTATATTTTTTTCCCTGTTTTCTTAGAATAATGGCCAAAATCCTTCACACGGCCTACAGGACTATTACAAGGTCTGGTTCTCACCAACCGCGCCAGCTCCGGTCCCCCTCCCCTGCCCTCCCTCGGCTCTGGTCACTCTGGCCATCTGTCCAAGCTTCCTCCTCCACAGGGACTTACACGCACTGCTCCCTCAGTGTAGGATTCTCTTCTTACTCCCCACCTTCGCCGCTCCTCAATCCTATAAGCTCAGAGGAAGGATCACTTCCTTCACTTCCCCATATTAGGTCAAGTTCCTTGGTCATACACTTTTCTAGAATTGACTGCTTTTATTTTCTTTGAACTTACCACATTTTCAGTTACACATTTGATTAGTCACACACTACTAGCTTCCCCTCTGAAGTGTAAGCTCCAGGAACAACGTTTCAGTTCATCTTTGTCTCCACACAGATAAACTTCACCTACAGATGATATTTCTCACTACTAAGCTATGTCTCTGGAAATAGATCTCATCACGACGCTCCTTAAGTACAACAGTGATGTTTGTGTTTAAAACATCCCGATGGATAACTGATTATTTTAAATACACAAGAGCATTTGTAAGTTTTTATAAAATGTGGATCACAAATTCACAAAAGGCTTTCACTGAAGTAGGTGTCCCTATCAAAGCACTAGAACACTCGGTCCCAGATTGTTATTCTCCTGTTTTATTTTTTTAAAGATGGCCTGTTGTCCTTTGATCTTGCTCTGACACCTGCACCCACCTACTTCTCTCTCTTAAGAAGTCCCTGTAGGGTCCGAGGTCATGTGGATAAAATTAAAATGGAGAGCATGTGACTGAAACTATTCTTCACAACTTCTCCCAAAACACACAGACACATAGTCACACAAACACTTGGATCTGATTTTCAAAGGGTCGAATTTGGCTTTCAAATTTTATATCTCCATTGGATAGATTTTCTCACACCAGTAACAAAACAGAAGGTGCCTAAATTGCTGGTTTTGTGTCACAAAATTAATAGTTTGCGACAGTGCGCCATCATTTCCCTTTCACTGACATTCTAATATTTCCTTACTTCTTTACACATTTCCATTAAACAATTTTTTAGTTATTTTCTTATTCCAGCTGGCTTTTCTGAAAGGCTGTATCACCCATCAATATGAAGCGATCAGATAAATAGTACAATTGCTTAATGTTTCCTCTGCAAAATGTAAACAAATGGGGGTGGGAAGTGGGAGACTCTTTGAGGATCCAGCTAAGAATCATGAATTATTTTCCATCTGTTTCTTGGTAATATGTTTTCTGTTTTCAATAAAGGCCAAAAAAAAAAAATGGTCCTAGATAGAAGTCAGCAAATCCCTTCCAAAGGAAAATTATATTTTCTAACAGTCTTTAAAAAGATTATTCGTTTAGAGCTATTATAACAGAAACATTACTTTTTAAAAACATTATGTGCCTTGAACTAACTGTGAATTTCAGAAACATACAATAAAATTTCCCCAATTATGTAACATCTCTGCTTCCAAGAGCAGAGGCATCATAGTTCTGTGTATGTTCTGGTGACTATGTCTACTCAGTCATTGAATGTCAATATGCTTCAGCAATAAATCAGTAATAAATAGTCTCTGAAGAGAAGAAACAGTAAAATGAGTTTCGCACCCTTCTTTCTCCACCCCCCAGCTCCCCACATCAAGTTAACATTTTCTTGAGCTGTTTCCAAAAAGGACTTTTACAAAAACGATCCCCAGATAGCTCCCTTTTGCTTATTCTGTATCAGGCCATTACCTCTGATATAATTCAGCCACATTAGAAATTCAAGATTAATTGAGAGCCTCTTGTTTTCTTACAGCCTGAAGAAAAGAAAAAGGTCAGAAGCAGGCTTAAGAAGGAGGACAGGAGTCAGGAGTTAGAAATAAACAAAGGAAGTTCCTTTCAGGCAGGACTATTTAAAACATATGCCAATAAAATGTTCAAAGGGTTCCTACGGGGCTCCAAAGATAAACACACGCAATTTCTTTTCTCTTGAAAAACTCCACTTACCTGAAGCTGGAAACTCAAATATATGACATAGATTTGTGCAAAAATATGAAAAGTAAACCATTTGGTGTTTTATTCACGCACTAGGAATTAAAACTTCTAGTGTATGTGACCATGAAGGCTTACATCCCAGCTCTAGTTGCTGGTAATATTTTAGTTGTGTGATTTTGGGCACTCCTTCAATGTCCCCTTGTCCCAGACACCTCATGAAAGTGTTAAGGGAAAAACACATGTAAAATCCTTAAAACCATGTTGGTCACATTGTAAATGCTCATTAAATGTCAGCTATTATTGCCAATTTTGTCATTACCATTATTCTAATGAGGTTGGGGCATTGAAGGGGCTGGGCATTAAAAACCCTCACCTGTAAGAAATGAGCAGTGATAAACCTGTGAAAAATGCTGATACTTGCTTGAAAACACAACAAAAATAACCTGACAGTACTTAGTCCTCACGTGATGGGAAAGAGGAGGTTTTAAATATAGGGCTATTTTTACCATGTCTACCGCAGGTGACCACAGAATTCAGGAGTTTGGGGAAAAAATAAACAGAAATATGTAGAAAAAAATGTAAGAGATAAAAAAAACCACCCCAGAAGGCCCAGAAATAAAGAGTAGAAATTAGAAGGGGTGGGAGGAGTATTAAAGAAATAATGGCAGAAAATATTATAAAGTTGAGGAGCACGCCTTGGCTTCACATTAAAGGGACTCACCTAGTCCCCTGGGATAATAAATTCAAAACAAACAAAAACATCCTCCTGAAATTTCAGAACATCAAGAACAGAAAGAACAAATCTTGAAGTTTCCAGAGATAAAAAAAAAAAAAGATTGTCACCTACCAGGAACCAAGGAACAAGAAGGAGTCTAGTGTTCTCACTGGCTAAATTAGATGCTGGCAACAATGGAGTAATATTTTCCAAGTTCCCCCAACCCCCAAACAGTGAAAACTGATTGTTGTGTGTTCCTTATAAAATCCTGCATACACATTTGTTTATTTGTAAGTTTTTAATCTCGTATCCTGTGGTCTTACTAAGTCTGTGGTGCTATGACAAACGTCCCCAAATAACAGCTTCCACAAGAGACAGACCTGTTTCCCGCCTCAGAACACTGTTGAAATACGGGACCCATTGGGCAGCTCTGGCATTTTCCACGTGCGATTTACATCTCTACAACCTTGGTGGTTTCTGCAGATCTTCCTATCTCAGAGGGGAAGAAGAGAGAAGCAGAAAGGAGAAGGTAACAGAAGATCTGGGGTGCTGGGTCGGGGGTGGCGACAATAAACAGATGGCCAGCTCGGTCTCAGGGGAAATGCTGTCAGCATCCAGATACCTGAGGACTTCTTAGCACAGGAAAAGCCTGTGGAAAGGCCTTAATTTGGGAGACTGCCTTGTATGTTCCAGGAAGCAAAGGACGCCCTGAACAAAACTAAGCGGCCACCATGGAAAGGTTGGGGGGAAATCCCAGGGAGAAGACCCTGCGACTGGAAAAAATAAGCCAGTGTGGCTGGAGACGGTGGATGCTGTCTGAGAGGGAAGCCCCGTCGCAGGAGCCTGTGGGCCACAGGGAGGGTTTGGGACTTCCTTCCACGAGTGGTGAGAAGCTAGTGCAGGCTTGTGAACAAGGGCGTAAGAGAATGGGCTTTAATTTTACTAGATAATTGACTGCTGAGTGGAGAGTCAAATTTGGGGCAAACGTGGACGCAGGAGGCTACTGGGGCTGAGATGCTGGCTTAGCGTGGGGCAGGTGTGCAGCAGAGGTCAGCTGAGGGCTGTATGTTTAAGGCAGAGTAAACAAGACTTGGTGTAGAACTGAATGTTCACTATGAAGGAAAGAGAAAAACCAAGGACAGTTTCTAGGTTTTCACCTAAGCAGCTAAGTAAACCGAGGTAATATTTACCAACCAATTCTTACTTGTTTTGTAAAAGAATTCACCACAGTCCACATCAATTACAACTAAATTACAGGATAATCACCACTGAGCATCACCTGAATCTTATTGAGCCGAAGCCCTACAGCTAACAACACACAGGAGGAACCACCTCCAGGCGGGTAGGGGAAGCAGCCACACCTGTGTGTGATCATTAAAATTGGGAGGAATATCTCAGCTTCAGAGTTCCCCCTCAGAGGAGCAAGGGGTCCCAGCCCCTCCCCAGCTTCAGGTCCCAGTGCCAGGGAAAGAGGTCCCCATAACTTCTGGCTGTGGAAACCAGCAGAGAGTGTAGCTGAATGAGACAGCGGGTGGCTGCAGTCCCAGGTGTTCCTCTTGGAGGGCCCGCGCACGGACTTACCTGCTGATGGACTCACTCGCTCTGAGTTCCAGCGCTGGGGCGGTGGCTCAAAAGGTGACAGGGACATAAGGGGAGGAACTGTGTTAGCCTCAGGGTGAGGGCTGGAGGGGCAGCTTTCTCCCTGATGGAGGAGCTGGTAGAAGCCAGTTTTTATGTTGAGCCCTCCCCCTTCCCAGCATGCAGAGGCACACTGACGTCATGCCTGAGTCTCCATCAGACTGGCTCTCACCTTTCGTCTGCCCCGCCCTATTGATTCCCTAAGACCACACCCCCTTCCACTTTCAGGTACACCCAGGCTGCTTCTAGTTGCTTTTCTTCTAGTTGCTAGTACCAACAACCTGTCTTGGCTCACTCTGTGGACTTTCGTAAAATCTCTCAAAGGTTCACAAAACCCAAACAAGCAGCATATGGCTTCAGCATGTCCTGTACCTTTGGCTGGGGAGCCCCAAGCCCAGCACTAGTGACAGCTGACCTCAGTTCATGGCTTGGCCTCTCAAGGCACCTCCAAGCACAGTGCAGGCCGCGGCCATCTGGGGATTACTTTGTGGCTCATGCCAGGTGGCCCTGGGTAGGACACAGGTTGCAGCCAAACTCGGCCTATAGCAGGTCCCCTCTCAGGAGGCCCCAGGCCTGGCACGCTTGGTGGCCAGCTTTGGACAGAGCCAGAGCAACACCTGGCCACCTCCAAGGATGACACACCCAAGGGCAGACTCTACAGGAACAAGAACCCTGCTAAAGCAAACTCTGCTCTGTAGGGTTAGCCCCTGCACCACACCTCCTCCACTGTAGTCACAGCTAATCCTTACAGCCAATCAGCCTCCCACTGACATGCAAATAGCAGCTAAGGCTCAACTCCAACAGGAGGGGACACACAGCCCACACAAGGGACACACCTGGAGTACCCAGCTCAGGTACCAGGGAGATTGCACCACTGAGCCCCACAGCACACCTACTACATAAGGCCACTCTACTAAGACCCGGAAGCATAGAAGCCCTACTTAATACATAGAAACAAACACAGGGAGGCAGCCAAAATGGGGACACAAAGAAACATGTCCCAAATGAAAGAACAGAACAAAGCTCCAGAAAAAGAACTAAACAAAATGGAGACAGAGTTCCAACACTGCTTATAAGGATGCTCACTGATCTCAGGGAGAGCTTCAACAAAGAGACAGGAAACATAAAAATGGAGCTAGAAAACATAAAAAAGAACCAGCCAGAAATAAAGACTACAATAACTGAATGAAGAATATTGGGTTCCCAGAAAAGTCATGACATATTTTTTCTGTGATTTTCGTTGCAAAAATGCATCATGACTTTTCCGACAACCCAATACATTACAGGGAATCAACAGTAGATTAGATGAAGCAGAGGATCGAATTGGAAATTTAGAAGATAACAGAAAATACACAATCAGAACAGCAAAAAAGAAAAGAGAATCCAAAAAAATGAGGAGAGTTTAAAGAGCCTCTTGGACATCAAGTGTAACAACATTTGCATCATACAGGCACCAGAAGAAGAAGAGAGAAAGCAAGGGACTGAGAACCTATTTGAAAAAATAACGACAGAAACATTCCCTAACATGGTAAAGGAAATACATATACAAGCACAGAAAGCACAGAGAGTCCCAAAAAAGATGAACCCAAAGAGATTCACATGAAGATGTTCACATAATTAAAATGCCAAAGGTTAAAGACAAAGAGAGAATCTTAAAAGAAGAAAGAGAAAAACAGTTGGTTACCTACACGGGAACTCCCATGAAAGTATCAGCTGATTTCTCAACAGAAACTTTGCAGGCCAGAAGGGATTGGCAGGAAATATTCAAACTGATGAAAAGCAAGGACTTATAACAAAGATCACTCTACCCAGCAAAGCTATTATTTAGAATCAAAGAACAGATAAAGAACTTTGTAGACAAGAAAAAGCTAAAGGAGTTCATCACCACCAAACCAGCATAACAAGGAATCTTAGAAGGACTTCGTTAAAATGAAAACAAAAGAAAATAAAAAAATATGAATAATAAATGGCAGTAACCAGATATGTATCAACTATTACTTTAAGTGTAAATGGATTATATGCTCCAATAAAAAGATAGGATGGCTGAATGGATAAGAAAATAAACCCTTACATGTGCTGCCTACAAGAGACTCACTTCAGATCAAAAGGCACACACAGCTTTAAAGTAAAAAGGGATGGGGAAAAGATATTTCATGAAAATGAAAACAAAGGACAAACAAACAAAAAAAAGCTGAAGTAGCAATACTAGTACCAGACAAAATAGACTTTAAAACAAATGCTATAACAAGAGACAAAGAAAGACCCGGTAATTCCACTTCTGGGTATTTATCTGTAGAAAACCCAAAATGCTACTTTGAGGGGACGTGTGCATCCATATGTTCATTGCAGCATTGTTTACAATGGCCAAGATGTGGAGGCAGCCTGGATAGTGGAATATTGCTCAGCCATCGAAGGGAATGGGTTCTTGCCCTCTGCAGTAGCATGGATGGGCCTGGACGGTACTGTGCTGAGTGGAGTGTGTCAGACAGAGAAAGACAGATGCAATGTGATTTCACTTATATGTGGAATCCAAAGAACAAAATAAACAAAAACAAAACAGAAACAAACTCATATATATAGAGAACATTTTGATGGTTGCCAGATGGGTGGAGGTTTGGGGGTGAGAGAGAAAGGGGAAGTGATTAAGACGTATAACTTAGTTGTTACAACATAGTCATGGGGATGTAAGGTACAGCATATGGAATATAGTCAGTAATGTTGTAATAACTATGTATGGTGTCAGGTGGGTGCTAGATTTATGGGAAGGGGATTGAGGAACAGGGTGTAAAAGGTGAAGGGATTAAGAAGTACAAATTGGTAGTTACAAAATAGTCATGGGGATGTAAAGTAAAGCACAGGGAATATAGTCAATAATATGGTAATAACTATATATAGTGCCAGGTGGGTACTAGACTAGTCAGGGGGATCACTTCTTAAATTATATAAATGTCTAAACACTGTGTGTATACCTGAAATTAATATAAAATAATATTGAATGTCAAAATAAATAAAGTGTAAACAAAAATCAAAATGAAATCATCACATAATTCTTCTACGATTCAAATTTTTCATTTGCATTAAAAACATGATTGAAGTAAAGATGGGATTGTGCCTATCATATCAGAAATAAAACTCTAGATTAAATCAAGGTGTATATATGTTTTTACTTCATATTTATATCTAACTGCTAATTAAAAATTTCATCGACCTTATCAATAAAGCTACTGATAAAGAAGACAGAGAAATCTGAAGACTAGGCCCAATCAGCTGACATGGCTGAACTTGCTACTTAATGAGAGTGGAAATGAGGTAAGCAGCACTGCAGAGCTGCTATGAAGCTGAAGAAAAGGCTATTTACAGGCGTCAAACTCCTGTGTCTGCCAAACGCTCCCATTCACTCACCTATTGGGAGGGTGACTACTAGTCTAAGGTTGCCACAGCACTAGAATATGCCTCCATCTAGTTTCCTTCAAGCTGGAAAATGTTAAATGTTTTTAAAAGTTCACTTTCCGGGCTCCTTGTTTGATTTATGAGAAATAAGGTGACATTACTGCATCACCTCAATCAAGTCTGATAATGCATTTCTTAACCTAAAAAAATCCCCCCCATAATAACAACAAGTTTATTTTGCTGTGAGACATTTTAAATTGCATAGGGTGTATGGCTATAATTAAATTGTACCCATTTTTGGTTAACATTTTAATTATCCCATGAGCCAAAAAATAGACATTATGAAACTTTGAAAAATAACCTTTGTGATTTAGAACTAACTGTTTTTAGCAATTCTTAGAAACACTCAATTAGTCCTCTCCTAAAATCTTTTAAACATGGGAGAATTTTCTTCAAATTCAACTTCGTTTCCCTTAATACAGACTATTTTCCCCTGAGGTATTAATTTCTCCCCAACATCTCGAGAAGAATCAAATCTTATTACACCTTTCACCCTTAATCTGTCCTTCATTTTGGAAGTTTTCTTCGCTCTCGGTTTTGTACAAGGATTCCCGCTTCATGTGGTTCAGAAAACCCCCAAACTTCTAAAGCTCGTGGCTCTTGATTTTGACTCTGTGGCCACAAACAATGCATGAGAGATATTATTTTGCAAAGAGGCCCAAAAGACCAGAAAAGGCCAGTTGAGCCCTAGACCTACATGAATTTAGGGTGAAAGAGGGAACGTGGTATTAGTCAGGGAGTAACCTTAAAATGAAGCTCTAAGAAAAATGTGTAATGCCCAGTAAGAGTTACTCAGACACGGAAAGACGAAACTTACCAATGTGGAGACGTTCTTTATTCCCGGAGAGCCGAGTGTGTTGGGGTTGGCTTGGGAGCCATTGTCCCCTCGGAGGAGTTACCCACAGCTCCTCCGACCCTCTGCTGTCGTTACGTGAGAGCAGACCAGGAATGATCCTGGGTGTCAGGGAGAGGAGGAGAGGGAGCACTGTAGCTATTTCACAAACTGTAGCTTCATAAATTATTTGAAGCTTTTACCGCTAGAAGAAAACCATGGAGGTGCGCTGGCTCACATGTGGCGTTCATCCCTCTGCTGAGTGCGGCTCGCTCACTGAGGGACACGGGAGCAGCCTGGCCTCCTGCTCTCCTCCGTGGCTTCCTGTCATTCTTAAGTCTTGTCCTCGATCATCCTAATTTTAAGATTCAATCCTTAATCTTTTCCTTCTTTCTCTACACTCTCCATGTCATACTATGTCATTCCAAAGATCTTCAGTTGCAAGACACCACATCAGAAAAATATGCATATACCCCAATATTAAAATATACCCCAAATTCAAAATTACAAAAATGTGAATCATAGGTCCCTTTCCATCAGGAACCGTAAAACTGACTGCAAGAACGATTCCCAAGCCCGTAGTTTTATTCCCACGTCTCTCCTATCAATAGGCCTACCGGTCATTTTTCGGGTACACAGCTGCCTCCAGAACCTGTTTCCTCTCTTCCATTTGCTATTTACAGAAACGGAAGGCAGGCGCCATCACTGCCGTCCAAGGCAGAGACGCCCTTCTGCCCACGTCCTGTACCCCGTGCGTCTGTCATCAGCACTCTCTCACAGGCCTCACGTGTGTGCGTCTCTCCTTTCTAAGTTCTAGCCCATCGCTTCGTGCCTGGATGCCTGGAACAGTATCTGAGTTGCTCCTCTTGCTTCTAAATAAGGACAGGACAAGAAGCGAAGGAAGTCACATCACAGTAGAGCTCTGAAGTCAGACTTACTGATCTCGCCTCGCTGCTCCACCACTTAATATGTGGGTGACTGTGGGCAAATTGTTTCACCTCTTCATGACTCCTTCCCTCATCTACAGAATTGTACAACACTCACCGCAAGGAATTATTATGAATATTATATGAAGGAATACACGGAAAGTGTTAGTAAAAAACATCTGGAATTCTAGCCAGCACTCAAAATATAGTAGCTATTAAGACACTACATTCTAATCCATTTGATACAAATATGTTAGCATCAGCCTTATTAAAATACCAATTGATTTCAGCCATTAAATATCAATGTATTTAGCAAACGAGTGTTTATTGTATACTAGGCATTGTTGTGCAGCGCTAAGGACACAAGAGTAGGTAGAACCAGCAAATTCACTGGCAAACAGGTAGGGTAGGGGGAGATAAAGACAACAAACAAGGAAACAAATATATGAACGAACAGTTTGTCATGATAATGGTTGTAACGTTACGATTAAGATACAACCAGAAAACGATAGACGTGGGAGATGTGGCTCCTTTAGATTGGGAGGTTGGCGGAAACCTCCTAAAGGAGGTGACGTGGGTCTTTTTAATGATGTCGTATAAATGGTATTATACAATAAATCAGCTTTTGAGACTGGCTTTCACTCAGCATAATGCCTCTGAGATTCATCCAAGTGGTTATTACATGATGTACTATTTTAACTGTACAATATATTTTAAAGAACTCCAGGGGAGGCTAGTCTATTATATTATATTTACACAAATATTTGCCATTTCCATTCTTCCTTCATTCTGGATGATGCAACTTTGGTATCATGTTCCTTCTGCCTGAAGAATTGACTTTTAAAGGAAATTTTATTTTTGGAAAACTTGACTTAAGGAATACATTTTGGCTTCTAGAGGTGATGGTGTCCTTTGAATGATGACCCACCCACTTTTTAATTATCCCATCAAAAATTTTGCAAAAGCTTGTGGATGGTTTTCTGAATGTGCAGTAGCCTGTCATGGTTGAAAATGTGAGCAAATTGTATTGATCTATATAGTTATGGCATTCCAACTGAAGTAATTTAATAAGAAATACTTACATGCCAATGTTTTATCTAGCTCAATGCCCTTATTTTAGAAATGAAAAAAATTAAGGCTCATCAAGATGAAGCTACTTGCCCAAAACCACACAGAAGTCCAATGAAAGGAGCCGGACACTCCTGCGGGGCAGAGCTCGGGGATCCTGCTCTGACCTCTGGGCTCTTAATGTGTCTCATGGTTGTTCCAGCTGCTTTTATGGTAGCTGAGAGATATGAATTACTTACTCATTTTAACCGGAAGATGGGAAAGCTAGCTCTTCTATTTTGTAATTTAGAAAAATGCCGGTGCTTCAGAAAAGTCCGTCCTTACTGTCTCCAGGTAACCGCAGCTCCAACCATTACGTGTTTGTGCTGCATTTGAGGACACACATGTGTCCAAGGACACGTGACTAGAACAAGCCTTCTAAATCACCAGGCTATCATCGGTCTCTTCCCGATGTTCCCAACACCTATCCCTCTCTTTCCGAGTTCATGGTCTGGAAAACCTCCCGACGCTAATGACACAGTCGCTGCCTCTTACCCCGCTGCACTGAGCCCCTGACTTATATGGGAAGGAACACACCACTAGGCTGCCTCCCAAATATTTACCTCCCCTGGACTTCTGTCCCGATTTCTGCTTTCATCCAGTTACAGGCTACATGGCCTCCCGGATGCGTCACAGATGTCTCAGGGTTAACAGGCCCAAAACCAAGCTCTGGTGTTTGCCTCCAAACCTTA
Organism: Hipposideros armiger; assembly: GCF_001890085.2. Classification (NCBI taxonomy): domain Eukaryota; kingdom Metazoa; phylum Chordata; class Mammalia; order Chiroptera; family Hipposideridae; genus Hipposideros; species Hipposideros armiger. The sequence goes on from NW_017731351.1 coordinate 7,798,799, forward strand.
CCCTGCCCTTGGATGCCCTTTAATTCAGCCTGTTAATTTTTTTTACCCTTCACATTTTTATTGTTTTCCTGCGTAGGGTGAATGTTTCTATTCAAGGCTTTCCCGTCAGTAAATGTATTTGCCTCCTTGTTCTACAGTGTGACTTGATGGTTTCAGTATCTGAAATCTCGGCGGGTCTCTTTCTGATACCTGCACTTCCACTGAGCCTTGCTGTTTCCTGGGGGCCTGAGCATGTCTGCGCCCCACTCATTACTCTGCTCCAAAGTTACACAGGAGGGCGGACCAGCTGGGGATAATGGAGCGCTGGCTCACCTTGTCTCTTTAGCAGTTTCTCATCTTTAATCTCTAGGAAATTAGAGTGAGTTTCATGCATTTATCTTCCTTTATTACAGTGCTTGTAATTACACTAATCATTTATTCATCAACTATTTGGTAGAGTGAATGTGTTTCTTGATGTTTTGTTCTATTGTGGTTTTTGCCACACAATATTTTAAGAATTGTTTCTAAGAGCTTTCTTTATATAATAGAGTTTTGCTGAAAAACACAAAGGTGGAAATCACCAAGTCTATTTAGTTTGAGATTTCTCTTCTCTTCCTTTTGTTTATGCTAAGTCAAAATAAAAGACAGTGCATGGTTAGTTTCATTTAAATCTGAATATACTTAATCACGAAAGCATGTTTTCCAAAACTTACTGATATTTATTACAAAATATCCAGTGTCAGGACATGTGAGATTTGAATAAATAAATATACTAACAACATCTCTGGTTGAGAAAACTCAACATTGTAAATCTGTAAATTCTCCAAAATTGTACTTAAATATTTAATGCATTAGCAATCACTATCCCATGAGATAATACTTCAGGGATTGACAATACGACTCCAAAATTCATTTTAAAGATTGACCAATAAAAAGAAGAATGCTGAAAAAGAATAAAATTAAGGGAACTTATCCAACCAAATGTTAATATATATTTCTGACTCAAAAATAAATGTTAATAGACAAAATAAAAAATCCAGAAACAAAGTTAGTATATGATACAGAAATCATTTCATATCAATGGTGAAAATATTTAATTACTGGTATTTGGACAACTGTTTCACCACCTGGAAAAAATTAAGTAACCCAAATACTCACTATACATTCATATAACTTGTAGAGGCAGTATATTTGAAAGCAATAAATATGGTATGATGTAAGAATGACACCCTACAAACTTTTGTAATGTGGCAGCCTGGGAATAAAAGATTACAAAAGTGCTAGAAAAATACATGGGTAAGTAATCATACATTCTTCAGGATTCTATACCAAAAGCAAAGCTTATGAAGGAAAAGGAGTGATTTTACTGTATGAAATTTTAACATTAATAAAAGATAATGAAAAACAAAAAATTATAGCATTTAAAGATAAATGATAAACAGAGAAAACACATTTTCAACATATTTGTCAGACAAAATATTTATATACCATACACACACACACACACACACACACACACACACACACATTGAGCCCAAAAAATGTATACACATTTTAAGAAAGGAAAAAACTGTATTAAAATTATAATACTCAATATATACTGATAACAAAAGATGAACACAAGTCATGTTTGACTTCTATTATTACAAGAGGTGCTCAAAGTGGTTACTATCAGAGTAATTTTAATACAGTTTTTTCCTTTCTTAAAATGTTTTTACATTTTCTCTCTGTTTCTCCCTCTCTCTCTCTCTCTCTCTCTCACTTATGTATCATACAGATACATATATCTGTATGATACATATATCATGTTAAAAGTTTTTACAAAACCTCAAGTAAAAAGGAAGCAAAAGATAAGAATAAATTTGCAAAGAAATAAGCAACAAAAAATATTATGCAAAAAATTATTTATCATTATTATTAATAACAAAATGTTTGTAGGCTACTATTTCCATCATAAAATTGGCAATTAGAAAATACTTATATTCAATACTAAAATTGATGATGTTTTAGAGACAATAGGCAATTTTCTAAATTCTTGCTGAATAAACTGTTCTAATTTTTTTGAACATTTTATAATGCTATTTCATCTTTAATCATCAATTTGATATCTAGAAATTTGTTCAAAAGAAATAAAGAAAACTTTGTTGGCATTCATATTTAACTATTTATGATAGCTAATTATTTTAAAACAACCTAAATATGTAGAAGATAATTTGCCAAATAAAATGTATTGGATCCATGCATGAATATATGTTGTATATTAATTTTTATTTCTAAGAAATATGTTTAACTACTATCAAGTTACAAAATAGGTTGCAGACAGTATTTATAGTTTATGTATACTCATGTATGGTTAGTTTTAAGGCGTAGGGTTGAATTGGGTAGAGGAAAATCTAATAAATCTGTAGCAAACCTGAATGGGCCCTTACTAGCTATATGAACATATTCCACAGACCCTAAAATTGTACTCCTTTGTAATATCATGCACATGTGTTCCAGGAAAAATGTACAAAGTAGCGTTGTTCCTAATGGCTCCATTTATAATAGAATAGATAGGAAAAATGAAGCCTATTCACATACAACAACAATGACTCACATAAACATAATTTTGAGCAAAAGAGACCTGACACGAGCACACAGTATGGTTCCATTTATATAAAGTTTAAAAACCTAGTAAAACAAAACGATATTATTTAGGCAAGCAAGTATATGTGGCAAAACTATGAAGAAAAGTGAGTGAGAAATGATCACATAAGGATAGTCACCTCCTGTAGGGTAGAGGTAAGAGATATTGTAACCACGGATGCCGTGACTTGTGGGTGCTCCAGTGTTCTACAATAGTTCTTGACTTTCGTGGAAAACAGGGAGAGAACGACATGGGAGATCACATTATAATTTTCACTAATCCATACATTTATATTTTTACTTCATATATATTTCATAATAAAATACAAATTTTTAGCTCTCCAAGTGGCTCAGTTGGTTAAGAGCTCGCTCAAGAGTGTGAGCCCTGAGCAACAGGGTCTCCGGTTCGATTCCCGGTACCAGCTGAGCTGCCGCTGAGCAGCCAACAGGTGGCAGGATGGCTCAGTTTAAAAAAAAAATTTAGAAGTTGGCATTCTGTTTCTCTATTAGAAGTGTCCAGGTTCTTTGATAATCTGGCTAACGGGCTATGACGTATGATGAGTTGATCTTCATTGTCTACCATTCCATTCTGAACCCCTATTTAGCTACTCGATATGTCTCCTATAGCAGGAATACACAGGCGTTTGTCCAGCAGTGGGATGCATTTTGCTGTACTCTCCCCACTCTTTAGTCTACTGTCATCAGGATTAACATGAAGCATTTACAAAGCTGATGGCCAGGTATGCATGCCATCACTTTCACAGACCCAGAAGTGGCCTGAACCTGTGACCTCATTGGTACCTACTGTAAAAAATGGAAGTACCTAATTCAAGCTAGTCCTAAAAAGAATGGTTAAGTGGGTAACAAAACATAAGAAAAATTGGAATGCCCTTTAAAGTAATTAATTAAAACATCTATTAGTTCTATAATAAAAAATAAAGAAATGGATCAATAGAGTCAAGGCAGACAATTCTTATATGGGGTTAAACTATAATACCAGGTTTTACCTTTCATTTGAGCGAAAGAAAGAAAATAAAAATGAAAAACAAGTTAAGCATCATCTTTATATATGAAGTACAGTACATTTTTATTATTACTCTCTATAAAAGACACAAACTGAATATAGATAATGGCACTTAAAATTATTTTCTAATATCTAGTGATGAAGAAAAAGAAACAGAAATATTAGTAACTATAAGATGTTTTATAGAATAACATGATAAAGCAATCTGAATTACATCTGTATAATCTTTAAAGTTAACAGTTAAAATTTTTAAAAAGTAGAAAACACATGTAAGAGAATAAAAATAACATTAAATATCCTACTATTATTTAAATTCCCAAATAATGCTGTAATTAAATTTGAGAATAGCATTATAATTGCCACAATAACTCAAGACTTAAAATAAGCTATCTCTGGAAAGCATGCTTGTTTATATAAAATATTTAATCCCTTTTACTCTTTGGCTTTATGAAATAATTTATGATTAAGCATCTTGAAGACATTTTCTTAAATGGAAAATTACAAAATTTAAAACAAGTTACTGCTTTTTACACACATTACACCGATAATTTATTCTCCAGTTTTCATTGACCATTGGCCAAATTTGTATCCATTTTCATCCTTTCCCAATTTCCAAATGTTGAGTGTCTTTTGTATCTATGCATTGTTATAAAAATAGAAATTTTTTCCTGATTTGCATTTATTTGAACATGTTTGTTTTAATGTTAGCCTCAGTTTTGCCTTCAGCTCCCCCTCACCTCTTTGATGCAGAAATGATGAAGGTAGAATGAACCCTGAGAATGAATCCCATTTCTGTAAGCCTAAATATTCAGGAATGGACAATGTTCCTTTTCAAGGCAATGACCCTTCCTGATTTATTAACTTCTCCTTCAGGATTTATCCATCTGGGAAAACACTGCCAAAGCTCATTTGTCTTTTCCTGCCTGAATCTTCTTGTCATGACATTGAGGTACTTTGTTCTGCAAAAGTATTTTTGAAAGGTGACAAGCTTTTCCCTGTGGAACATTTAAATAATAATAAAAACCACTTTTAATTAGGATCTGGGACAGCTGCTAAGAAGAAAGCAAGGACAGAGGGAGCCAAGCTGGCCACGCCCTCCCAGCAGACTGACAGACATTATGCTTCTTGGCTTACCCATCCCGACACTAGAACACAGCTCCGGTGGGCTGAAGTGGTTTTTCTTTGCAAGACTAAACACTCCTTATTAAGGACGCTGAGGATCACATTTCAGTTTCCAGTCTTGTTTATCAAACTTTTCCTTTTTAGCTCTCAAAACTATTGTTGCTCTCAATATTCAATTCAGAACATCAAGAGAACAGAATACTCAGATATTTTTTATCATCCTAATATTTGAAGGAATGTCTTAGTACTTGTATAGTTACACATTTAGGATATTTTGTTGGGAGAAATAAAACGAGATTTTATAATCCACGTTTCCCATTGTATGGAACCGGGAACCAAGGCCAAGAAACACAAAGCAGACAATTTGGTACAGACTGTGCTAAATAAATCTCTTTGGTTTTCCGTTGCGGTACACTCATTTTATGAATAGTAATCTAATGCTGAAAGACAATTCTTAGTTTCAAAATAATAAAGGAAAGACAAAAGAGCTAAGAAATAATTTATACTGAGGTAATTAAAAATCAGAATCAAATGTTGGCCATATTATTGATAAAATAGTATCATGAACAAAATTACTCAGACAGTTGTGTTTTCTTTATGAGATTTCTTCATAAAAAGAAATAAAAAACGTCCTTATCTCCTCTTATGCACTTGCAAGCATCTGGTGTCCCAAGAACAGGAGGGGACACAAATGATACCTCATCTGTGACCATCCCAAACGCCCCCACATGTTCTTCCTAACATGCCATGCTTTCATCTTCTCCTACCGGACTGCACTCACCGATTCACATGTCAGTCAGCCTTCTGTATCAAAGCGTGAGTCCTCCAGGGTAGGGAACATGTCATTTGTCTCTGTATCTCTGGTGTCAGCGCTATGGTAGTCATTCAATTACTATTGGCTAAGTAAATCAATATACTATGAATGATTGCCTCATGGTAATGTTCCAGGTTATTCTTAAACTTCTTACACATAGGTTGTTTTTTTTCCCCCCAAAAAAACGTTCTCAGTGTGAGTGAATGAATCCACCTAAGTTTTAGAAAAATAAATCTATTGTCCCTAACGCCCTCCCCTGACTATAAATGTGATTCCAACCTCCAAAGAGGATTATTATAAGGCATTCACTTAGAAACTACACTTGAGCACATTATGGAATTTCAAATAGACATACATATAGGTTCACTACACCCTTTATTATGCTGTCAAATTATTTCCAGTATGTTTTGAAGTTTAATAAAATGTATTAATTGACATTCTGGTAGTTCAAAAGAATAAATGTAGCCCAAAATTTTAATGAATTACCAGAGAATAACAAAGGTCCAAAAGAGAAATAGAGTCAATATTAACAGTAACAGCCAATAAAATATATTATCCATCTGGGGTTTCACAATATAACAGAGGTATGAAGAACTGAGAAAGGGCACAAAAAGGAATAATAATACCAGAAGACCAAAAATGAAAACCTGGGATGAAGAAGAGAACTTTAATAATAATAATAAGAAGAAGAAGAAGAAGAAGAAGGAAAAGAAGAAATATTCCTAGATATTTCATTTTTCCAGCACATGTAAAACTAAGGAATATGATATCAAGAGGAATTACTTAGTTGTACATAAATTAACAGTAAGATTATGGGAGTGGAGATGTTCACAGTTTATTAATTTCTGAACCTATCGAAATATCAAATGAGCACTTATTACTTTTATACTTCTGTGAAAATAAAACAAATAACTAGGGAAATTATTCAGTCTTCACAGTTTTAAGCATTGAGGTCTTTTACTGAAAGAGGTTCTGAAATATCCATCCCAGGGGATTATTAGAAATAGGATAGAGACAGATTAGTTTGGAACAGGTCAAGTAAAACTTGTGTAATGGTGACCTCCACATCTGCCTTCCATTCCGTAACGTCTGATTGATCCTAAGTGTTGTTTAAAACAGAAAAACTGCTATTTCTAAGGAAACATACTCTAGCATGCAAAAAAAGAGAACTTTTTGTTTGGGGAACTGGTAAAAATCTATAAATTCATACCTCACTACATTAACAAATAAATCTCTCTTCTGTTTTCTGAGATTTCCCTAAATAGCAAATCATCTTTTCCTTTTTTCCCTTCTAATAAATGTCTCTTTTGAGGACATGAAAAAACAAATAGTCATAATAAAACCACAATTGATTATTCAATGCAAATGTCTGTAAGGTCCAAGTACAAGCAGAGAACAGTGAACGGTCTGAGCCACACAGTAGCCTAAATGTATAAAGCACTGTGCATAAGGCACAATATCGTGAGCCAAAGAAGGCAAGGACCCCCAAGGCCCCACACCACTCCCCAATGGAGATGGGTTCAAGAGCAAAGAAACGAATCTCTGGTACAGATATAGTTGGCATATCTTGAAATTGCTGATATTTGACTGTTTGAAAGGTCAAAGGAGAAATACATAGAGTAAATATTAACAATAACAGCCAATTAGATATTTTATCCATTTGGGGCTTCACAACATAACAGAGGTATGAAGAACTGAGAAAAGGTACTAAGAAGCATCATAAGACCAGAAGACAAGAAATTAGAATCTGGAATAAAGAGGGAAACTGTAAATAATAATAATAATTAATAATAATAACATGGAGAAATATGCCCAGATATTTCGTTTTTCCAACACACATAGATCTCAGAACATTTTGGCAAGCCTCATCCACCAAATCAGTCCCTGCCAGGAACTCTGCAAGTGGAGCCATAAAGCCACTTGTGGATGTTTAAATCTCCAAAAGTCGGGCTGGGTGGGACACTAAGTAAAACCAGGGAAAGGGGACGCTGAACACGCCCCTGTACTTGACCCACTTTTATGACAAAGTTTGACATTCTATTCAACATTCCTTTCGCTTTCCAACCTGTGTTATATTTTCTATTTTTTTCACATGTGTTAAAACAAAATTTCTCTTCTGCCTGTTCTAAGTCACTCACTTTGATTTCATGCCTTCTTTTTCACTATTTTTCTTCCTGACACCTGGACGTTTCCAGGTTCTTTCGCCTATAGAAATGCTGAAATCAGTGTCGATTACAAAAGAACAGATGATGCCCAGTGTTCACTAGTTAGCAAACCGCCTGATGAAACACACCTCTTCTGCACATGGGGGTGGGGTGAGAAGGAAGGTGGGGGGAGGGGGAGAGGATAGGGAGGGAGCTTGTAGGCAGACTCTTATTTATTTGTATGTTGTATATCCAAAGAAAGCTAAACTCATTAATTAACTGAGACCAAATCTCCTTGATAAGAAGCACAGAGACTTTATGTGCAGGCATGGAACGTTATACAGTAACAACCACAACAAACAAATCATAAAACTCAAAAACTGTAGCAGCTACAGGACCAGAAATAATTCAGTGCAGACCTTGAATTTATCTCCTGCCTAAATGACTATTGAATATACAATTCGTAGGAGGCTGTAAAACCTCTGAAAGCTTCCTTAGCTTCTGGCCTTCCCTTTCTTTTTCTCCTTCCTCCTTTCCTAACACTGCAGCCCTGGGCCGGCCGAGTGGCTCAGTTGGTTAAGAGCTCGCTCAAGAGTTTGAGCTCTGAGCGACAGCGGCTCAATTCCCAGCCCGAGTTGAGCAGCCGCTGAGCTGCCAACAGGTAGCAGGATGGCTCAGCTAAAAAAAAAAAAATCCTAACACTGCAGCCCTTCAGGACCCCACGCAATGTCCTCCCTCTCTCTTCCTCACTCGTCTGCAGACAGGAGGGCTTGACACATTCCTAAAATGAACTTCTTTCACAAGATGTTTCATGCTCCAGGCATCGCTCATTTGGGCCTTTTAATCTCTCTTTCAGAGAGGAAGAACTGTTTGTGTGTTTGTTTGTCTCTGCTCTTCACCTTGCTTTGAAAAACTTCTGGTCAGCCCCAGGCTAGGAATGTGACAATGATCACACTTAGCTGGGTTGAACAGAAGAAAAAAGAAAAGCTCATCATCAGAACAGTGCTTCTCACACCACAGATCATTCGAATGAGAGTAGCCCAGAATCTCTGTGAAAATGCCTGTCCCCTCACCAGCTGCATTGTCCTCTCCATCAGAAACTCCAATATCCACATTTTGCAAACGTCCCTCTGGATGCTAAGAACTGCTACCTGAGGGCCACTATTCAACTTGTAGTCATTAAAAAAGCAATGTCACAGCTAAAGGCATTTTTTTTTCCCTAAAATGAACTTAATTTTTCTGCAGTATGGTCCTTCTATGTTTTATTTTCTGCAGTGTACTAGTTAGTGTAGGAAAATTGTTACAATGATCCTCTTTAAATTAAAAAACAAACAAACAAAAAACAAAAACAAAAAACTCCCACTGGGCTGGTTTTACCCCTAAAGGATGATGTCCTGATACTTCTCTCAGCATCTCTGATCTCAGTATGTAATGGAAATTAAATGAATGAAAACAAAGGCCATCAAAGGGATTATAAATTAATTTTCTCTTCACTTAAATGAACAGCAGGAGAAAACATTTTTTCTATGATTAAAAATGACATCATGCTGTCTTCTACAAAATAATATCCTCCAAAGTAATTTTATTCAAAATTTTAATTTAGTCCTTCATTTTTTAAACTATAACAGATTGCGCAAAGAGTTCTTTTTTCCTTTTTTCAAAACAAATGAAGTTAAAATATTGTTGGTACATCATCTTGTACTTAGAGTTGGAGGAACTAATGGGTTCTGTGACTTTCTGCTATGACATTCTTTAGTTTTAGGGTGGATCACTAAATTGTAATTCATGCTTTAACTTACAGGGAAAAGCTAGCATTAAAGGGGCAAGCAAGTATTTAGCAAATGTCTACCCCATCAGATCACACCTGGGCTTCTACTCCTGCTGGGGGAGTACAGGGGTGTCACACACACCCCACTCCCGTCACACAAACGTGGAGAGAGTTACCATCTCCAGGCCATTCTCACTACATTCTCTAATCGTCTGCAAACTGTAAGGTTTGGGGTTATGACTGTCATGTGTGCGTGTGTGTGAGTGAGTGTGTGAGTGTGTGTGTGAGTGTGAGTGTGTGTGAAAGAGAGAGGAGGAGAGAAGAGAGAGGCAGGAAAGAATCTAAGAGCAGAAATAAAAGCAACTCTTTTTCTCATGGAAAGGAAACGTCTTGGGATGTACACACTGAAAGTACTGCGACCTCCTACACCTGATCAAAACCAAAGTTGTCATTTTTTCTTGAATATAGTGACACCTTAGAGCAGCGGTTCTCAACCTTCCTAATGCCGCGACCCCTTAATACAGTTCCTCATGCTGTGGTGACCCCCAACCATAAAATAATTTTCGTTGCTACTCTATAACTAATTTTGCTACTGTTATGAATCGCAATGTAAATATCTTTTTGTTTTCCGATGGTCTTAGGCGACCCATGTGAAAGGGTCGTTCAACCCCCAAAGGGGTCGCGACCCACAGGTTGAGAACCGCTGCCTTAGAGCCATCCAGGCTGCCTGGAGTCCAGAAGGGGCCGGGATGGACATGCCCATGTGTTAGGAGAGCTTCCAGAGTCAGGGCAGAAATGAAACCCACACACCTAGTGCACAAACAAGGACAGCCACGCCGGCTTTTAGGGTCAATAGCCACTGTTCTTCTGAGTCAGAGCCTTTGAAACTTTCGGCTCTGGTTAAATATTTGTAACAGTTAATTTCACACAGAGGCTGGTGAACATGGCCAGGAGCCCCAGAAAGGCTAATAATTTGCCATGCATCAAATCCTAAAGCTATCTCCAGAAACAATGGAGCGCTCGCCCCAAGCCTAGATACAGCAAAGGGGAACCCCCAAAGCTAACCGGACCCACACTCCTGAAGGCAATGGAGTTGTAGTGATTGTTTATTGTTGTTGCTGAGAGGCCTTTGGAATGAACTCAGCCCTCCCCCACCCTTTCAACACCCCCAAGCATGTTATCAATTATTCCTTCCACACGTCCCACGTTGGAGGCTAAATGTGGGGTTACCCCTCTCAAGTGGGCTCCTAGTGCTGCCAGTTACCCTGACTGCATTTCCCTAATCCATTCACTCTCTCTCCCATCCACCCACCAGTGAACGCTTCCTCAGCTCCAGGTCATGGTCTAAGAACTGTGATCCAGCCACAGTTAACAGATGAAAACCTGTGCCCTTAGGAGCTGGCGTTCCAGCATGCATAGGGAACATGTGCCTTGCTGGAGGGTGTTATTCGCAAATTTCAGAAAGTAGGACAGGCCCTTGGTTATGCAAACATCTGTGGGAGTGCTTTCCAGGCAGAGGAGCAGGCAGCATGGGTGCCCTAAGGAAGCTGCACCCCTGGCACGGGGAAGGACCAGCAGGGGACCCAGGCAGGACGGCACAGAGTGGCTGCAGAGGGCGCCCGAGGGAGCAGGGCTGAGACCAGTGAGCTGGGCCCGTGAACTCGCCGTCAGGGCTGGGTTTAGGCTGAGAGCATGATGGGAAGCTGCGAGCAGAGGGGTGACGGGCTCTGCCATGTCCTTAGGGGTCTCTCTGGCTGCCTCCATCAAGAGACCATAGAGGGACCCAGGGTGAACGCAGGGACACCAATCAGGAGGCGCCTGCAGCATCCAGGAGGAATGGGGGCTTGAACGTGTGAGGTGGTGGTGTAGGTGAGGAAAAGTGGTTGGACTCCAGGTGCATCTTGTCACAGGACTGCACGACAAGTTGAAGGTCAGGTATGACAGCGGAGTCTCGAACGCCCTCCTTGTGGGCCTGGAGTGCTGGTTTCTTCACAGCCCATGGACGGCAGTCCACTCTCATTCTGGGTTCACGACCGCGACTCCTGCTTCACTGAGAACTCAGAGCAGAGCTTAACCCACCACCTGCTGCTGCTGCCCTGACCTGTATCCACGCGCTCTGCATCTCTCGTGTTACACGGGTGAGTGGAGGCTCCCAGGGTGCTGCCCTGACCTGTGCCCACGCGCTCTGCGTCTCTCCTGGTACCAGGGCTGAGTGGGGGCTCCCAGGCTGCCTTCCATCGCGCCGTAAGCCCCATTCGGCCTGTTCACCTAAGAACGCGGCTGCAGCTCCATCTCCTCTCTTTTCACCAGCACAACCAGAAACCAGTCTTCTGCTTATAATTCATGTTAGAGGACAGCAATGTGTTAACAAGCCCTGCATGTTTACTAAATGTGGCATTATTTGAAAACATTAACTCATTTTAATGTCTTCTAAGATGCGTGAAAGTCAAACATACCCATCGATTACATTACCTTTACAGATGGACACCAATAATTTCAACGTAGGCAAATTAATCGATCCCAATTTCATACAGCCAATATAAATTTTTAGATTTTATTTTAGTTCATTAATGTGATAGTTACTTTGCTTAAAATGATTAATTATCCTGACATGTATTCATTTATCAACTTTAGACGATATTTATTTATTTACTGGCTTCCATTAAAGTAGATGAGGGTTTAATTTTCTTACACCATCAACCACTATATCCTCTACTGTATTCCTCCCGATGAGTGATAGCAAATTTTTCATTAACTCAGTACAGTGGTCAGGGAGATATGTTTCAACACCCCAGTGGATGCCTGAAACCACGGATAGTGCCAAATCCTATAGATGCTGTGTTTATTCCTATACAGACATACCTATGATAAACTGTAATTCATATTTATCAGTGAGACACAGTAAGAGATTAACAATGATAAAAAAACAATTATAACAATAAACTGTAATAAAAGTTATGTGAATGTGGTCTCTCTCGTCCTCTCAGAATAAGGATAACTGGTCTGATGACTGGGCCGGCCACTAAGTGACCAACAGGCGGTAGTGTCTGGACAAACAGCTGATTCACTTCTGGGGCAGGATGGAGAAAAACGGCGAGAGATTTCATCACACTACGCAGAGCGGCAGCGCAATTTCATACTGAAGAATTGTTTATTTCTGGAATTTCCCAGTTACGATTTTCAGACTGCAGTTGACAGTGGCTAACTGAAGACTCAGAAAGCGAAACTGCGGATAAGAGGGGCTGCTGCAGTTACTGTTGACCTCGTGACTATCTAATAGTGTTTGTTACAGGGTCAGCAGTGTTTCCTTTTCTGTTGAATATTTTAACTCTACCTGAAGTAAATGATTGTTTTCCCACTGTCTTAGTTTTCCACATACTGTAATACCTGTTACCAATTTATCAATTTCTCTAATACATCTCTCAAATACCTCCCAATGTTATCATCTGATGCTCACATAGATCAGTGACCTATCAGTGCTTGGTGTCGCTTCTGTTTCCCTAAGGTCCTCGAAGTCTTATCTTGCTGCTCCAGTTTGGACAGAAGATTTCCTGAGCCTGCTGCTCAGCTGTTGAGCAGAACGGCGGACAGTCGTCACTGTGGTCTGCGGGTCAGCATCTTCAGTCGGCCATCTCCTTTTCGCCTGACCCCATAGCTTCTTCTCCTGTCTTGGTTTAACCATTTGCTGCAGTCCGTCCTCCAATAGCTTCCTCGGCTAAAATACAATGGACGGTTGATTCTTTGCTCGTGCGTATCACTCCCTCAGGATGCCCTTTCCTGGCCAGCCATACAAGGCCAACTCCCTCTAGCACAGACTCTCCTTGGGCTGCTGTGTGTTAGGTGTAATAGCACCAATTGTGGCTGTAGTGATTTTTAATTGTGCAATTATTTCATTATGAGAGAGAGAGAGAAATGTCAACCTCCATGAGGCCATTAATGGATGCCCGCCCGGCTCGGTGCTTGTCGTGATAAACAGGTTCTCCATAAAGATTTTCTGAATGAGTAAATGAATAAATGCAATCCAGCAGAGAACGGTGAGAAGGAAGGAGGCAGGCCCACACAGAGCAGAGACCCAGCCGCTTCAGGCCCCACAGAGTGCTGGTTTCCAGCTAATTACACAGCCTGCTCTCACCTGGGCCTGGGAGGGGGGATTCGGCAGCTTTACACATAGTGCTACCACTGACAAGTATTTTTTCTTGATGTTCACTCTCTGTGGATTTGATTCAAAGCAGGCTCAGGCTTTAAACCTCCAGTGCTGGAGTTGCTCCTTCGTGTGAACCAACAAGCAAAGAAAAGGAGCCTTAAATCTTCTGAACTGCTCAATCTTACCCTTTCCACTGTTACATGCCATTGAACCATCCGTCTCTCAAGAAAAGGCTTCTTAACGGAATGATTTCTGAGAGTTCAAACAATGAACCTGGAATGGGCATGTCAGCTTTTACACAATAGTAAACTAATTCTCATATATATATATATATATATATATATATACACTATTTTATTCCATAATTGGAAACAGAAATCAAGTTTGCTCCAGTGTATCACAGGAATTCATATCATCATATCAGGCTGTCAACAGTCTCGCACTTTGTCCATCAGTGCATTTTTATGAAAAGCACTTATGACTAAAATCTTATTAGGATATGAGCTAATGATAGCATTAAAAAAAATGAATCATCATAAGCTGACCTTACTCGCTGAAAATTTATAAAGCAAGCGTATGTAACTTTAGTGCTGAATGAATGACTTTGTGCCTCTGCTACTGCTGTCAGCTACGTAAGGAAAGTGAGCGAAAGGCACTGGGTCTGACCCTTGTATGAACACTCTTTCTCCGTTCTCCCATCCGGTAGCGATCCAGCCATGACGTAAGGAGCTGAATTCTAAGGAAAATTTACTGGATGCTCTGCAGCCCATAATTTTGCAGAAAAAGGCTTTCTTTTTCTTTACACAGATGAAATACAGACAAGAGAGATAGCCCGTCCTCGGGTTTGAAATTCCCTCCTTAAAGAGGGTACTTTTATGTAGTGAAGATTTTGGAGGGTCAAGTGTTTATTACTGTATGAAATGATTGTACAAGATGGAGCCAAAAGGAAAAATAAGTGGTTCTGATTAGGAACGCTGTAGAAAGGACTCTTGTTTTCTTGGTGTCTGTTTACTATCCGTCATTTTCTAAGGGAGAAATGCGATGAGCAGAGAAGTGAACTCATTAAAGGAAGTGTCTGTTTTTAGCTATTAATATTTACCTAGTTTTTAATTGCTGATTTATATTTTAAATGAACACACCTGCTTCCTATAGTAATTATGCACAGAATTCATGGAATTACAAGGCAACCTTTCTTAGGGCTTGACTTGAAGATATCAATATGTAACTTGTCTTAAGTATAAGTCTGAGGTTCCTGCTTTGCCTATTTCGTTAGTACGTGATAATACTATTCTTTCGTGAGACAGGACTCTTGAGTACATCACAGGACACATGCTTAATAAATTAATAGTAACGTCACCTGGGAGTAAGACTCAATGCTGCAGCTCTACATTTTCATAATGTAAGTCATGTACTTGGCATACTTGCCTGGAATCAGCCTGGAATCAGATAGAAAAGAACAAACACTTAATTCGAGAGCTCATTTTTGTGCCAAAGATGTATTTGTGTAATGCTCAAAGCCTGCTTTGAACATCCACCTCTTAAATGATAAAAGATCATTGGGGTAGATTTCTTTGTTTAGCCTTGAAATTTTGCAGAATGTATAACTTTGACAATCGTAAGAGAAAAATAAACGACGCCTGATTTGTGGGTTGTATGTTGTAGCTGAATGGGAACATGGTTCCTGAGTCCACTGGGGACTCACCAGCCGCTCCATCATTTTCTCTTGCCGTCTGACATCTCAAAGGAAAGATAAAGTGGAGATGAAAGAAGTTACTCCAAGGAAAACTCCAAGGTGAGTATCGAATGCTGCCAACTCTCGAGGAAGGTGAAATATTATTTCTATGTAGATTTTTCTGATAGAATTCTGTCTGTCTAAAAATGCAGCATCTGATCACGTAATCTGACTGCTGGTCGGCCCCATGCAGTGATATGTTACCCAAACGCAGTGTATCACGAGAAAACTAATTAACTTGGACTCCACTGCTTCTATCCCCAGAAGACTCAGCGCTCTTGTTTGGGGAGAATAATTAAAGAAAAACAAAATTTCCCCAAAGACAGGAACTTTGGGTTCTATTACTATAAGACATAGAAGTGAAGTAAGTTGTTACCTTGGAAAGAAATGAACTGCAAACTCTTTCGGTCTGTTTATTTAGGAAGGAAGGCAGGTGACCTCATCCTCACTGCCACAGACGATTAGCTCTTCTGTTCTGGCTTCTGCAGCGGGAGGACGGCCCGTCTGTCAACAGCTGCACACACCAGGCCTGGCCATGCCTATCTTCGCCAAACGATGAGCAAGTCAAGTGTGATGCCCACAGTTGTAGACAGTAGTGAGCTCATGTCAGGCAGTTTTGTTACATGTTTAAGCTGCTGCTCGGAGGAAGACATGAGAGTTGAAACCTCCGGGGTAAAACCCAATCACTGATCTCCAGCTAGAAGCTTGAACTGTCAACCCCAATCACTCAGTTGTTAGGGATCACAGAATATTTTTTTAGCTTTCATTCTGAAACTGGCTAGAGATTGAGTATTGCTGGAAGAAACCAGAGCCTATCACACATTCCATCAACAGCACATTTGCAAGTGAGATAACCAGAGGAGAACCTCAGACCTGGGTGGCCAAAGTTGGTTCATTGGACCTAGCGTTTAGATGTTGGGTAAAAGATCAGTAATTTTTCTAAATTAGAAGCAGTTTCACAAAGTTAAAGTCAACTTGGTAAAAGCCTTTGAAAATCTCTAATCTCTTTTCAGCAAAGCCCATGAATTGCAGGGCTTTCTGGAATTTAGCTTCAGGTAATACGGAAGGTTTGTGAACCTGATGTCTCTGATTTATTTTTCGGGCTCTGAGTAAAATTTACACAAAACAAACTCCCCACCCACATTCGGAATGACTGACAAAAGCGAAGACAGGCACCAAAGCGATTTCTGAAGGACAAAAACATGACCTTGCACAGTTCAAAAACATTTAATTTTTTTAAAAATTGTGAAGCATTCTTATTTGAGACTGGCAATAACTAGTGCTGATCAGTGTGAACTGATGACAGATGGCAGGTTAGTGATTTTGTGTCCCCATAAACATTCTATTGCTCACGAGGTACGATGTGAGAGCTCTACACAGTGGCTTGAAGTTTCATCATTTCGGTCAACTCACAATACATCAGAACAAGTGCCGTGCTTTGGGTACTGATCCTTACGGTTGCCTTCCATGGAAGGCTGGCATTAAGATTCTGTCTGACCCATGTCAACTCCTCTGTCATGGCTTAAACATGAAACAAGTTTTCAGCCTTCAAAGAATAGAGCAAAAACATCATATGTCTTTGACATTTCATGCTCACTCGGCAATGTTTTCTGTTTTTCTGTTCTTAATTTTCGCAACATTTTCTTATTTGAGGCATGCTACTCATGGGGCCACATTCTTTTGCTTTTGCTCAGAAAACCAAGGACACAACTAATTAACGGAGTGGATAAAATAGAACTCGATGCCGGCAATTCATTACTTAAGCACAGTTACAGAGTATGCTGACTTTCAAAGACAAAACCTAAAGAAAAGCTGTGAGAACGTTTGGCTACCTGCCTCCTTGAGAGATGCGGCAGGGGCTGCACACATTCCACATATTTTCTTCCATTCTAGAGTTTAAATTTAAGTGCTGGGTGCTTGTGTGAAATGTTTCCAAGGGCCTTTCCGGTGGACTCTGGGGCCCTTCATCCCCCACCTGCCAGCGGCGGGGATCCTGTCCTACAGGCGGGGCAGACACAGCACGCTGCTGACAGCGCCCTGTACTCGCCGCCAAGGGATGGATGACTGTGGTCCGGGATTTTTCCTCCTTTCACACACCAGAGAGGGCGCAACCCATCCTGTGCACCCTCGCGATACAGTCATTAAAGCAGAGTGCAGATGGGGAAAATAGAGCCAATGCTCATGTCTCAGTCTCAAAACGGACTTTGGATACACATGGGGAACAATAGTTTTAAAGACAATGGTGTTTGAATCTCACAAGGTCAGAAATAATGCTGAAGAAATAAGAGCACACAAAGTTAATGCCAAAAAGAACATATTTGGAAGAATACGTGAGATCTAAGAGCACATTTTTACTACTCCAGTGATTAAGAAATATCCCTCTGAACTGGAGGTGAACTTGAGGACAGGCCAGTGTGGGAGGGTGATGTGGGCGCTGAGAAGAGGGGAGCACGGGCAACAGAGCCCCCTATAGGTTTGAGGTCCAAACGTAGAGGGGGCCGCCATTGTGAGCCCTGGAGATGGCAGCCTAGCAGGACTCCCACTCCACCACAGTGCGCAAGCTTCCGCGTGGAAACCGCTACACGGATGACAGTGCCGGATACAGAAATGTTAGGTTTGTCACAGCCCCGTGTGGAATAGAACAGTTCAATGTTTCACAAGCCCCCAGAAGAGGGTGGAAATATGATGAGAAAGAGCAAGAGAACTTGAAGAGGCCTCCGATTACAGGTGATGGGGTTGTAGAAACAAACACAGCTTCCACACGGATGAGATAAAAGACTAGATGTCCAGCACATCATCGTGGAGAGTTGACAGTGGCCATGGACTGTCATGGGACCATGGACCACAACATTTCAACAGATGCCAGTATGGATGGATAGAAGCCACCTGAGGGCCAGGCACTACCCATAGTGCTTTGCTTTAGTGCTACCCAGACCCAATAACTGAGGTATATGCTGGGAGCAAGGGGAGAGGGAAAATCCCGAACTGCTCGAGACTGAGTCACAGCCCATCGAAAGGATTTTAAGGTGTCCAGAAAGTTCAGTGACAGAGACTATATTTATACTGAAGTTGAAGTTTCTGTGCACATCTGTTTGTGGCCCTGAATCTCCTGCTCACTTCATGTATGAAGACTAACTTGAGCAGATCAACTGTCGCCTCTACTAAATACAGGAAACAGTTCCATAAGTTTCAAGATTATGGAGGTAAAGAAAAAGGGTGACATCTGAGGAAGGAAGTTGTGCTTTTCCAGTCATAAGATGTAGTGTTTTCCACAAACGGTTACTTAGCATATCCATACTCGTTCATCTAACACAAGATTTGTCCATCAATGGCCCCTGGACCAAATTCGGCCCACCGGCTACCTATTTTGTTACAGCTTGCCGAGTAGAACAGCTTTAATATTTTCAAAGGTTGAAAACGAATCAAAGGGCTGTTTTGCGACATTTGAAAATCATATAAAATTCAAATTTCAATGCGCCCAAAATAAAATTTTATCAGAACAGAGCCACTCCTATTTGCTTACATAAATTAGGTTCTGCACCGCGAGAGTAAAGCTAAGTAAACAGACCATATGGCTGACCGTAGCCGCCCCAAATATGTGTCATCTGTTCTTTACAGCGAATGTCCAACAACCCCAGACCTGGGAGCAAACTTTCATGTTGAACAGACACAGAACCCAGAACGCACCGTCCAACTCATCAAATACGCCTGTTAGAGTTCCATAGCAGCTGTCTATTAAATTAATTCAGCTCGTTGAACTTGAGTGACTTGCGTGGACGGTTTCAGGCACAGGGTCTGACAGGGTCAGCACCACCTGAGCGAGGCCCATCTTCTCACTTGGGAGCCCGCATGGTTTGAAACTGTACCTCTAGCTGCTGCTGGATTCACTTCTGTGGTTTCAATACCATTATTTTGTGTTCTAAACTTGAAGAACCAAGTTTCTAATCAATTTGTGTGTCTGTTAAAGTAAAAAGTCACCCCTACTTTACAACTCAAACCAGTAAATATCAATCACCATGCCTGTTTGCTCTGAAATATGGGCCTAAATTATGAAAAGATGGCAGTATTGTTCCACAGTGAGTGTTCTTCCCTTAGAATGATAACGGCAATGGTAGTTAGCATGGACTGCATGGCGTCCAGTGCTAAGAATTTTAAATGCACATTTTCACTTAATCCTAATAATATCCCCACAGGTAGTGCTGCTACCCATGGTCTGTAAGTGAGAAATGGCTCAGAGGGACCAAGGGCCTTGCTCGTGGCTGCCGGTCAGGGTCGCAGACCCCAGACCCAAACCTCCTCCACCCCATGCTCTCCCCACTGCACCACACTGTTTTTCCTTTAGATTTTACAGCCACACGGACCAGTCGCCCACCCGCCCTCCACACACACAGACACACATACACACACACGCTTCAGGGACATCTCTGTGCCACCCGCTCCACTGACTTCCCACGGTGACATTTGGGAACACATGAAACATGCACTTATTCTGAGTTTCTTCCTGACCTTTGCTTGCAGGGATGGTGCCACCGCCGTGTTCCTCCCAAGAGGGTTACCTGGCTGTAGGACTGATGAGTCCTCGTCTCCCTGACTTGAACAGGTAAACGGGCCACCCTTCGCTGCACATGTGGTTTTTATAACCCCTTCTCTGACCCCCACATGAGCATATTCTGGGCATGATATGCCTCAAGGTCTTTAAAAGTTTACTACTTTAAACCTGAAGAGAACATAATAGTTTCAGTCTAATTTTCCAAACTGGCCAACTTCTTAACCCATCTGAAAGTATATTCAACTGATAATTACTTTCTTCCCTCACTAGTGCCTCCCCAAATTGAATTTGCCAGTCTCTGGGGGTGTGTTTGGGACTTTTCTCTCTGACAAATTGAGAGTTTTAAATGTGTTGATTAATAAGCACTGCCATGTTCGAGACTTTATAACACCTAACCTGTTATTATGGGTGCTTAATCCATCTTTCTTGGCAGCTTTGGAATATTTTTTACAATCTTTCCAAGCAAGTTTTGATAAACAGTTTGATTCAGTTCAGCATCAGGTTGAACAATGAGCAACTGTGATGTGCAAAGCAGGTAAAAAATGAAGACGGTGTCATCCCCGTGTTTTACGATCAGAATGGTACTGGGGTAAAGGGGAAAAGGCTCAGCGATTGCTCTCCAGTGCACTGAGGATGTGAGTTGGACTGTGTCCCCTTTTTAAAAGATATGCTGACATCCGAACCCCTAGTACCTGGGAATGTGACCTTACTTGGAAATAGGGGCTTTGTAAGGTCATCCAGAGAAGATGAGGTAATCAGGGCAAACACTAACCCAATATGACTGGTGTCCTCACGAGACGAGGGAGGCTTCGACACACACACGCTCGCGCACGGAGATCACCAGTGAAGACAGACACACAGACAGGAGAAGACCATGTGAAGATGGAGGCAGAGGCTGCAGTGATGCAGCCACCAGCCAAGGATGATTGGGGCCACTGGAAGCAGGAAGCAGCAGGAAGGACCCGCCCCTAGAGGCTTCCGAGCAAGCACCAACCTGCTGACAACTGGTCTTCTGACTTCTGACCCCCACAACTGTGAGAAAATGAGTCTCTGCTATTTTAAAGCACGCAGTTGGGGTGCTTTGTGATGGCAGCCTAGGAAACTATTAATAATACTGGGGATACACAAGTCCTACATAAAAATGACGATGGTAAAAAGTGAGTACTCAGAATCCTGAGTGTGAGGAAGACTCAGAATTGAGAATCACGAAGTCTCCTGGGGCGAAGACACAAAATCTAGAAAGGCTGGAATGGCAACATTCAGAGATCTGGAAATGGGCTGCAGGGTATTCCAATTGGGGGGAATTCCAATTGCAAGGATGCTGACTAGAAAGCGGAGAAGCACATCATAAGAAAAAGAACTGAGCAGGCAAGCTAGAAGGGAGTGAGGGACTGCCTGGAGTGGAGGGTTTGAATGCCAGGCTGAGGCTTTTGGTCTTAGAGAAATACGGGAACCATTGAAGGCTCTTGAAGAGGCAAGTGCAAATACTAAGATGCTGTTTTAGGAACAATACCTAATCCCTTTGTTGTAGGACAGGCTGAAGAGGAGAAAGATTTGAGGGCAAGGAGACCTAATGGGCATCACCGGACTACTAACTTGGACCTGGAAGATGAGGTACCGATAAGAATCCTGTCTGATCCCCTGACACAGTAATCCTGTGTAACCAAGCCTTAGTGACATATGGCAATGAACACTGATTTTGACTCATGTGTGTATAGGCTGGCTGGATAGGTGGGCTCCCCAGGCTGGGCTGGTGGAGGGAACAGGTGCTGACTCGGGCACCTGCTCGCCTTGGTGGTCTCTCTCATACGTCTGGGGCCCAAGCTGGGGCAACAGGCTGGCTCTGCTCTTCCCATTGGCTCACCGTCCAGCAGGCCGGCACAGGTGCGGCCACACGGCGAAGGCACGGAAGCAGCAGCACGGACAGAAACACGCAGCAGCTTTTAAGATGCTGTTTGCACCGTATTAGGTCTCACCGGCCACAGAAAACCACATGATGAAGCCCAAGGCCAGAGTGGAGGGGCTACAGAGTTACAGAACAAAGCAAAGGGTACAGACACAGGGAGACCATCAACTGGGGCCACCAAAGCAGCCAGTCTGCTGCAGGAGTTCAGTGTGATTTCAAAGTTTTGTGGGACGAATGAGCAATCTGCTGTCCGAGTAAGGTCCTAGTCTTCCTTCCAACCTCAGCTGAAGCGTCATCTATAAAATCTTGCCAATAGCTCCTCTGGGCTCTCACTGCTTTTTACTCCCATTGCTTTACATGATCACGCCTTATGTTTGTCTGTTTCTGTGTCTCCCTGGGGGCACAGAGCACACTGCTCTGCAGTCTCAAAGTCTGGGTTCAAACACAAGCCCCACACCTTACTAGCAAGTTCCTCACTGCCTGTTTCTATCTGTAGAAGGAGCATATAATCAATGCCAAACACATTGTTGTGGGAATGACATGAAATAATGTGTCAGAAGCCCAAGAAATGTTAGTATTATGATTATATGTTTGTATTTGAGTTTTCAGTGATACCTTTTGCAGTGCTTAATACAAAATATATTTTTAAGGTCTTTTGAATGAATGAATGAATGAATGAATGACCATATAGATAAAATATATGGGTTGAAGCAAGTACTACTGAACATGAAGGACAACAAGGGGACGTTTACTGGAACGGGCACTACAGAGGCAGAAGGAGATGGAATTAAGAGACTCAAAGGAGAAGTCAGCCTTGAAAGAGGAAGGACATTTTGCCCAACTAAGCCTGTATATTTCGAAAGCCTTCTTTGAAAAGCAAGTCTTTTAATTAGTCAGTAATAGTTTTGGCTCTTAATCTTGTTTTTTGCTGCTTTAATGTGACTAAAGGTACACAGGACACATCAGATGGGACTTTCTCTAGAACCCTGAGGATCAAGGAAAACCTGCCTATTGCATCCCGGTTCTACTTCTACATGTAATGGGGTGTACACGGTGTTTAGAAAGGTCACAGAGTGTTTCTTAACAAACATGCATCCCTTAAATATAAATAGAAGAATTACATCCTTACAGATCCTAAAACATCGCAGCCCTCGAAGGCTCTACACCAGGCTTCACAAAACGCACTGCGATCATCGCTCTGCTGGTTTCAACAGCCACTTTCCTGACGGGACAGCAGGGGCACAAGTCTATCTCTGCCCCATCGCAATCGGTCCACACTGCTTACAACTAGGAGAAAAGTTACTTAAGAGCAATATGCCTAATCGCGGCCTGCCGGGAATCATACCATTTACTACAGCAAGCAGTAAACTCTAATATCAAGGTGTCGGAATCATGCTTTAGGAAGCAGCGTCTAAGAGAAAATAAATCGGTCTGGTCGCCCCTACCCAGGAGAGGGCGCAGGGCAATGGGAAGCCACCCTGCACCTCCGCAATCTTCATGTTTGAGGGGAGGGTCCCTGTCAGGGTCCAGCGTGTGCCATTTGAGAATCACAGAATAACAGAAAGTTCGAGTTGGATAGGGACTTTCAGATTCCCCTCACTTCTCAAGTGGGCAGTGTCGGGGGCCAGGGGATTTGGCCGAGAGCGTGAAGAAGAAGAGCTGGGGGTTTGCTGGTTCGGTTACAAGGACAGCGCCGGGGCGACCTGGTGCTCAGCAAGGGCTAATGCAGGGAATCGCTCAACGAATAGACACGACTGAAGCTCACGTATCCTGACTCAGCTCAAGCAGTAAACATAATGTGCGGCTTCCTATGTTGATTGAGGAATTATAAAGAGTATGTTATATGTCATCTTTTTCATCAAGAAGAGATTGTTTTTATTTCTCTTAATGTGTATCTTAATAGTGCTCTAAGAAAAAAGCTAAGCAGTGCAAAAGTGAATTCAAAGGTAATTGGCACTGCAAAAAAAGATCATTTTCAGTGAGCCCACCTAAAATGAGGCTGAAGAATTTGATGTTATATCATAAAAAGAGATCAGTGATCCTTTAGTCTTCAAAATTGAAACTGAATTGTGAAAATAAGTTGATTTAATTTGCATCTTTACAATTCAGGTTATAATTGCAATTTTGCACTAATTTTTAGAACCAATCAACAATGAATCAAGTGTTCACTGATTTGTACACGAAACATTTTTTTCTAAGAAAATTGTGTTATGACACATTCTAACACTTGAATTTAAATTTCATGTCACAGAAACAAAGAGGCTCATTTTTGTTTTCCCTATTCACCCCTTTATCTTCTGCTTCCTGCGTCATTTCCTACTGAAAGCCCATCACAGACAAACGCTGCTCCTCCCCTCTGACCTACCCTGTGTTCCTGGCTGTGTGTGAGTCGAGCAGTCCTCCCAGGCTGCTCTGTAAAGCTTCGCTCTCACGTTCCCTTTTCCATCAAACTGAAATTGTCTTGTTGGATAACATAAGCACCTGAGAATCCTCAAGGCACTGATGGACAAAGATGTTACCCCAGTACTGATGCCACACAAGGAAGGGCATCTGAGTGGGCATGCGTTTTGCCCGTGCTTAATTATTAATCAATATTTCTGTGCTTTGACAATTTGTGTTCCTCAACACAAAATGACTGCCTATTCTCAGGTAATGAATGCAATAAATGGGTGATGATATTTTTGAGCACTTTATACAGATCGGTAGTTCCAGGGAATGTATTGGTCGTGTCTAGGATATCACAGACATCACATTCAAGTGGGATCTTCTGAGATCACTGCAGAAACTCCCAGCTCAGCTCAGCTGCTCCTCACTCCAGCATCTGCAGCACAGCTCTCTAAAGTCTGTTATCTCACCACACCTAACTTCTGAAGAGTCACTCATCAGATTTGTTTTTTTACACAGTCTCCACTTTTCCATAAAACCAGTTTAGAGGCCATGGACAAAAAAAGGAGTTAAAGGGCATGGCATTTCTTCCAACAGACTCTATGACTAACGCCTTTCCCCACCACCTTCAGCTCTGATTTCACTATCAGGTTTGAACATGATCTCACTAACAGGTACACATTCGCTGAGGCTGCCTTTGGGACGACATAAAAGTTATACTTTGTACTTTTTGCTAAATATATAAAATCATGTATATTATTTTCCTGCCCTAAGTCATAGTTTAAAAATGACAAGCTACTTCTTAATGGTAAGACTTTTCAGCCTTCAAATATCTTAAATGACTACCTACAATTCACATATAGCATGGTTCAATCGATTATGTTAGAAACACGCATAGACTATAAATTAAATAAGACAGCCTTCCCTCTTCCTTATATAACTTATCTCATTGTGCAACTCACAGAGAAGGACATTAGAAGTATCCTGGTTCATGATTTATTGAAACTCTATGAGCCATAATCCTAACAGCTAGAAATGCAAATCCTTGTGATTATTCTCTATTAAGTGCGGGGAAAAGTATTTTCTGATCAGTCTATTTTATATGAATTCCGATAATACAGTACTATTTGTCCACATAAATTACAACATAAAATTTCTGCAAGTCTTAAAAATATAAGTAGACATGCTAAAAAAGTGTTGGTTCCACACAGCAACATGTTTACATCAACAATTATACTTGATGGTGTTTCTTGTACATGGAGAACCGGTCGCTTAATTCAACTTAATTTGCTGCCACCCAACAAGTATTTCTTGAGGACCTGCCCTACGATAACAATTGTGGAGAGTTAAAAGATTATAAGATTTATGTGCTCCCTGAATTAGATTACACTCTTGTGGAGGAGACAATGTTTACAGTTATGAAGCTATCGCAGATTTAAGAGATGAATTAAAGTTGACTCAAAATTGTGTGACTAATATAGACAGCTTCCTAGGTGTCCCCAACTCTTTGGCACTACCTTCCTTTCAACATTTAAATGCAATAACTTTGCTTCTCCTCATGTGCTATGAAAACCCCAGAAACCACTCTGTAGCTGACACTCACTGAGGAGGTACTCCCCCAGCTTCCTCCGGCTGCGGGTTTCTGAGTGTCCTCTTTAGAATTTGACTTGGCGTCTCACCTCCGCAGTGGCTGCCCGTGGTCGGTGCAGCTTTGCTCCCTGCTGGCCACAGCTCCTTTTCCCTCACTCCTCCAGAATATGAAAGGCACAAGGCAGAGCTTTACTGAAGATTCAGGAGAGTGGGAGGTGGAGTTTATAACACTGGACAGACATTCATTTAAAACCGGATGTTCGCACTCATCAGCCACTCCCAGGCGTGGTAACTGCGCAGGGTCTGCTTCTCTCCAGAGCTCCTGACTTAGCGACATGCTCTCAGCCTCCCCTGCCATCTCTTCTCTCCAGCGTGTCCAAGCTTTCCACACGCTCATACACGATCGCAGACAATCCATCCTTCTACCTTGAATTTTGAAAAACACTCAGGCACTCCTTTCGCAATCCATGCTGCAGGGAGCCAACCCTCACTAATTCTCAAAGAGCCTGTCAAGTCATTTCCCTAAGAAAAAGAAGAATCTCCCCTTATGTGAAAATGTCACTTGCCTAGTATGTGAAAATCATTGTAATCAGGTCTTGCTTTGAATAGATGTTTTTAAATCTACATGTTACATGAACAAATGAGAATCAGTAAGAGAGAACTCTCTGTGGGTTGGACTTGCTCATCAAATTTCATGGAGAAATGGGATTTGAGCCAGATCAAAGGACCCTTAGTATTTGAGTAGATTGAAAAAAGGAAGATATTCCCACATAGCAGAACAAAGCCAATAAGGGCTTAGATATGAATTGTGCCTGACTTACATGGGACGGAGAGAGACAGAAGTTCTTGATTAGAATGGAGACAGGATGAATAGTAGAATATGAACTCAAAGTAAGAGTTTGGGAACCAATGATAGCATACCTAGAGAGCATGAAAAGAGTTTAAACCGGGGACAGCAGGAAACAGGGAATAGGGCCTTTATGGGATTCTTTAACAGAAGTGTGACGTGGTGAGGACATATTTGGACGAGATTCATCTGCGGGGGAGCAGGGATACGCTGATGCAGTAAAAGCCTGGGGCAGAGAAGTCAGTCTGCATGATGTGGTGGTGCTTGTGAGGGGAGTCAGCCTATTGACCCCGGAAGGGAGTGGGCGTGAGAACTGAGAAACGTCGGACGGGATCCACCATGCTTAGGCTCCGGGCTACTGACCAGCAACACTGCCCCGGACACGTAATGAGGCGCTGGGACACGGAGGGGGACAGGAGGCCAGGGGACACCTGTCCTCCAAGCCGCTGGGGTTGTGCCAAAGCCACAAGTTAGGGGTCACTTTCTACTCTGGCTGCTTCTCAAGACTTCCCTTTGCTTCTCAAGACTAATGTACCACTGTTTGCTCATATCATTATAGATAATTTAAAAGCATTTATACATTATAATCTCTTACAAATTATATTTATTGTTTTATAGCAAACGTAATGAATGATGGTTGAAGAAAATGTATAAAAGGAATATAAAATAAAAACCTCAATGATCTACCATCTAGCGATATACCCTACTAACATTCTGCTGTGAGATGTGCTGCATTTTTAATAGATCAACACATAACACATTAAAGTCAATTTGTCTTCTGCCTAGTTCATACCGCTTTTCAAACTATTTCTACAAAACCTTTAAAAAAAGACAAATCCATTAAGCTGTGTTTTGTTTTCCCCATTTAAACCGATAAAGAAAGAAACACTTGGTCCTGGTTTTGCCAGGGTAGAACAGTTACAGAAAGCAAGCTGATGGGACAAACCGAGTTCTCAGAAAGAGCCCATTAACAGGAATGTGTTTCAGGTTCTGCGATTCCATTCTTCTTGGTCCATGACATTCACCTTCTCTGAAAGTTCGGGTTTTCAGATCATGCATGTTTCATAAAGATAGGCATGGGGCAAGTACATGAAAGCAAGAAAGATACCGTGTATCCTGAATTTACACTGACCCCAAGATCTACAAATACTTGTTTTTCTGATACTAGTGTTTGAAAGAGAGGTTTTTCTTTCTGCAGTTATGGTAGCCAGGAATAAAAAACAAACATAATAAAATATGTTACTTGAAACCAAAGACAACAGCATGTTCTGAGATGTCATTTATTTTGTTTAGTAACTCCAGCTCTGTAACACTCAGCAAATCCTACAGAGAGCTATTCTTTAGGATGGAGAACTATTTTCTGTTTGTAAATGATGACACATTTCTAAAGACGAATGACTTGCCGTTATCTCCTTAGGGCTCCAAACAGAGCTAGAAGCCCATTTTATACTCTGCTATCAGCTGTAATGTTTTTAACGGTATAACCATTGCTTTTCTAGTCTCAGAACTGACCATAAAATATATTCGTTATTTTTAAAAGTTTTATAGACCTTCACTATTTCCTGGAAAGTAAGATCAATAGGACAAAAGGACGAGCTAACTTAGTATAGTAACTTGGGGATTTAGAGATGAGATCTGATGCATATTTGCCAACAACCAGTGTGTTGACCTTGGGAAGGTCATTCAACCTCTTTATATTTGGACTTCATGTTAACATGCTTTCAAACGTCCTTCTCATTTAGCTAAGCCATTACTAATGTAGAAAACTAGGGGGAAAAAAGACCAACAATGATCTTCTAAGCACAGAGTATGTAGAAGACCGTTTACATGTTAAGCATTTACCTGCCCATCACACCGGGAAGTCAAGCTGCCCAAGTGTCCCCTGAGATGGCGTCATTTTGCACATTTGAAAACAGGTGCCTAGTGATCTAGGAGCAAAACAAAATAGCCAATACCTTTGACTCTTTCAGTACCTAAAAATGCTTAGGAGCAATTTTAACTGAGAAACACTCTGGGTACATTGGCAGCGGGACAAATCACTTCACATCTCAGAAGAGAGGTGGACTAGGTCAGAGCAATGCAAGTGTAGTGTCACATGAATATCCACTGAGGCTTTCAAAGTAGAGAGGACTTTCAAGGCGTTATCTCAGCCTCTTCTCTCCTCCTTACCTTCTTCCCTTGAAGAGTCGTCTGAGTCCAGTTCTCAGGGCCACGCAGTGCTTTATTCCATGAGTAGACGAGGGCACCAGTCCCAGAATATATTCTATCTGGAGAGGGAAGACGGGAACAGGAAAAGAACCCATTGTAAATGTGTGGTCTGGTTCTGTGATGAGCTTATCACCTTACAGTTTTAACTCGCCACTCTGCATTTACTGAGCAACCTGCGTTTACT
The DNA here is from genome assembly GCF_001890085.2 of Hipposideros armiger. Taxonomy (NCBI): domain Eukaryota; kingdom Metazoa; phylum Chordata; class Mammalia; order Chiroptera; family Hipposideridae; genus Hipposideros; species Hipposideros armiger. The sequence goes on from NW_017731351.1 coordinate 7,827,820, forward strand.
GAGCACCCAACCAGGTGCCTAGCGCTGTGTAGGCTCTGCTGGGAAAAGATATGTTAGGTCTCTTTCCTCAAGAGCTTTCATTTCATTCAACAGAAAAGAGGAAAATAAATCCCACAGAGCCTGCCTGGCAAACAAAGTGAGGTCCGTGCACCGGCCGCAGTGGTCACCTGCGGCCCCACCCCGTCCCTGCCGAATCGGAAGCTGTATGTTACCAAGATCCCCCGGGCGAGTCACACGCACACGAAAGTTTAAAAAGTGCTGACGAGAGAGCAATGTTTCCCCCCACACAAATCTCTTCCACCACATTGTAAATGGCCACTGGCTCACCACATGCCAGGGCTCTGAGAGTGCGCGTTCATGGAAGGCCGGGGTCACTGAAATGAAATATGCCCAGAAATTTGCCCAGAAAGCTGGAGGCATGGTGGACAGGCTCAGCAAGGAGGCTGCTGTTTGTTTTTAGTGCGACTGGAGTGCAAAAAAAAAAAAATTTAATTAAAAAATAAAGACTGATTATTTTATTTAGTATGCTATTTATAAATCTCTAAAAGGTAAAAATGGCTTCAGTAAAGGGGGGAAAATCCATTGTCTGAAATATGTTAACAAGATAGCACCTGGAGGTTTTTCAACTCTATTTACCAAAGATTTGGTGACTTGGTGATTAAGATTCTTGTTTCCTTACCCTTGTTCTAGAATTGTCATATCTCTAGCATATCAAAAAGAGACATATCCGCTAAGGGAGGATTTGACTCAAAGACACATTTCAGTTTGTATATAAGAAAAGAAACATAAGGCTGAGTTGTGGAAGGCTAGAGCATGTCATTTAAGGACACCACAAGTAATACAATATCAAAGAATTTTCGTATTTCCAACTCATTTGAAATCAACAACAGATCATTTTTTTATCCAATAAAGATAAACTTAAACTCAATTTTAAAGTGAAGACTGGCATTGGCATAAAGTGTGCCTCTGCTTTGTGTCACTGGACACGAAGGAAACACCCAAGAATTTGTAATGATTACTAAATTGCTCTGCACACTACTGATTACACTTTGTACTATGTTGTGCAATTAGGTCGATGTATAATTATTACACATTACCATCATATTACTATTCTTATACATTCATTCTTTATTCTTTTAGATCTCTTAAAGAATCAACGACATTACTTGAAGCTAAAATAGATTTCATTTACATTAATGAGGACTTTGATTAGTTAATGGAAAAATAATTCTGTGCAAGTTCCTGAACTGAGTTACCCTGTACAATTTTTTTCACATGACGCTCTACTCTTTGTTTGATATTACCTTTTGTGGTGTAACTGAATTACAAATGCAGGTCAACGGAAAAACTAAGGTGTTCTCGCTTTCTTCCTTTCTGACTTCTTTTGAATGCAGGATTAATCACACTGATCACTAAGTGTGATATATGAAAACTAGTCATTGAAGAATTACTTTTTCTCCTCCCATGTGGATAACAGTTCCCAATATCGATGAAACCTTACCATTAACTATAAGAAGGGAAATACAGCAGCAATTCTAAAAGAAATTAAAAATATATTCAATCCCCAGGATGTCTGTCTTAATGGAAATACAAATTTGTAATAACACTGCAAAAACATCTGCTTCCATCCAAAGTGTCTGTCTTGCTAGCTTGATGCTCTGGGAATGAAAAGGCAGATTCATAAATGACCGGTGCATTCTCAGGCTGGAGGGCGTTTGGGTGCTGTCCTATGTGTTTGGCTTTGTAACATATTAGGTGTCTCAGAAATGCAAATACTTGAGAAAATAAATACAAATATGTATATATATATATATATATATATATATAGAGAGAGAGAGAGAGAGAGAGAGAAATATAGAATGTTTTATATTTCTCTTGTATAAATTTATATAAAATGTATAAATGTATAAAATGTCAAACATTAAGACTTTTAGTTCCAGGATATAAAAGCTCTGCTTTGCCACATACCTTATTTAGATACAAAGATATTTCTTTTTAAAGTAATACATTTATTGTAAAAATACAATTTGCATTTCATGTTCATTATGCATATTTTACAATTTGAGACACATGGAAATTATTTTTAACTGAGTAGTTTCTATTTTCTCAAGCGGACTCTCCAATATTTATTTTATAGCCACATCCTCATATTTACCTTTAGTTACAAAACAATTCTAATATTTGCTATATGCATGAAAACCAGAATCTCATCTTTTTTGGTATGAAGTGGCCAATCTGTGGAACAGTCCCACTCAGGCTTCTGGAGATCCTGGTAACCAAAATAAGGACAAATAAACCGATAGCTCAGCGAGTTTCAAGTCTTATCACAGAAATGAATAGATTAGACAAGGTCAATTTTATGGGACCGGAATGAAATTTTTAAAATCACGAAGGGAAGACAATCCGCTCCACAATCCACTGCAATGAAGCCAGGATCAGGATAAGGAGAAAATTCTTAAAATTATAGATTTCATACTAAGGGTTCTGTGTTCATTTTCTTAATGTTTATTCAGGAATCAGAGCCAGGGTTTTTCCATACACGGTTTATGTGAGTGGAAATCTGAACATTCACGGAAGGCCTGCACATTCTCTAAAGTGCGTTATCATTAGAGACCTCCGTGATGATGGATGGGGAATGCCATCTGAAGACATAATGAAGACCCATTTGGAGCCACAAGACTGCCTCATCTGCTATACACAGCTCAGGGCAAATTCCCTGCAAAACTATCATTATGTAACTGACGGAATTTTGCTAATATTCCTGTTCCTTTGGTTAAATGTCTTGTTGGTGTGAGAACTCCTTCACACACGTGAGCGAGAGGAGCTAAGCGACGCCGCCTTGTCCTCCATGTGGGGTACGAAAGGATCTTTTCTGGAATACAAACTAAATGGTATTTCTTTTACAATTCAGTTAATTTCATAACATATTATATACAAAGTACCTGCTATGAGACGTACGAGACCCCGTGTTAGGCCCTGTGAGGGATGGGGATATAACAAGACAAATAGGACACAATCACACAAAGAAGGTAACATCAGTTACTGTACTATAATCACCCCCCAAAAAAAGAGTCATGAGAAAGATTAAACAAGGAGTGGGCATATAAAGAGGACAGAGGGAGGAGACACTTGACCCCATGGCCTGTACTGCAGTTCTGATGTTTTCAAGTCCGTGTTCAGGCGCACACACATGTTGAAAACTGTCACCGGCTTAGTTCCAGGGTTTTGGCCTTTGGTACCCTACCCCGCTGGCATCCTCTGGATGTCAGAACTCGCCCCCAGGTCTCGCTCCTCTGACCACACTCATTTCCTCCTCTTCCCACCTCCTAGGCCTCTTTGATGCCCACTCCTCCATGGCAGTGAAGACTCTAGGATGCTCTCAGCCCTCTTGGCTTAGCCACACTGAGCTGCCTCCCAGGGTTCCCCATGGGAAGTGGAAAGTCCCCTCTAAACCTCTTCCTCTGTTCTTCGGAGTCCCCCAAGTTTTCTGCAGTTATTATTGCCTTTCGCCTGTGGAGGGCACTATCAGGACCTCGACCTCTGGGCAGAGTCCAGTGAGCTTCTGCCATCCCCACATCAGGCCACCTTCACAGCAAACAAGGACGGTCACAGGACTACAAAGGCCATTTCATGAAACTTCCGGAAAAGGGACAAGCCAGTTACAAGTGGTTAAAACCCATCTTACATGTGTAGAATTTTTTTCTATCCAATTCCAACAATAATAATAATGATAACGTTTATTGAACCCTTGACATACGCTAAATTCTAAGCATTTACATTATTTAATATATGTATTATAATATTTCATTTATTGCATTTGTTTAATCCCCAAGATGTGGGAAATGAAACAGAAATTCAATAACCCATTGAAAAAGTGGGGCAAGTGAAAAAAACAAATTATACTATATATTCTTAAAATTAAGCCCAATATTATTGTTTAGATTGTCAACAGACTATTTTAACAAAATCAGAGATGCCATGGCCTACTATTTTCCCTTCACCCAAAGGACTCGCCTGCACTTTTAGCCTGAATCACTATGACAAGGACCAGCAGCCTCTCCCCTCAGTTCCTACCTTGAGCACATAAACCTGTGAGCTGAGATGGGAAAACCAAATCACTGCTTTCGTAATTCATTGCATTTTTATGAGGAAATAGTTAGGAAGGGTTTCGTGAGCTGCAAAAGAGCGTACACAGTACATGGTATTCTATAGATGAGGAGACTGGGACCTATGAGGCTGAGGGACTCTTCGAGGGCCACGGAACTTATCCGGATGCCACTGGGCTGCATGCGCGGCCCCGCCCATCAGCGGTTCTGCCACAGGGGGTCCCGCCGCATATGGTCACCTCTGGGTGGATGGTTTCACGGGCACATGATTCATCCTCCATATTCGAACCAGAGAGAAAAGGAACCCGAAAGTGTGTGATCTAACATACAGGTCTGTGTTTTGGATGCGTAACCGAATAAAATGAGAGGCTGCACTGTCACCATGAGAGCGTCCTTCATGTCCTATCCAAAAGCACCTACGGCCAGCTCTGCGAGGTCTCACGTGCTACCAGGAGGATCAGTTTCAGACCTCTCTACCAAGTGGTAATGGATGGGAAGCTTCACGCTAATTAAATCATTTCCTTCTCTACTGCCACTACGCACAAGGCCGCCTGGGGGCATCCTTTTGATTTAGCATTTAAAACAGCTCTCAGTGATGGCAGGAGAGCGTTGGCGGCTCTGTGCGCAGTGCAGGCACTTACACCACGTGCACGCCGGACTGGACCGACGGGGGGAGCACGTGCCCGGGCCTCTGACATGCCCTGGGGCCCCAGTGGGGGTCTCCTCCTGGAAAATCAGGGCAAGCACATTACGTGTCATTAGATTAACCGCATCCATGTGTTTACATTCTTCACTCTTGCACACACAAATGTAACATTTTTAATTTTTCACTTAATAAGACAGTAAGAAACAAAAGAATGTACGTGTGAAATATGAAATATGTTTGCTCTGTCACGTCCCTTGAGAACCTGGATTGCTGTTTCCTTTTTGGTGTATCATGTGGTGTCAATTTCTCTCACTCTGACTAGGCTCGGGTTTCCATGCTCCCGTTCTGCGGAGTCTGGGTTCCGTCATACCACGTTATTAACACTAAGAGATGTTCATAGCCGTGAGGGTGATGAGTTCGAGTTCCATGGCCCCCAGCGAGGAAACCGACACACTGTGTCCCCGAGATTGGAGGTGGGTCCTGGGTCCCAGTCCCTGATCCACGCTCACCACAGGGCCCTCTCAGCCCGTCTGTAGGTCTGAGCTGTTCAGCTTTAAAGTGGGAGGCTAGGCTGCCATCTTCACCTCTTCCACTTCTAAACCTGCTGTGAGCCTATGAGACACTGAAGGTTCATATACAAATCACATGCTATGGGAGATACAGGGATGCTGTTACTGGCCTCAGAGAGGTGACAACAGACGTCATGTAGAATAGAGGTAAGAAGCTGAGGACAGAAACATACTGGGAATGACACAGCTTAGCTCTTATATGAGTCTGTTCGGGCTGCCAAAACAAAACACCGCACGCTGGCAGGCTCAAACATTTATTTTCTTTTAGTTCAGGAGGCCAGAAGCCCAAGACCAAGGTGCTGTCAGGGTTGGTTTCTGATAAGACCCGTCTTCCTGCTTGCAGACAGCCACCTTCTCACGGCGTCCACACACAGCCTTGCCTCTGTGCACAGACAGACAGAGAGCTCTGGCGCCTCTTCCTCTTCTAAGGACACCAGGCCTATGGGGTTAGGGTCGCAGCCTCACAACCGCATTTAACCTTTCTTACCACAGGAAACACCCCATCTCCAAATACCATCACATGGAGGATTAGGGTTTCAACATATGAATTGGGGGTGGGGGGTGGGGGACTCAGTTCGGCCCATAACAGCTCTCTTTCATCTCCATCATACATAGCTGAATGATTCAGACCAAATTATTCAACCTCTGGTTCTCATTTTACTCATGGGGAAACGAATAATCACGCAGTAGGTTAGGTTATAAGCTATTGCATAATAAGTCTCTCCAAAAGCTCAGTGGCTTAAAGCAACAGCGATTCTTCTCGCCGGTTGGCTGGGTGTTGGTGGATGTAGGCTGGCCATGGGTGGGTGGCCGTGCTTCAAGCCGCTGGTCTGGCTGGGCCCCTCGCCTTGTGCTGGGCTCACGTACGCCCCCATTTCTCTCATCCTCCTTGGACCGGCAGTGTAGCTGGCACGTGTGCCTCTCACAGGAAGGGCAGGCGTGCAACTCGCAAGCCCAACAACATGAGTGCGCCTCCTGCCTCTGTGTCATGTCTGCCACGTCTCTGCTGCCCAAGGAAGTCACGTGGCCAAGTCCCAGGCGAGGCGTGGAGAGTGCACTTTGCTGCCGTGAGGTCAAAGCAGCCCTCCGATGAGATCAAGACTGAGGACGAGGAGGAGTGAACAGCTGTGAACAAGAATCTAAATCCCACACCAACAAACACAATGGGGAAGGAAGCTTTAAAGCGTTTTTCAGCATCGTGAGGAGCTGGATGGCATCCAGGTGCTCAGAGGAAAATAATCTGCAGGTGCGCTGTAGAAACTGAGGCAGGAGTGATGGAGGCTGGTTACACGGTTGAACATTTCAGCCACCTGGGGGGGTGACATGGCAGTCACATTTCACAGGAGGGATAGATACCAAAACCACTTCAAAGTAAGAAGCCATGTGATTTAAAAATCTTCAGATACGGAAAACTAAGTGACTGTTGGAAGAGTGATAGACTAGCTATCTCTTGCTGCATAACCAAGTACCCCAAATGCTGTGACATGAATTAACAATATTTGTAATCTCAGACCATTTCTGTAAGTTGGAAATTCAGGAACATTTTAGCTTATTGGTTCTCTCAGCTTCTCTCACGGGCTTGCAGTCAGTCAGGCAGATGTCAGCTGGCGCTGCCACCTACAGGCGCCAGGGAAGCTGGCAGACCTGGCTGGCCTCCGCTCTGCCCACAGGGGCTGTGGGGACTGTCCTCTCAACAGGGTGGCTAGTTTCTCCCAGCAGTGACCTCAGAGGAAGCAAGGCGGAAGCAGCAGTCTTTTATGAGCCAGACTCAGAAGTCGCACACGTCACTTCTGCCACATTCTGGTTCATTCGAAGGAATTATTAAGTCCATCACTCATTCTTTTGAAAAGAAGAGTTCCAAAGAATTTTAGGACATAGGAAAATAAAACCACCACAGCAAAGTAATCTACAGTTCTTAGTTTTAGACTTATCAAGTTTGTGATAAGTGGAGCAACCAATGGAAATATCAAATGGACAACTTGGCTACTGACAGAATTTGGGTCAAAATGATCATTTTTGGAGTTATCTACATAGTTGAAGTAGGTGAAGACCTAAAGGCAGCTGAAAACACTGAGAAAGGAAACTTAGAAAGAAAGGAACAGCATTGTGTGCGCTTTTTGAGAGGAGTTAAGAAGAGAGAGGCACTATCAGAAAAGAAAATAAGAAAACAGAAGGATTTAAAACAGCAAATTTTACATAAAAATCAAGGGTAGTGAAGCCACTGATGTTCTCCACGAGAGCATCAACCTTTTCTTCAGTTCCAGGGTAAGATGTGACTAGAGATGAGAGTAGCTTCTTTTATCAAACAGATTTTGGGTTTTCTCCCTCTGAAGCTGAGAAGAAGTAGTAAGATACGTAATAGGAGGTGAATCAGGAAATTGCTCAGAGCTCTGGACAAAGCAATTGAAATATGGTTCACACAGTACCACCCACACTCAAGACTATTTCATAGGGTAGGAGTCTTCCTTGAGATAGCTATAAAGGAGTACCCAGGAGAAATATGTCTACATTACATAGAAAAAGCAACTTAATGACAAAAGCAAAAAGCAAAGAAATATGTGTGATATTAAAGTAGAGTAAGTTGGAAAACAAAGTTTTTAGAACACAATACAGTGTAGCTGTGTGGGAAAACACACCACTGAGGTCAAACTGAGGAAGAAACGCTGCTAAGTCTGACATTGCCCTCAGCTCCCTCACGGGACATTTTCACATAGGCAGCAGTGGTGAAGGCAGGAATAAAGAACGTGTCCTTTCAATCTTTGTGTCTTTAGAGCTCTGCAATGAACTGAATCAACGACATTCTAAACTATAAGGTAAAACTTTCTACTAAAATTCCCGTCAGGAAGACCAAAGGGCTGCCAGATAAAAAAATAATAACTTTCTCCAAATAAAGCTCCAGCTATAAACAGGCTGTGTGTGCTTCCATTTCAAAGACAAGGACTTAGAGCCATCAGGGTACCAGCCAGGCAGAAAATGACATCACCTTATAATGTCCCCTCAGCGTCCATGGCCGGGTTTGCAAATCACCCTGGCATTCTTAGGTTGGCTTCTCGACAGCTGAAAGAACCTTTTATTCTGTACTTTTTCTCCGGGCAAAAGTGTTCTAAGTATTTTGCTTACAGGTTCCCTTTGGTTTTTCAAGGAACAGTGCGCAGGCCCCAAGCCCATGAAACCTAAAACAAGCTTCAG
>NW_017731351.1:7836815-7848723 GCF_001890085.2 Hipposideros armiger
AACAGCCATTCGATGGGGAGCGCCTCTGAGCACACACTTTTCAGTGGGCCCGAATTTTACTTACTGCCCAAGATTCTCACGTAAATGTAGCGTGCCCCAGATGGTAAGGTTTGCTGAATTATTAAAGGTTATTTTTATTGAAATACTTGACTTGCTTTTTAAAAATAGAAACGTAAGCATAGTTTGAGTTCACATTGTTAGCAAAATCATAAAAGCCTGACTGTTGCTTCTTAACGGGTGAGAGTGGGAAGAAGGAAAAGGCATTTTAAGCTATATGAGGAGGAGATGGACCGGGAGACATTCTGCAGGCTCATCCTGTCCCTCCACTCCCCACCATTAGAGACATCCATTTACTCCCGGAAACAATATGAATGAGCTTTTTAAATAGTTTGAAGTTGCATCCAACAGGCAGGATGCGTTCAGCCCACGCCGCTCGTATGAGCTCTGCCCACGTTCCCAGGGCTATTTCCAGCTCCTCTCAGCCTCCCCACTCGGCCCCACCGCCCCTAGGCCACAGCTCGCACCAGCAGACACGGGCCCTCGCCATCCCCCCCCACCCCCCACCCCGGGACGCCGGGCAGAGTGGAAGGCAGGGCCAGGGCGTTCTCTCTTTCCATGAGCTCCATCCTGAGTCTTTAAAGCACCGGACCCACAGGCACATGTCTATTTTCATAACGAATCAAAGCTGAAAAAATTAACAGAGAAACCTAAGATTTCACAGGAAAACGTGACGCATGTAGGCCTACATAGGTGAGGCCAACAAGTACCTAAGAGAGGCGAGCTGCTTGGAAACCCCTTCCCCAGCACGCTGTGCGGGCAGCTGCGGATTGAGCGGCTCTGTAACTGCGCGGTAACGCGGGGGGCTCCGGGGCCGCCCGCTCTAGCTTAACTTCATTTTCCACCTGGCATTGCAGGGCGCCTCGTCCCGCCCTCAGGCCGCACTCGTGGCTCTCCGTCCCTCTGATCTTCCTCCACTCCGGTGATGACGCCACACACAGAGCAGTGGAACAGGCCGAGCGGTGAGCCCCACTGGGGGAGCAGGAAGAGGGGTCACCGCGAAACTGGAGGGAAGTCACCACGGGCTGCACTGTTGGGAAGGCAGCCTTCTAGTCCTTCGTTTCAACACCATTATTAAACTATAGAATTTAAAAATCAACGCATTCCTGTCATTTCCACTCACTTTTTTATATGTTAATCCTTAATAATTACCTTATTTTATTAAAGGCACGATGGAATTATAAGCTCTCTTGATATAAATAGCTTCTCAGCATTACTTAAACTTCTTAAGTAAGGGCATTATATTAAAGATCTATTTAAGGGCAAATAAAAAATGTTTTTATGTACGCGCTCCCCCCAAAACATTAATTTGATCTAACTGAATAACGTGAGAATAGTTATTATGTTAATATATTATCAGACTACTCATATAAGAAGAAATCCTATTTCTTTTGTACAAGTTATTAATTTTAATCAGCTGATAAAGTCCATTAAGTTTGACGACTTGGATAAAAGAAATGATAAAGCTATCATAGTTGAAAGTTATAAGTAACATCTAAGACCATTGTATTTTACCTAATAAAAAAGGCAATAAGGGGATTTTTAAAGATTAAAGAAAAACAAATAACATTTCAAGAAATTGTGAGTAAACATTTGCTCATTTCAGATTTTAAAAGGAAAGGATACCAGTTGATCACGCCACTGGGAAAAGAAGCATAATATTCAGGAAGGAGCATGTGATGATTATGCATCAGGCTTTCAAGGCCAAGGGAACTTTGACCTTGGACTTAAACTTCAAATAATTTGGTTCAATTATAAAGTACATTATTGATTAATGAGGATGATTATATAGTGGAATATACCATAAACATTAATTTTCCCAAGATAAATTTTGGACGCATTGGCTTGTCCTTGTTTCTCTTCTAGAATTTTCTGCAACCAAAGTGGTTTCAAGACGAGGGTCAACTTAGGAAAGGGGGAAACTGAATGATCTTTATTCGTTTTTGAGATTTTTTTTAAAAAGTAAGTTTTGCAGGGAACTTGCAGCCAAAAAGCATTGTAGAACAAACACATCCTGACCTTTGGAGGAGCCTTTTCTACCTAAATAAGCCCCCAGTTTCTATCTAGTCTTTACTTTCCTAGAGTAATTGCAACGAATTACAAACTAAATTGGAGAAACTTTTTAAAAATATAAACGCTTCTTAAACTATTTCATTTTGTATTTAAATGTATAGGTCCAAATACTTGTATAATATTCTGTGGTATCTGCTTAGTTATAAATGTGTGCATTACTTTATTTTATACCATTGGTTTTCCTCAGACAGGGTTTATTTGAGGCACTGCTGCCATCTGCTGGACATAAATAGAAGTAAAGGCCTGTCACAACTGTTCCATATGTGAAAAGTCCAGCCTAGTACAGCCCTGGTTCCTTCAAATTTACCCTTTGTAAAAATACTCGTATTCTTTTCAATTATCCAGAAAAAAAGTTACAGCCCTGTGTTTCAATTGGACATACAGGAAATATAAAAAATCGTCTCGGAATATTCGCCATCGCAAATATAGTTTTCAAGTACATTCAATATTCAGCAAAGCACGCGCTGAGTATTCTGGGAACACGAGGTGAAAAGGACTCAGCCTGCCTTCAAGACACTGGTAGTCTCATGGCTGATAGGTTAAAAAACTAGATACAATGAAATTAAAATTCTGCCGTAAAATGATAATTCCATCATTCAAACATGTGAAAACTGATGTAAAGATATACTTACTTAAAGAATAACAGGGGTGGGAGGGCAGTAGATGGGAGGAGGGGGGTTGTTACTTTGTGAGGGATGAAAAGGATAACTATTGCATTGTTCTGTACACATGAAACTAACAATAAAATAAAATTAAAATTAAAAAAAAAAGAATAACAGAATATATTAGTTCTGGGATTTTAGACAACTGCCTAATTTTTCCATTAATAAAACCGACACTAAAATGCTGCTATCTTAGTCAAATCATACTGCTAGTTAGTGCTAAAGCTGAAAACAGAACCCAGGTTAACTAATATTCTCATGAGTTCTTTCTGTACAATAACTTCTTACTGATTCTTTTACAGTTAACAAAGTGAAAGTAAAAATATTAAGAAAAATGAAGGCATATAATATGGCATAAAAATAACCCACAGAAGAAAATATGATATATATATATATCATATATATTATATGTATATCATATATATAATATATAGAGAATAGAATATTATGCAGCCATCAAAAGGAAGGGAAAACTACTTAGGTACGTTGCATTAGATCACTAGGATAAGGATGTATTTCTCCATGCTGTAGGAAGTCAGTTAAGGTTTTGAATATAAAATAGTGGCAAATGGAGTTTGAAAGGAGTGTATAACATGAATTGGAAGTGCAAATGCGGAGTAGAGTAGTCCACAGAAACAAAAGATAGCTCATTGAATGGAATAAAAATTACTAGAAGAATGTAATGGATGTCCTATAAAAAACATGTAAGAAATTTGGAAAAGGAAGGAAAAAGCTAAGGAATGATTTTTAAATGTTTTAAATATATAAAAGATTATTATGTGGAAAACAGAACTCAATTTCTGTCATAATGCACAAGTCCTCTTATGGAGATATGGACTTAAACTTCACTCCGATAATTTGGTTAAATTACAAAGTAAGTTATTGATTAATGAGGATGATTATTTATTGGAATATACCATCAACCAAGTGTCAACAACATCTCTCCCTGGAAGTCTATTTGCAGTTATGAGCCATGTGATTATTGGCTAGAGCACACATCTGGTGAGAGGCAGTATCATGAGGAATGTAGTCGGTCACTGCTCAGAAGTTCCAGCCTCATGATGCCATCTGGTACCTTCCTCCTCAGTAAAATAGACACATTCCGGGTGTCTTTTTTTTTTTTCATATTTCATGTTTTCTTGTAAGGCCCATCTTGTACATGAAGGAATATGGTGAGCGTAAAATACTATTCAACAATAGACGTTTATTATGATGCTGACAATGGCAACTCAGAAGCCCACCCATTACTAGGATGTTTATGAAGATCTACTTATTTCTTCTTCTACTCACACACTTTATTCCAGAGTCTGGGAAAATACGGTGAGTAAACAGATATGGCCTCAAACTAACAGCAACACACGTTTTTAATAGAAATACTTAGGTATACACTGGGAATCTGTTTGTTCCCAGATCCATTACACTCACAAATATAAGTGCAAAAGTTATGTGGAGTCCATGTTAGATATGTTCTTGATTTTTTATGGTGTGATTTTGTAAAAAGTTTAACAAAAGAACATAATTCCAAAATGGTGGAAGTTACAGAAGTTTGCAATTTGTTGATGGGTAGGTTCCAAAAGGTATAGTATGTAGCCTGAATTTTATCCAGACAAAAATCACAAAAGTATTTATTAAAAATAAACAAAATCAAATAAAGCTGGTAATTTAATCAAGTTTTGTGGTTTATTTTCCTAAAATTGACTCACATATGTTAAAAGATAATCCCCTTTGAGAGAATTTCCTAGATTTGCATTCTATCCTATAATGAAAAGAGGTAAGGATAGTGTATACACAGACATAAACAGAAATGCTGCTTCTAGATAAATACATGTGCTATATATACATATCTGTAAATAGAGGGATTTATTTAGGTGAAATATATTATAGGCTTTTGAAAAATGTCTTTAAAAGTTTTCTTTCCTATAATGAAATACAGTAGAAAAAAGGATCATTTTACAAGAGTGTTTTATTGTTGCCATCTTTCATCGTATTTGAAAAGAAACACGAAGTTAATTTTATGGCAATCTCTGGTTCTGATAAGCAATACTATTCGGGTTCTCACAGCAGATGTAGCAATGGGTAATAAGGTTGCCACTATCCAACTGAATAAGCAGATCCATTGACAGTAAGATGGATAACAAAGCTGTGAAAGCCTTTCCCCAAATACACACACCCACACACACAGCCATGTCACAAAGGCACGCAAACTTAAGTCGGTAGAGATTAATTCCCTAACAATCAGCGACTTGCAAAATAGGAAGAAAAACCATGGACGAAGTTAGCGACTTGGTGACTATAGAACAACAGCAGGTATATTTCATATTATAATGTAAATACCAAAGGGGAGATTCACTTGATCCCTACAGGTGCCAAAGACTGAAGGATAAAGTCACAGGTTTAGCTTGCTCTGTGATACTGAAAATATTTTAATAACCATGGCCAATGTTTACATCAGTAGACAGTGGGAAAATTCTCCAAGCCTTGTTTACATCTGAAAAAATATCTCCAGCTCTGTAAAAAAGGCTTCATGTAAAACATGAAGCTGGTTTACAAAGGTTCTCTAAATTCCAAAGTTTTTCTTTGAAAAATCAGTATTTACTGAAATTATTTTCTTGTACAGTTTTCACCTCCTCAAACATATTTCTACTACACATAAGGAATTAACGGATCAAAATAAAATTCTCTAAACTGGGAAGTAAATTTTTAAACTGACCTTGTTGAAGACAGAAAATACACAGTTTGAAAGTGATATTCCAAATCTTCACCAAAAACTTAGTCATTTCTGACCTTCATTGAGAAAATGAAGTCAGATATATTGGAATATTCTTTTAATAGAGAAGTTACCACTTAATGACAGTGGAGAAATTGTCCAAAGCAGATAAAACGATCAGCCATAATTGCGAACAGCTGCACACCTACAGAAAACAAGTACAAATTCCTACAGAAAAAGCAGAAAGAAGCCTTTTTTTCTTATTAAAGTCAAATGACTTCCCATGGGGAATAAAGCTCATGATAATTGGTCAAAAGCTCTACTGGCTGAGAGAAAGTTCAATGAATTAGAAAAGAAAATACATATGATGGGGGAAAATTCAACGAGGCAGAGCTTAGAATTAGTCTGTTAGATGAAAGGGGGCTTCTTATACCCGATGTTTAAGGTGGGACACGTGACAAAGCTCTGAGAGGACCACCAAGTCATCTTCTGGGTTATCAGATCGAGAAAGCAGAACTATTAACCTATGACGGCTGAGGGATCGTGTGTCTGTACCCTCTGTGGATAAATGTCACCTCCATGGGATCAGAGTCACAGAATGCTCCATCAAGTCGTTATACTTAGCCAATAACTTCTCCATTAGAGCCATGTGCAGTTTATCCCAGTGTGTCTAACTTGGCAGACTCTGCACCAGCAGGACCCGAACACTTACTGCGCCTTCTCCTGTTAACAGCGTGTTTATGCAACTTCAGGAATGACACCCAGTAGAAACGACACTAAAGGTGATCTCGGCCTTTCATAAACACCTGATTCAGGCTCAGCCCATGCTTCCTCTGCCATGTCCTCCAGTCAGATGTTGGAGAAGAGGACCCGGGAGCAGTTCGTGAGTGTGGACATCCGGAAGAACTGTTGTCATTGAGAAACGCCCCTGGCCTAACACACCTTCCATTAGAACCAGAAATGTCTCCACACCACGCATGGGCCACATCCCGTGTCCCCACATCCTGAAAGCGGAGTCCAGTCCTCCAACTAAGCCCACTTCTGAAGATCAGAACCACAGCAAGATTCTTTCGTTTCTTTTCTAAAGAGTGTTTGCATTTTCTCTCTTTTAGCTTCATTGCTGTTCAGTGGTTATACAATTACTCAAATGAAAACCTCATAAAAATGACAATTCAGGTAATATTTTACAAATGTAGAATATTGAGGTGTGAGTCTTTAGAGTAAATTGCTTTCATTTTTAATTTACTTTATCTTTGAAAATAATTTTGAAATTTTTCTTTTTTTCATTTTATTTCTATTAATTAAGTCAATGTGCAATTGCTTATATGGAAGCTTGGTAGAATTATAATTATTCAGGTATTATGTTATAAATATAGATGATTTAAATATGACTTATGAATAGACTGTTTACATTTTATTCCAGTTCTAGACAGTGCAAATGTAGCATTGGGGTTTTAGTTTTTAATAAGTTCCCCGTCACATGAGCAGTTCAGCAAATGAAGACATTTGAGACTCAGGGCTGATGTCTGGATTCCAAGGGTTGTATTTACTCTAATTATAAGACAAAATAAAGTAGCTTGATATCAAAATAAGCTACATTTAATTCATTTTTAAGAGTCTTATTAGTCCTTACCATTGTATCTAGTGCCATTATGCCCTGTGAAATGTGTGTGTGTGTGTGTGTGTGTGTGTGTGTGTGTGTGTGTGTGTGTGTGTAAAATGGACGGTCAATGTCTTTAGAGAGTTAACAGCAAAAAGGAAACGTTAAATTTTCTAGTTAAAATTAAAGTTTAAAATCTTACATCACTGTCTCTGAGAGCTCCCACTTTTCTATACCAAATGGCATCAATTTTCCTAACCAGACATCCCTTATAGGCAGGGACCATCATGTATCACAGCATCTTTGTACACGGTAGGCCTATCACAGATTGATGATATGGTATTAACTTAACAAACATGCACACAACACTTATTCTGTATAAGGTTTAGTCCCAAGTACTTTACGATAAGTAATTTCATCTTTATAACATTTTTCTGAGCTGGGAAATATCATTACCCCTGATTTAAATATGAGAAACTGAGTCACCGGGAAAATAAAAGTCCTGCCCAAGGATACACGTTCTCAGGCGACATGGCGGGACAGGTCTGGATGGCGGGTGACCTGGGTATTGAGTCTTCCCGCTGAAACACTGCCCCCTGCTGCTCGGATGCAGAACAGCAGCAGCTGGTGGCTGAGGCTGGTGTCAGCAGCTACTGTTTCCAGGGTCACTGCCATTAAACTTTTTATATGCTCCAGTCTGAATTCTTTTTGATCCAACTCATATATTTTACTCTCTGAAACTCTAATATTTGGCTAGTTGTTTACACATTTGACATAGAAATTTGCCAACAATCAGCACTTTAGTATTTGAAAAGGAACAACATGAAATGTTCCGTCCCATGAGGATGGATTCATTTATATAATGTCCTTCTCCCTGAAGAAACATCCCTTTCTCTGCCTCGTTCCTTTAGAGGTATGATCGAATTGCTTAGCTTTCTAATAAAACCATTCCTCAGAAGTACCTTCTGATCTTCCAAAAATGAACTACATATCTCCAGGTCAGACAGTCTCTGAGGAAGACAGGAACTATCCTAACAGGGAAAAAAAAAAAAATATATATATATATATATATATATATATATATATATATAACATTCTAAAGCAATAGTGTATCATAAGTCTAAGAAAACTTGGTCCTTTCCCCACCATAAAATCCTGAGGTTATCACTGAGGAATTATCCAATGCTTTCATCCCTCAAAGGCATAAAGCTGCCTACCTGGAGCTGAGCAGAAGGCGCAGGCCCTGCACAGAAATGATGCGATATTCGTGACTGCAAGGATCCCAGCCAGCGGGGGCCTGGCGCACAGGGTGAGGGGTTCCTGCTTTCCCCTGGGGCCTGAGGCTCCCACGAATCTCCGGTTTATGACAAATGACTTGTTAGTCCACAAACCCACAAAGCCTCAGCAATTATTTTATAATTCTATCAGCACTTAAAGTTAGACTTGAAGGGGGCCAGGAGGGCTCCAGCCTGGAGGTCAGACGGAGACCCTGATCCTGGGAGAACTGGGAAAAGAAGGCTCCCGTCCACTGTTCAGGGACCCTGCCGGCCGGAGGCTGGATGAATCATTGGTCACCTTGGGAAATGCAGTTGGATTGGCCCTTATTCCCAGGGAAAAAGGTTTAGTAAGATAGCTATACAACACAGTGATTCCACAAACATTGAAAAGAGTGTCAATAATCACTGTATGGAAAGAAAAGGCAGACATGTTGATTTTGGTTTAAAAACAAAGCCAATTAAAACAAAGTCAGAGGTGATAGAGCAAGGGAGTTTTACTATTATAAAACTAGTGCTCTTCCTGAAGTTTAGGTAATAAACTGAATATAAAATAAAATGAAATGTAGATTCCAAAGATATTTTTCAATGAGATAACTTAGAAGGTAGAAAACAAAGCTTTTCTTTTTCTTCCTGTGTATTAAGAGAAAAGCCCTTCTAATATTACAAAAGGGAGTTAAAATAAAGCTGGGAGACACAGGGGCCACTTCGCCAAATCATTTATGAGCCTCGACTAAAGGCAAATCTATAGACAGACAAAGATAGATAGATGATAGATAGATAGGTAGATAGATAAATATAATAGAAGATACATAATAGATAATCTATTCTAAAGGGAAAGGTAGAAATCACTCATAAATAGTGAAATTTATAACTTTGGTCTAATAAATACTATTCAAGTTGTTCAACCACAGAACTTACTGATTTGTGAGCTAGTCACTCTTATAGATTAAACAGAAAAAAACACATATATATGCACATCTGAAGTTGTAGGTATTTGTATAGTAGATAAAAGAGCACATGGGTTTGGATGATAGAAGGAAGTTTATTTAAATCCGATCTATGCCACTTACTAGCTACACGAAGTTTGCAAGTCAGTTAAATCTTTGGGAATTAACACAATAGTTTAGAATTTGGAAAATTAACATAATACTTTAGAATAAAAAAAATCCTTAACTCAAAAGATATTTTCAAATTTAATGTGGAAGACTGGCATAATTGTGGTATGGGTAAATTTTATAATGGTGTTTAGAAAAGTCCCCTTCTTACTGAATCCCTAATTCCATTTGTATAAAATCAGATAATGTTTTCAATAATGGTAATTTAACAAAGTTCTATTGTCTCAAAGCCATCTGACCCACTGGTGACACTTCCAACGTTTATAACGTCTGTGTAGGAACATTCACAAACATTCCGATGGATGCTCTCACATCATCCATCAGCTCCTTTAAAAACGGGCCACGCTCCTTATGGTGACATCTGACAAAGGTCTCCTGACAAGCTTTGATCTCCTTATCTAGGGTCCACTGCAGCCATCGCAGCCCTACATGGTTCTCCAAATTAACAGCCTCATATGTCTGGGAAAATCCAAACTTTGTATCTTTTCAAGTATGTTGTTAATGTAATGTTTTTATTATCTTGGTGGGAGAGAGGTTCGGCTGTAGAGATGAATTATTGTACATTCTTCTTGCCAGGTAATACTCAAGGACCTTCCAGAAAGTTCAGTTTTGCCCTTTCCATGTAAGATGGAAGGCAGCGTGGTAACGTGGAAAGAGCGGTGCTCTTGGAATCAGGAGCAAGAGGGAGAAACAGCCATTCGCTAACCATCTGTGATGTGCGAGGCGCAGGATTCTCCAATGCAAACACTACTCAGGGCCACATGCGGCATGTAAAGCTAGGTCTGCGTCTGCGTGTGTACATACTCTGCGACTGTGTGTGGTTTAATGTCATAAAGATATCCCAATCTCGTCTTCACTGCTTACCATGTGGATGGGGGCAAATGACTTAATTCCTCTTTTAATTTCTTCTATTAAGTGCATATATTATAATATCTACTTCACCAAATTGTTATGAGCGTGAAATGGAATAAAGAATGAAAAATTATTTGAAATACTGACTAGAACACAATAGGAACGCAATAAAATCATAATGGCTATTATGCAAATACTTAGCACTTACCATGGGCCTGGATTGTTTTAAGGGCTTTAGAAACAATTAACTTTTAAAAATCCTCATAACAATCCTGAAGTCAGCTATTATCATTATTCCTCCTTTACTGGTAAAGAAACTAAGAGCCTGAGAGGGTAAATGACTTGCCCAGGGTCACCCAGTTAACACAGACAGAATTAAAATTAAAACCCAGGCAATTCCATTCTAGAGTTTCTGCACCTAAGAGTTATCTTCTGCTATCCAAGCTGACGCTCATCTGTCTAGCAAAACGTTTTCTACTAGAGAATTTAAAATAAAATATATTAATCCAGTTTTTAAAAAGAATCTCAAGATGACTACAAATAGCATTAGATTAGAGAGTTATACAAACATATTTCTAATAGCCGATTGCTCAGGAAGATAAATAATATACAGGAGATGAATGGTACCCAGAGCCTCTTGGCTGGCCCTCTTGGGGGCCCAACTGGCCCCAGAAGGCGTCTCCCGTCCCTGGAGATCCCACCTCCCTTCCCTGACCCCCAGGCCCTCCAAGGCCTGACCCCACCTCCATCCTTATCTCCATATTGAGGCCCCAGGGCATCTACCTTTCCCCTCCACTTTCTCTCTGGCCTTCACTTTGGCATATAATCCAGTTCGGAGGTCTTTTTCTTTGATGATGTACAAGATGTGATGCTCCTTCCTGGAGGCTGCTGCCAGTTAGGCAGATGGCCGGGAGGTGGAGGGCAGAAACACCCAGGATAAAGGTCGAGATGATAAGAACTTCTGCCCACACTCATGTAAGCCCACAGGGGAGTGTTCTGGTGAAAACAACAGAGCACGACCTCATACACAGAGTTCTAGTAATCTTATATAATGCTATTCATCTAATGTGGAGCTGGAGAGGGGGGCTGAGGTATGTAAGACATCCTGAGCTGGCGGTGAGATGGTCCTTGAGGCCTCGAAGGGTCATTGCAGGATGGGGAGAGCAGATGCTTAGTAAACAGTGTTTGCCTTGCCCTGCAGAAGGGTCACAAGAGGTCATCTCTGAGACTCTTACTGTGGCAGGGCCCCTAATTCAGGTTTTTCCAGGTAGTCAAAGGAGGGGCAGAGATTTTTCTTGAGCCTGAAGCTAAAATTCTTTAGCTCAAAGGAATCCACTTACTACTGAGGCACATCTTGGGGTGGCTTGTTCTGGACCCCTGCAACTCCTACAAAAATAGAAACACTTATTTTTTTTTAAGGCGGAATCCAGAATTCACCACTGAACACTTTGTAGCATAACATAGTCTAATATACAGGAAAAGTAGTGAGACTCGGAGCATTCTTGGGACAACCATTATATGATTTCTGTCACCTAGCACGCAGATTAGTCCTTCTATAAGATAAC
>NW_017731351.1:7850130-7912141 GCF_001890085.2 Hipposideros armiger
AAAAAAAAAAGAATTTGTCAGTGTTAAGCAAGATGATAAATGTGCAGTACAAAGTTCAGTAACTGACATGGTAAGCTCTTGACCACCCTCATCTATTAATATTATTAAATGGTCAGTTTCCTTCTAGGTAATAATCAGAAAAAAAATGTCTTTCCTCCCCAAATATCTTCTCAGAGACAGTCATGAAATATAGAACAGTGTGATATCAAAATCATTAATACTTGTAGGACTTTTAAGTAAATGAAAATTCATCTAAATTCTCATTGACATGGTACAAATTAAACTTTATATTGAAAAACACAGAAATATAAGTATATATATGCAACAAGTTTTTATTCAACAGCAATGAACGTCTACATCAATACTCTTCTCATAAAAATGCTTTATAAATAAAGATAGAATTTATGGAAATAAACAAATCAATACTTAAAAAAATCCCTTAAGTTTTTAATGCTGTGCTAGTCATTGTTGCTGCAAAACAAATAATCCAAAATCTCAGTGGCTTACTAAATAGACATTTATTGCTTGCGCATTTTGCATGTCAGTGGCTGACAACTGCTTGGTTCTGTTTGTGGGTCCTCATTCCTGCATTCAGGCTAAAGCAGCAGCCTCTATGTGACTATCACAGAGGTACTTGCAGGAGAGAAAACAAGAGGCCCAGCCTCAGCAACATGACTGCATTGAAAGCTTCTGTACACACGTGGCATATGTCATATTCCACTGGACCAAGCGAGCCCGTGGCCAAGGCCAAAGAAGCTAGGGAAGGGCTGTCCACTCCTCCCCCAGGAGCAGGCGAGGCCGCTGCGAGGGCGGTGACGTCCCATCCTCTTACGAGTGGCGAGTGCAGCCTATCTCGGTTCCCCTTCTGGGACACTGATTCTCACTTTCTACACTTCTGCACACAAACGTCACTCCCACCTGCAAGGAAGACACCCTGAACATGGCAGCCAGTCACCACGTCAGCCTGGAGGCTCGCCACCCTCCATCAAATCCCAAAGGCTCCTCTCGCCTCGGACACCCAGGAAAAATAGACAACTGATCCTCTCCACACGCACGCAACGGCAAATGGGGAGAAAGGCGGGATACACACACACACATTCCCACTTAACGGTGCAAAGAATGGAGACCCCACAGCACTTGCTGGGTCGTAGACACGCTGAAATCCCAGTGGCAGCGGGGACAGGAAACCACTGTAATTACGAGTCTCGGATCAGGAGTCTGTGCCCGGGGACCAGCTCCTCAGAGACTCGTCTCCAGGGCTGCTGGCTCCAAGCTCCTCCCTTTCCTGTACCCTCAGCCACGGCTGGAGAGAGAACTGGACACACGCACTCTTTGGAGAAGCTCTTGGCCTGCTTCCTGCCTAGGGAAAGTGGGGTCCACCTGTCATTCTCAGCCGTAAAAAGCCGCACCTCTGCCATTTCAGGCTGGCCATACCCTTGGCGTTAAACGTCTTTTTAGAATCGTCATCTTTTCTTTTCTCATATTTGTTGGGTCCATTCTGCTCCATGTACTAATAGGCGCCCTCACTATTCTTTTACAAATCTGTTTCTCTCTCTAAATGTAAGTACAGGTACTTGAGTTTATGGGGCTTCATGAGACCGCTCCTTTAATTTCTTTTTCCTGAGCCATTTTGTCAACTGAAAGGATTTACTGAGAACACCTTAATCCAATCAGAAAGTTTGTGCACATGCCAATCATTTGGTTTTTGTCCCTGAACTGAGTCTTAACCTGAGTTTTAGCCTCGTGGCTCAAAGTATTTATTTTGAACCAGTTAGAGATGACAGACTGATTTACCAGCCCTGTAGGTCCTGGGGTTTCCTTTCACCCCGCATGATAAACAGGTCACATGCTTGAGCTCATCCTCCCACTGTATTACCTTAGCAAATGCAGCTTCTCACAACCAATTCACACCAGGAGCGTTTCAGAGCCCCTGCAGAAAGCCTGAAGTGCATCCTACACAGGCTTGCCTTCCACGTTATCTCAGGTAACGCATTTACCAAACTCTGCTATTGCACCAAATGGGTCACCAATTTTCCAGCCTCCTGCAGTTTCCTCACTGCCAGCTCTCTGGCTCCCAAAATCAATGCCAGTATTTGAAGTTTTTCTTATGGCAACACTCCACCTCACCTCTAAGTATCAAACTCTGTGCTCTTCAGCTTCGCTGTGTAACAGCCGTGATGTCCCCAGGTTTACAACCCTGCGTTCTTGTTGCTGTTTTGTGTGGGAGCTATGGATGGATGCGGCCACAGAGGCTGTCCCCTTGCTCTGTTTCAGGGGTCTCACCCAAAGACCCAGGCTGAGGCTGCAGCCCTTGTGTGCAGCCTAACACTTGGGGGGCTCACAAGAGGCTGAGCCAATTCTCAGAATTTCATTGAAAGCTTTTAACTGGATGTGACATAGTCATATGAGCACATTCCAATGGCCAGAGAAAATCACAAAGCAAAGGAGGGAACATATACGCTCCCCACAATGGGGAGCTGGCAAGGCCCATGGCAACGGTCTGGGGTACATAATACTGAGCTGCTGAAGGGGAGGGGGCATGAAGCCGATATGTATAGTTATGAACAGTAATACCACCTACCAAGTGCACTGCTTAGCAATTTCAACTGCTTTATGATGCAAACAGCCCCAATAAAACCAGTAAAAATAAGACCATACACTCATGCCGCTTTCCCCGAAAAACGAATCATTTATGGAGCTTCAAAAACAGCCTGTAACTTAAAAAAAAATGGTATTGGGTCTCTTTAAATTTCTCTCATCAGTGGGTGCTGTTCAGGCAGTTATTTCTCCGCGTAGAAAGCCTCCCTTCCCTTCCTACCTCAAGCAGGCCAGCTGAGTGCAGCTGTGGCTGCAATTACCCTTATGTGCAACGACCTCTGGCACACACCTGGAAACAGGGCCACCCAGCAGGAAGACGGAGGGAAGCTCAGAGGCCCTAACTTCGTCATTCCTGTTCACTTGTGTTTTTGTGACTGTCGCTGTCATTGTCAATATGGGCACTGCACTACGACACGCCAAGACCTGAGGCAGACTGCGGCTGGGACACAGCAGATGCGTGTAACTATTTGTTGGATGTTATTCAATTGTCTGACATTGCCAGGGACTGGGATGAAGCCCTGACAGGGGCCTCACCGTCATGCCAGCCTGCGGATCCTGAGAATACAGGCAACAGGGTTCCACCGTGGCCCCCACACAATACACCCCGTTCTCCCAAACCATCGCCTGAGAATCTAATCACATATCGATGTTGTTTACTTTCAAAATTAATTCATTTTAAGATGGGATTGATTTCACCCTCTCCAAAGATGTTTGACTTGAAAGGAGGAAATATTTTTCCCCAAACATGTTTTTCGGGTGACAGAAATCTTTTTGAGAGAGAGAGCTTTTCCCTTCCCGGTTGGGGGGTCCTGGCCACCAGCACGGGGTGCTCTTTTCTGTCTCGAGGACGCTGTCCATGAGGCTCTTCCCGCTGGGACCTGCTCTCCCACACACCGCCCTTTCCTGCAGTGTGATTCCTAGTCATCTTCTAAAGCTAAGCCCCGGAAGGTGTCCGTGGCCCTCTGCCTCACCTTCTGGCCTCTGAGGCAGACTTTCATAGAAACGGGTTCTTCTTTTTCATAACACTAACCGTAATTGAAAATTTTAAATTATCTCTGTAATTGGTTCACGATGGATGGTATCTCCAACTAGAATTTTAGCTCTATGAGGGCAGAAATCATATCTAACTTCTTCTCAGCTGTACACACAGTGTTTATTCGATTACACATCACGTTTATTATAAATATTTGTTGAATATATGGCTGTAAGACTGAATAAATAAAAGGGAATTTGAGGCTCCCGTGACATAATTCCTCCTTTTAAGGAGGGCAGCAACTTCCTACACGGTCTCTTGAAGGAGGAAAAAGGCAGAAAAGCTAAGTGTTTTCTTACTTCCCTCCTGGATTCATCTTCCCACTGTTGGTGGCCTCACCCTGCTGGCCTACCCTTAAATATTCTCTAGTGCTTCCTGAACCTTCCATCATGACCACCCACGACCAAATGTGTCCTAAGGAATTCCTGCAGTTGTATGATTTCAAGTTGCATTGTGTGTTTGTGTGGGTGTGTATGTGTGCACGCACGTGTGTGTGTGTGTGTGTGTGTGTGTGTGCATGCACATGTGTGTGCATTGCTTAACTTAGGACATGATTATGTCAGAGAAACAAATAAAAAACAAGGGTTATTATATTTTCTTAAATGTTGCGATCTGGGAGGTATTGAGAATGATGTGTCATTCCCCAACGACCTCATTCGTGATGGAATTGTGAAGTGGGTTACGATAACCAAAGCAGTACTGGGAGGGCTTCCAGGTTCATCGGTCAAGCACAGAGCATATATTTTAAAAAGTGCTCGCTCAGTTTTCTAATGTAATGTGCCAGGATGTGATGTCAAATCAGTAAAAAGTAAGCATAAAAGACAGCAAACGTAAATGGTTAGTGTAGACCCTAGCAAAAGGGTAATTTGTATTTTGTAACGTGGCTGTCAAGGCGTTCGTATATGAATGTATGACTGTCATGAACACACGTTTATATGGTGCCTCTGAATTACGCTTCAGGAACTTCCATTACTCTACTTTGTCCAATTACATTTAACAGAGTTTTTCCAGATAATGCATTTTTTAAAAATTAGCTTTGTTAAAGTATAAATTATATGCAGTAGACCAATTTCAAATGTACACTTCAATGACTTATAATGAAATTTTGATATATTTTTTTCTTCAAACTAGGATTGTAAATTTATGGGAAAAAATTACATGATACAAAATGACATTATATTTAAAATTATTTTGGAGTGTACTTGTGTGTGTGTGTATACATTTTTATTTTACCTTGCCCAAGAATATGTTTCATTTTCTAACAAAACTAAGTCTTAAGTGTCACAGCACAAACCCCTTTCTAAGTGAACTTTCAAACACATACATCATTCCCCTATTCAGAGTTTTACCTCAGAGAAACAGTCAAATGATAAGCTATATAGAGGAGTTTTTAAAAATTAAAAATAAAGTGAACTTTCTCTATTTAATTTCTAAGCAGTTGATGTGATATTATTCATTATGAAACTACTTTTTATATCACCTGGAGAAAAATCCTTGGGTTTAGTAACTCTAAGGCGTCTGGTAGGACACCCTTATCCAATCCCTCACACTTGACCCCTTGGGTTTCTCCGGCCGGGGTCAGAGGCCAGGCCCGTGCCCAGCGCATGTCCAACACTCAGTCTTTTCAAGGGTCCTCTACCTTGCCTGAGTATAAAGGGACTAACGTCCCCTCCTACCCACTAGGGGTTAGGACATTGACAGCATCCAAATATTTCTCTCTTCCTTTTAATTTTCAATTCTCCTAAACTTATGTTTTTTGATACAGTGAAACTGGGTTTTGACACTTTCTTTGAAAATTTTGCATCAAGATATTTTTATCCTCTCCTTGGAGTACAGCATTATTATCTCAGTGCATCAGCCCAAATTTCAATCTAAGTTTAATGGTTTTGAGATACAGTTGCAGCACCTCGTCCTAAAGACTTGACCGGTAGGCTGTCCCCTGAGGACTTGGTTGAGACTTTGGTTTTCACTGCTGTGCAAGAAATTTCCCCTGGCTGCTTGGGACAGTTGTCATCAACCCTTTAGAGTGGTTCATTCTAGACGGTGGCAAAGGAAGGGGCCAGAAAACTTCCACTTCCTTGCTACATGTATATTATTGTACTTCACACATTTTTGTATTTTTAAAATTTGCCTCCAGGAGTATATAGTACTTCTGTAATCAAAAACATGTTGAAGATGTAAAATACAAGTAAAATAGTTCTGAAAAGTTCAAAACTAAAACCATCAGTAAAGGAGAAAGTAGCATTTTTCCTGTATGGCACGGCGTAGGAATAGAGTAAATACAAGGGCTATCTTGTGGTAACTGCAAGCTGGAATTCTTATATTTTCACGGAGTCATTTTGATATGGCTTCCCCAGAGCTACTCTGACATTTTCCTCTGTGACCGCATCATAAAGAACCCTACAAGCGGCCACGTCAGACCATCTGCTTTGCTCGCTGTGGAGCCACAGTAACTGGGAAGGTCATTTCGCGTTGACAAGGCCCCAGCCACCCTCGCCTACACTCAGCCCGAGTCTCAGAACACAAGGACGCCCACTCAGGTTCCCACGCACCTCTCACCTACATCCTTGGGCTTTGCTCTTGCCTGGTACTGAGCTATCTGCCTGGTGACACATGCAGCTTGACCCTGGAACAGACTCTAGAGTGTTCCTTCTAGATGAAAATGCCTCTTTTCAGATCATCCCAAAGTGTCTCCTGAGTCGTGAATGTGAGCTGCCTTGCCCGCTCCTTTCACTGTCCGGCCACGCATGGTCCCGCACCCCATTTCTAAAACCGCTACATCTCATCATCCCAGTGTTTCTCCCCCTTGGTAAGGGTGCCTGGACACTGTGCATAGTCCAGTGACTTCTTCCTCCTGTGCACAGTGACACTAACATAGCTCGTACTGCCCGTCATTGCTGCTTCCCGGCTACTCGCTGCTGTCACTCAGTGTCCTGGTGCTGGGGCCAGTGAAGACATTTCAGGTTAGACCTCAAATGTAAAGTGACTCCCGCGGAAAGGGACTTTAAGTCTCCCTCCCACACCATGGCTCAGCCGCATATTAATCCTGATAGAGACCCAGAGTCTTCAGAGACCCTAGGTCTTGGTGAGAGAACAAAGGAGAGTTCTCCCACCTGAACCATTCCAGAATTTACACATAAAAAGGCCAACCAGATCTACAAAGGGTACTGGAAAAGAACAGCACTATTCTAGAAACAATTGCTGAAACTCAGAACTTAAAGGCTGTGCTTTTGCAAGCAAAGCAGGGCCAGTCTACACCTGAAAATGGCTGATGGGGTTCCATGACTTGAGGATTTACTGAGAATGCCTGAACCTGCGTTCTAATCTGAGAACTTCTCTTAGTTAACTACATAAATGTACCTCCACAAACTCTGTTCTGAGCCACAGTGCAGGGAACTAGAAAATTCTGCCTCCTATTACATCGTGTTAAGACTTAAGGCTCCTTTGGAAGGAACAATCAAGTGTCCAGGAGGGCGAGTTGTGTTTTCTCGTCAAATCACTAGTTTTTTTACACTGAGGAATAGGACTTGGTGAGTCACCAGTTAAATCCGATTAAAATGTTCATGTCACTCACAGTTACTTCAATGTGTTTGCTACTCAAAAGCCAGTTAGTACAAATCCAAGAACACGTATTGTGCATCAGACTTCTTGTTGACTCCCCAAAGTATCTTTGTTTCTTTAGTAGAACTGAAAAAAAAATTACTCTTCATCCAAGTGTAGGCGTGAGGGAGGCTAATACATTGGAAGTTGTGAGCTCACTTATGACACTGAGTTCACTGAGCCCATCCGGCAGAATCGTGACTATGCTCTTGGCTTTCTCAGGCATTTAAGGTATGTCCAAAATGCTCAACTAGGCATAAGAAGATGTCTTGCTGCCTCCATATTCTGGAAAATGCAGAAACCAAGACGCTTCTTCAGCTCCATCTTGTACAATTCCATCAGCTTGCCATTCCAGAGGAATACAGATGTAAGGCTGTCCTAGTGACATGAGACTGTATTTTAAGACTATCAGGCTTTTTCACCCAATACCCAAGAATTTAGGGGCATCTGCTTCAGTGTCAAACCTTAGGTCTTCTTTCTTTCATAATATATACATACAGTAAAGCCTTGGATTGTGAGTAAAGTGGTTTGCGAGTGTTCGGCAAGATGAGCAAACATTTCTAATACATTTTAACGTGGTAAATGAGCCATGTCTTGCAATACGAGTAGCTTGTTTCCGGAACAAATTATGCTCACAAACCAAGGTATTAGTGTGTGTGTGTGTGTGTGTGTGTGTGTGTGTGTGTGTGTGTGTATAGATATATATATAGATATATTTCTTGTTTTGTTTTTACTTGCATAATTGCCATATCTGCAGTGATATTTGGCCATTGTTGCCTCTGATTTTTAAATCTAAACTAAGATGAAGGTAATAATGACAATGCCAGTCAGGGTTTAATCTCCCACCTTACACCTACTCTGTTTATTTGAAAGCAGAGCCTGCGCTCATGGGGTGAACACGCAAACCCAGGAGCACAGATTTGTTTGCCGTGGGTCAGGGTGTTTGATTTCCCCACTGAAAGCCCCTCGCGCAGCAGGAGGAAATAAACACGGGCTGGGGACCCACTGGGCCTTTTCTCTGCTCGGTCAGTTGTTTCTCTTGTTGGCAAATGGCACCGCACGCATGACTTTTACTGCTCTGGTTTTTATTTTCTCTGGATGTCCTCGTTACTTGAGAAAATGTAATAAAACCTTTGTTTTCCTGAGAGCAGTCTTATCCTTCACTTTCAGTGGCGCCTGGGAGTTCCTCAGGCATTCCGCAGGAAAACTTATAGCCCAGTAGATATCTCAGCTCACACACCCAGCAACACACAGTGGCCACATGAGACAGACATTTCCCGGTATGAATTAGGTCTAACAACCCATTTCCAACAGCACGCCCCAGTGGGGCCAAGCAGTTTACACGGACAAAGAAAACCCATGCCACAAGGTGCCAGAGTGTGGGTCTATATGAGTGATTCCTCTTTACAATCCACTGAGGATACAGGAGTATAAGTAACTCCCTACTCTTTGGTCACAAAAGAAACAAAACAGTAACATTAAATTCTAGAAATTTCATAAAAATGAAAAGTTGTAATATCATAACTTAACAGGGAGAGTCAACAATAAAGAGAGCTAAAAGGGATGTGTCCATAGTCAATGTTTTTTAAGGACTGAAAATCCGTGCCATGGACTGAAAGCAGCACCCATGCAAATGACTGGGACATGCCTTTAGAAGGGCCCTCTTTGAAATGACCACCAGCCCAATCTCTCCTGATTTGAACTATCGCCTAAAATCTATAATGAAAGATAGAAGCTGAAATGGTGTATATAGTTTGCCTAGCTTACTCATCTGTGAAATTCTACATAAATAAAAGGGAGAAGAAACAAGAAAGGAGTAGCAAGACTAAAGAAATACTAACAAAAGTTAGACAGAGTATGTTACTGTAGTTGGCTAAGCTTTGGGGTTTGGGGTTTCAGGTTTTCCGAAGCTAATATTCAGCGGCAGTCTAGTCCAGAACACTGAACCGAACTGCCGCTTCCCCAGCTCACAGAGGACCATAACCTAGTTGCCTTCGACGGTATATTAGTCAGCTCCAACTGCCACAACCAAGTACCATAGACTGGGTGACGTGAAAAACTGAAATTGACTTTCTCAGTGTTGGAGGCTGGGAAGTCCAAGATCAAGGTGTGGGCCAGCTGGGTTTCTGGTGAGAGCTCCCTTCCTGGCTTGCAGATGGCCGCCTTCTCGCTGACCCCACATGGCCGCCTTCTTGCTGACCTCACATGGCCGCCTGAGAGAAGGGGAAAGTGAGCTCTCTGGTGCCTCTTCTCATAAGAGCACTAATCCCATCATGAGGGCCCCACCCTCAACACCTCATCTGAACCTCATCACTTCCCAAAGGCCTTATACCCCAATACCATCCCATTGGGGGCTAGGGCTTCAACATATGAATGGGAAGGGGGACACAATTCAGTGTATAGCAAGCAGGAACACCCCATCTCCCCATACCTCACCTCCCACCTCCCCCCCTCCAAACACACACACACACACACACACAGCCATGCACACAGGCATGGCTCCAGGGGAGGGTCTAGAGTGTATCTTCCCCGTCATCATCACCCGGCAAGGTGTGTTCCTCACCTTCCATCTCCTGTCCTCACAGGTGTCCTGGCCTGCTTCAGGGGTGAAAGCTGGGGGACTATGGAAGATCCTAAGGCAACACTCCACCTGGTCACTCACCAAAACAGCTCTAAGTATCACTGCATGAAAAATGTACTCACTGGACAGATTGGGAAAACTGCTTGTCTATTTAGTCCCAGGGGACAAGAACTGGACAGATTCAGGACTGGAGTACAGCATAAGGAAATAATCAGAAATGCAGGCAAAGAATTAGGTACCAGGATGTTCACAGAAGCATTATTTAAAATTGCAGAACGAGCCAAAAGAAAAATTGGACTCAAGCGAACAGCCCAAAATAGGGGATGGTTTAAACAAGATGGACCATTAAACAGACATTAAATATTATGTTCTCATAAAATATATAATTAAGTGGGAAAATACATGTGATATACTGTAAAGTTAAAAACCACACACAGCTATACATATGCAGCATGTTTTATATCAGTGTCAAAAGCACTATGTTCAAAATGAGCTGAGACTTGTGAAAAATACTTAGGACAATATAAAGGACTTTTCTAGCATATTTTAGACAATGAGGAAAGAAAAGGCAGGAAAGGAAAGACCTTAGCGCTGGGGGAAGAAAGCAATTTTCTAACAGACAATAGAATTTATTTTTCTCCAACAAGGAAACCAATCTTCAAGTTCTAAAAATACAGTATGCAATGAAAATCCATAAATTTCAACCCAGATGGTGAAGAAGGCTGGTTGATAGGTCAGATAAGGGTAGACAGCAGGTCTGTTTTGTGTGCCATGCCTGTAGCACCTGGCACATGTCAATAACATCGGTACAGTTAAAACTGTGACAAACAAGTAAACCTAGGAATGAACACACAAGAAGAAGGGTCAAGAGTGCTGGCTGCCAGGGACTGGGGGGGGGGGGGGGGGGGGGGGACATGGAGCGATGTTGGCCAGAGGGTACGAATGTCCAGCTATAAGATAACAGCTTCTGAGGATCTAACACACAGCATGGTGACCATAGCTGATGACACTGAACTATATTCTTGAAGGATGTTTTCAGTAGACTGTAAATGTTCTCACTACAAAAAAGAAATGGTAATTATGTCAGGATAGAGGTGTTAGCTGATACTACAGTGGTAATCATTTTGCAATATATAAGCATATTAAAGCAATACATTTTATACCTTAAACTTATAAAATGTTCTGTGTCAATTATATCTCAATAGAGCTGGAAAAAAATTTTTAATTAAAACAAATAAATTTTTAAAGGTTCAAGATACTCAGCCATTACAAAAAAGAATGAAATCTTACCATTTGTGAAAACATGGATGGACCTAGAGGATATATGCTAAATGAAATACGAGTAACTCAGAGAGAGAAAGACAAATACCACATGATTCCACTTATATGTGAAATCCAAAAAACAAATAAATGAACAAACAAAAAAAGGATCAAGGATTTTTAAAAGACTCAGTGACATCTCAAGTTGCTGAAAAAATGTATAGGTGTGTCCTCCAAAGCATTTGCAGATAAATTTTAAAAAGTCAGTGAATCTCTTAAGTGGTTTGAGAACAGTGTGTAGAGAAGATTCCCTGATTACTGATCCGAGACTCAGAAGGCTGATATATTTCATACATTCAGTCCTGATGCCCAGGGAGATGTTAGACCAGATTGCCATGCACATGACTGGTGGGAAAGCATGTGGTGATTAATGTGAAATCATTTCACATCCTCTCATCCATTTTTGACCCAACAGAACTCAGCCTCTGCTGGCAACTGTCTTTTATTAATTGGTAAAAAAAAAAAAAGAAAAGAAAACAAAATCAAACATTACTCAAAAAACAAAAACAGAGAACCGCTGAAGATTTTTGAAGAGGAAAGACTTCTCTTTGAGATTAGTCATTTTTGAACCTAATACACTGGAAATGGAAGAGAATCGAGGCCTAAAGATGGAGCATATGGCAAACTGAAATATTCTAGGCAAAAGCAATAATGGAATAAAAAAATAAAATTAAAAAAGAGGGTGTTGAGAGTAGAGGCATAAAGAGGAACCCGGAGGTACAACAGGCAGACCTAACAGGGAGATTGGGGATAAAGACCATCACAGGTTATGCGAAAAGGACACAATTGAATGGCTAAGTGAATGGCTGTGACATGAAAGAAGCAAGTCAGGAGGGAACGCAGAGTGAGGAGATGTGACATTTCATCACACGCTGCTCAGAACAAATAGTGTGTAATTGAAAATGTATGAAAACTTTATTTCTGGAATTTGCCATTTAATGTTTTCAGACCACAGTTGACCACAGATAACAAGCCACAGAAAGCAAAGCCGAGGATAAGGGGCGACTACTGTAATGAGTCTCATCTTCTACAAAAAGCGAACGTTCACTTAGTGTTGAGTGTCATCGCTCCCACTAACTGCTTCCTCTTATCCTGCTTTTCACTTTTCACCGTGTATTAAAAACCCATCAACAAATAAAGCAGTCTCCCCCTTCAGATTGCCACATATTACACAATTTTAGAGCTTCAATTTTCAGTATTCTCTATTTAATGACAGAAAGATGTGATGTAGAAATATTTCTAGCAGAAATAGTAAAAAAAAAAATAGGCTGTGCATTTAAATGTTTCTGCTTCGA
The DNA here is from genome assembly GCF_001890085.2 of Hipposideros armiger. Taxonomy (NCBI): domain Eukaryota; kingdom Metazoa; phylum Chordata; class Mammalia; order Chiroptera; family Hipposideridae; genus Hipposideros; species Hipposideros armiger. Next base: position 7,862,558 of record NW_017731351.1, read on the forward strand.
TTATCTGGGAAATCTACTGCCATGGAACAAAGCTTTTGGGGGCATTCTGGGGAGGTGAGGTGTCACCATAGTGGTATAGCAATATTAAATCACAGATTATACCTAGACAGCCAAGTGATTGAGAGGTAATTTTGGTTTCCTCTTCAGAAAGGGGGATCAGAGAGATTCTTTTAAAATAATAACCATCAAGTACAGTAATGGCAAACACTGAATATATTGAGTGTTGGAAGCCACTTATTATGTCTATTACATTTTAGGAAAGACAATCAGTCAATATTGCAATCTGAAATGTAAACTTGCAGAGTGCTAAATCCTCTTCACACTAAACTTCAAAGCCCTCCCAGATGATTGTCTGCAATAAACAAGACAAAGTAGTTTACTTCTGGCCCAAAGTCAGGCTTTGAAGTTCGCTTTTAAAGAACATATTTGGAAGTAGTTCTCAGAAAGAATGTTATTTATGAGAATGAAAGGAAATAGTACATCCTTTTACATTTCATTTTTCAATCTCTCTGAGAAATGCTTTAATGCCTCCTTTGATATGATACGGTTCCTATCACCCCTTCAAAAAACATAGCAACAACAAAAAGTCCTTAAGTTACCAATTCAAAAATTCCACAACCCCAACCTATGTCCACCTTGGAATCACAATACCATTATGATTGTAATGATGCAATTATTTTACGTACCAGAGAAAGAGAGAAAAATTACTGCTACCCAAGTTATAACCCAATGCTTTCTGTAATGCAGAACTTTTCCTACATACTTATTGGAAGGGCTTTTTAATGCTTACTGAGGCACAGGTTTTTTAAAATCTTATGTCATTCTTGAGCCTACATTAAAATGAAAATATAAGCAAAACAAGTTGGTTAAGAGATTCCTCAAGCCTACATCCCAAGTCAAATCTTTGAAAATAGTTTCAACGTCCGAGTGGCCACATTTTCCCACACAACCCCTTCACCTGTGCCGTTGGGAGCGCTGGTGAGAATGTACTGTTTCTGGAAGGCACACCACTTGGCTGATATTCATTCTGCACATTTCCACGCACATGGACAAGCAGTGACAACGATGTCAAGGCCACCACAAGACACAACCCTTTTCCAGAGATGTTAAAAAGTGAAGAATAAAATGGAAATGTTAGAATCTCTGAAATATGGTATCTCTTATGAGCTAAGATATTGTAAAGAAATTTGGTCAACAGCTCTGGTTTCTTATTGGCATCTTGCAATATCTTCACTGTCCTTCTGGGCTTGTAAATCTGGAATTCGAAAGAGTGTTAACGCCACTCGAAGAGTTAATTTTTAGAGTTTTAAAAAAGAAAATGGCTGCTTTTCCACTGCTTCTTTTACTGTTGCGAAGATGTCAGCTTCAGCAAAGGAACCAGCTGCCCCAAACCATTCATTTATTTGAACTTACATAGAACTCAATCCATCCTATCCCCATGTTCCCAAGATTAAAAGAAAAAAAGTCCTTGCTTCTCAGGGGTTATAAGTAAATCTAAGAGAGATGGCATTTCTTTTTCTTGAGAAAATATTGTCTTCTTATTTCAAGTTTATAGGCTGATTTCTGGAAATTAGGTTAAAAGATTCTGGGGCTATACCCCTGAGCCACGCATAGTCTTGATGTGAAATCCTAGCAGCGGGACTAGCATGCTATCCACGATGAAGGCATCACTCTCCCCACATTGGGATGTTTATATTTAACCAGAGAAAATCAGCAGAGATTAATCTCAACAAATGCTATGCCTGAATATATTACACACACTAAAATTTTAGTTTTTCAGATTTCATAGCAATGATACCTCAGATCAACTTTGAGATTTTTTTTTTTTACTTACAAAAATCCTACAAAGTTAGAAAACAAAAGTAGAGAAATGTTCTCTAGAATTTACATGTTGGATGTTTTAAAAGGTTAAATTCTAATTCATGTGCCACCAGGAAAATTACATAAATGTGCAACTAGATTTTGAGGTACGAGTCTCAGGAAAAAAGAAAACAGCAAATGATATGTTTTAGTAGACACTTTTCTTCATGTATATATTTATGACCTTTTTAAGACATATATTATCAACATTTGATTAAAAGATGAAAGTAATTCGAAATGGGCCAACTGAAAAAAAAAAGAATAACTACAAAACCCTAAAAATAAAACTACTTTAATATGTACCTTTATTTCAAACAGGAAATAGATTTAGCCGGAGGTGGTATTCAAAGTACCGCATTTTGCCATGTATAATGTGCACTTTTTTGCCCAAATTTGTGAGGAAAAAATAAGGATGCGCATTATACATGGGTAGTACTAATTCCATATCTATATAAATGTTTTAAATTCTTTTATTTATGCTTATGAGTTAAAAGTGTAACTCTAGAAATCAATAATGATATCCGTATGCAAAATATACCCTGGAATATGATAATCATTTTTTTTTTAACTTACAACAAACTTGCAGTGACGAAGAGTTCTTTGCCTTCAACGATGTGTAAATATCATAAATTTGTTACTGGTACATAAAATTTCTTGTACCTTGTAACTGTTCTTGTGTTTTGTAATTATTTGCTACATAAAATTTCTTGCACCATAATATGTTTAAAAATAAATGCTAGGGCCGGCCAAGTGGTGTGTTGGTTAAGAGCTGGCTTGGGACGCAAGAGGTCCCCAGTTCGGATCCCACATATGAGGGCCAGTGACACTGTCCTCTACAGCTAAGATGCTGAACAACAGCTCAACCTGGAGCTGGGTTGCCGTGAGTCGCTGGCGACAGCGTAGGCTGCAGCCCCTGCTGCAGTGGGTTGCCATGGGCTACCGTGTGTAGCCAGCAGCCAGCGTGAGGGGCAGCGGGCAGACGCTGGCGACTGATCTGCCTCACCTGGGAAGAGCGCAATGATGGTGCCAACTTGGGCCAGTGAAGCAACGTCCTCCACAACTAGACTGAAGAACAAAAGGATAGCAATTTGTCTGTTCCCCTTCCCCCAATTCCCCAGCGCTGTTCCCATTCCCCAATTCCCCAATAAAAATCTTAAAATAAATAAATAAATAAATGCTAAAATTCCTTTATAATACAAAAAACAAGTACTAAATGTAAACAAATAAAAATTTGAATTAAAAATTAAAACATAAGATTTTTTCCCTGAAGGTTTGGGCCAAAAACGTGGGCACACATTATACATGGAGGCGCATTATACGCGGCAGAGTATGGTATCTAGTAACTGCTAGGCTCACGCACCAATCAACGACAGCAGCAGTGCTGTCAACGAGTAGACCTTCCTGCACTGTCAACTGGACACCATGTCAGCAGTCGGCAACCACACAGTTGCTCAATACCCTAATATATGAAAGAAATAAATGAAACACTTCAGCTATTTATTGTTAGTCTGTTTACTTACTAGGAGATGTTTGTATTTCCTTGGACTAATCAGTTAATGTGGAGGAGCGCACTGATTTTGTTTGTTTAGAACAAATTCTGTGCTTTTTCCATTGATGGGCTGATAGAGATACAGTAGCTAGTTCCTTGAATTACGAGATGACAGGAAGATCTGATAGAGGGAGATAAAGGAATCAGAAAATGACAACAACGAAGATGGCCCATGAGAAATTCCTAGTAGCGGGCATGGCCAGAGGACTTTTAAGAACTATTGTCCTGATTGTATTTGCTTTTTTATTCTTTCTGTCTTTAATCCTCCTATGTTAACCATCAAACCTAAGACACATACATAATAACCTTGTTGTAACACAGCATGGAGGAACGAACCTCACCAAGGCTGAGTCTTATACTTAAGAAAGAAGCAGAGCAGAAACAGGACAGAACCTACAGAAGATAAGAAAGCCACGGGAACAGGCAGGCTGTTCAGGGCAGGCTGGAAATGAAGCATCGATAGAAATACCAGGAAAAGCAGTATGCCTCCCACAATTCCTTTTTTTTTTTTTTTAAGATTTTTATTGGGGAATTGGGGGGATGGGAACAGTGCTGGGGAATTGGGGGAAGGGGAACAGACAAGTTGCTGTCGTTTTGTTCTTCAATCTAGTTGTGGAGGACGTTGCTTCACTTGCCCAAGTTGGCACCATCATTGCGCTCTTCCCTGGAAAGGCAGATCAGTCGCCAGCTTCTGGACGGCCACTCACTGTGGCGGCTGGCCGCTCACGCTGGCTGCTGGCTACACACGGTAGCCCATGGCAACCCACTGCCACAGGGACTGCAGCCTACGCCGTCGCCAGCGACTCACGGCAGCCCAGCTCCAGGTTGAGCTGTTGTTCAGCATCTTAGCTGTGGAGGGCAGTGTCACTGGCCCTCATATGTGGGATCCGAACCGGGGCCCTCTGGTGTCCCAAGCTAGTTCTTAACCATCGCGCCACTCGGTTGGCCCCCCCTCCCACAATTCTTAAGATGGGAATTAGTCTATAATATTTGGGTACATATCCCCCCCACACACACACAAAAGTAGGTAAGTATATAATACTGGGAAGCTGGAATACTTGGGACACCTCTGCTTTACTGTATAACACTCTACTCCAGAATAATGCTTGTCATGAGCTCTTTATTTCTCAGTGTCAAGAATCTGAAAAGCTACTTTAGAATAGGTACAGATATATTGCTTATTTGGTATATACATTGTTTTCCTCATTTCTATTGTTTTAGAAACACTCTTCTCAATTACTCATATCTTTGGCTCAAACATGGTTTTCTACCATGTTTCATCATTTTAAAATATTCAATGTTTCCATCAAATAAACCAAAACACCTCCTCTTCTCATCCAAAAAAAAAAAAAGTCATATCAATCAGTTATTCTCACTCAAATGCATGGATAGACTGTTACATACTTATGGACCATTTGGGTATAACACAGAAAAAGGACATTCTTGATGTCAGTTAAGCATAATCACTCGTATGGACCATAACAGATGCTGAAGCCAATTTCTTTGTCAATGTTAGTATAGGAGATGGCTGGGAAATGGGCCAACTCTGTAATGCCCACCTGTGTCAAATCAGACCCTGGGAATTGGTCTGGAGGTAGGAATTATAAGATGCAGATAAAACTTTTATTTATTTCTTGGAATTCCGTCCTGCCTAAATTCCTGACACAAAAATTCCTAGAATATTGCTATTTTGAATATTTGAGTGACGCAAGCAAGTTAGACTGAAAACAAACAAACAAAAAAGTTGAAGAGCATTATGAATCTCCACATCAGATAGTGATCCTCAATTTTTGTGATGTAATGTATTTGCCCAAAAAACAGCCTGGGATGCAAGAATTAGGTAGAACAAAGAAAGAACAGATATTAAATAGAACAAAGTTGAAGAACTGCAGAGTCCTAGGAATAACTGCTATCGATGCTGTTGTAGAGGGACAAGTTACAAAACATTCCCAGATAGAAAACATAGATTTGATCTCTATATGGGTATTAACAACATGGCACCCGTGGAAAAAAATGTGATATATGCTCACAGGGAGGTCCTTGACTTTCAACAGGCCCTTTACCCTTTGCTAATCCTATAACAATTCAGTTTAACAAAACTTCTAGTAGAGGCCATTTTACAATTGATTTTTTTAATATATTGATTTTGTGTATTGCAAATCTGCAAAATTCACTTATTAGTTTGAATAAGTTTTTGTAGATTCCATTGAATTTTCTACAATCTTGCCATCTGTCAATAAAGACAGTTTTACTTCTGTACAATCTGTATGCCTTTGAGTTTTGTTTTATTTTCTCCGTTTATTGCACCACTTAGAACCAATAATATTGAATAGAAGTGGTGAAAGCAGGCAACCTTCACTTGTTCCTGATTTTAGGAAGGAAAATACTCAGTCTTTCATCATGTAGTATAATTTTAATTATAGGTTTTCTAAATAACTCTTTATTATGTTAAGGAAGTTCCCTTTTATTCCTTTTATTCCTGATTAAAAGACTTTAATCAGAAATGGATATTGGATTTTGTCAAATATTTTTTCTGTATATATTGAGCTGATCATGGTGCCTTAAACTGAGATTGCCAAATGTTAAACTAACCTTGCATTCCTGATTTTATCTGGGTCAGGGTGTATAAGTACATCTATATATTATTGAATTTGATTTTTGAAATTTTTGTTAAGACTTTTTGCATCTATGTTAATGATGAATATTTGTCTGTAGCTTTCTTTTCATGTAATGTCTGTGTCTGTTTTTGGTATCAGGGTAACCCTGGCCTCATAGAATAGTTTGGGAAACATTCACTCCTCTTCAAATTTTGGAAGCGTTTACATGAAATTGGTATTAATTCTTCCTTAAATGCTTTGTAGAATTCACTAGTGAAGCTACCTGGGCATGGCTTATTCTTTGCAGAAAGGTTTTTAACTATAAATTCAATTCCTTTAATAGACATATGGCTACTCAGGTTATCTGTTTCTTCTTGAATAAGCTTTGATAGTATATTACTTTTCAAGAAAGCAGTCCATATTATTTAAGATATCTTAATTATTATTATGAAATTGTACATAATATTCCCCTATTACCTTTATTGTGATATAATTGACATACAACGTTGTATTAGCTTTAGGTGTACAACATAATGATCAGCTATATGCATATATTGTAGAATGATCACAATAAGTTTGCTTAATATCCATCACCACACTTAGGCACAAATTTTTTTTCTTGTGATGAAAACTCCAAAGATCTAACATCTTAGCAACATTCAAATATACAATACAGTACTGTTACTTATAGTCACCATGCTATGCATGACATCCCTAGGGGTTAGTTTTCTTATAACTGGAAGTTTGGACCTTTTGACAACCTTCAACAATTTCGGCAAATACTGTCCATCCCCACTTCTGGCAACCATCAATCTGTTCTCTGTTTCTATGAGTTCCTGCTTGTTTTTTTTTTAGATTCCACATGTAAGTGAGGTCATACAGTATTTGTCTTTGTCTGTCTGACTTATTTCACTTAGCATAATGCCTTTGGGGTCCACCCATGTGGTAGCAACTGGCAAGATTTCCTCCTTTATTATGGCTGAATAATATTCCATTATATATATATATGAGTATGGACCACATGTGCTTTATCCATTCATCAGTCGATGGATACAAGTTCTTTCAATGTCTTCACTATTGTAAATAATGCTTCAATGAACATAGGGCTGCATATAGCTTTTTGAGTTAGTGTTTTTGTTTCCTTTGGATATATGTCCAGAAGTGGAATTGCTGGGTTTTATGGTAGTTCTATTTTTACTTTTTTGAGGGACCTCCATACTGTTTTCCAAAATGGCTGCACCAATTTACAATCCCACCAACAGCGCACGAGGGTTCCCTTTTCCCTGCATCCTCACTAACACTTGTTATCTCTTCTTCTTTTTGATTGTAGCCATTGTAACAGCTGTGAGGTCACTGTCGTTTTGATTCACATTTCTCTGATGATTAATGATGTTCAGCAACTTTTCAGGTATCTGTTGGCCTCTTGCATTTTCTCTTCACTACTGTCTTTTAAAATATCTGTGGAATCTGGCGATTTCACCTCTCTTACTCCTGATGTTTCCTATATGGATCTCCTCTCTCTTTTTTTTTCTGATCAGTCTGACTAGAGTCTTATCAATATTATTGATATTCTCAAGGAATCAATTTTGAGTTTCACTGACTTTTCTCTATTTTTTTTGTTTGTTTTTCACTTCATGAATTTTTGCTGGTATTTTAATTATTTCCTTTCTTCTGCTAACTTGGAGTTTTATTTGCTCCTTTTCTAGTTACTTAAGGTTAAACGCTTACATCTCTGATGACCTTTCTTGCTTCCTAAAATGTGCATTTAGTACTCCAAATTTTTCTCTATGTACTGTTTAGATGCACTTCATAAATTTTAACTGCTGTGTTTTAGTTTCATTCATTCCCAAATACTTTTTAGCTGTTCTTTTCATTTTTTTCTGTGAACCATGGTATATTTAAAAGTGTGCTATTTAGTTTCCAATAATTGAAGAATTATCCTAGTATCTTTCTATTATTGATTTCTAATCTAATTCCTTTGTGGTTAGAAAATATATATAATATGATTTAAATCATTTTTTTATTTTACTGAAACTTATTTTATGGCTCAGCATGTGATCTATCTTGATAAATACTTCTTCTGCATTAGAGAAGAAAATATATTCTTCTGTTGTTAGTTGGAAAGTGCCATAAAAGTTAATTAAGTAGGTTGAAGGTGTTGTTTAACTCTATAATGTTCCTAATATTCTGCTTTCTTATTCCATTAATTATTGAAAATGGGTGTTGAAATTTTTAACTACAATGTTGGATTTATCTATTTCTCCTTACAGTTCTATCAGTTTTTATTTCATGTATTTGGTAGTTCTATTATTGAATATATCAATATTTAGAATTGCTGTGTTCCAGTGGTACCAAAAAGTGTGGTGCTGCTTTAACAAACACCTAAAACTGTGAATGTGGCTTTGGAACTTAGTAATGGGTAGAATTTTGAGGTGCTGGAGGAATTTTGAGGTACGTGATACAAATATAAGCATTAAGGAGAGCTACAGAGAAAGCTTCTGTATTCTCAGAGAATACACACATAACCGTGAATAGAACCTTGGTAAAAGTGTGGATGGTAAAGGCCATTCTGGTGAGGTCTCAGAAGGAAATGAGAAACATCTTATTGGAAGCTGGAGGAAAGGAGATCTTTGTCATAAATTGGCAGAGGCCTTGGGTAAATCGTGTTTATGTTCTAGTGTTTTTACAGAAGATAAGACTTGCAAGCAACGAAACTGGATATTTAGCTGAGGGGATTGCTAAGCAAAGTATTGAGGAGTGGCTTGATTCCTCCTGACTATTTACAGTAAAATGCTAAAGGAGAGAGAGAAATTGAAGATGTAATTGTTAAGTAAAAAGGAATCAGAACTTGAAGCTCTGGGAAAGTCTCAGCCTATCTATGCTGCAAAAATGAGAAAGCCAGTCCATAAAGAGTAGATCCTTATCCTTTGTCCAAGAGGCCTTGTATACTTTTATCTTTTATCAGACTAAGGGGGAAAAAATAGCATCTAGTATAGCCAAAGAGCATTGTTTATATCACCCTAAATTCCCTTTTTAATTAGTGATGGCAAGATCAGAAGCAGTGCGAGTAAAAATGGCGTAAATACACAGCCTATCACCTTTGGAACTGTTAATGAATGCCCCATAGATGGTTTTTAATTGCATGAGAACAGACAAGGAAATGTCTGCATAAAACTGTTGCTTCTCAGGGGAGTGTTAATGCTATGCAAATTAAACTGTGAAAGTCTACTTCAGTGGAGTGAGCAACACCAAGAGTGTGCATGTGGAAAACACAACTCATCAGAGAACGGAGTCCTCCAGCCTGAGGATAGCTACACACACAAATCTCTAACTTAACCATTTCATACGTAGGCTCTCATGTTGTATTACAATGCAAGCAAGGATCTCTAATTGACTTCAAAGAGATTCCCCTGGTTGGGAACCTGGGAGGCAGAGGTGTGTGGAGGGGAGCTGAAGACAAACCTGATTTCTCTCCTTGAGAAAATTTTCTAAAGGCTCAAAAATTCTTGACAAATCGAAGTAACTGCACATTCACACCCTAAAAAAAACAACTCTTCACTGAATGTAATTCCTAAATTTCTCCATTAAACAAATAGGATTTTTAAAACGTTTGAAATGAACTTTTGGGGAGGATTTGGTAACAGATATTAAAATATAAAATAAGTAGCATTCCTATTTTCTTTATATTATTTCAATGTTAAAATTCCAAATCTTTTTTCATTCCTTACCACCTTCAGGCAAAACCTGTTCAACCATGTTACCCTCTGGTAGCACAGTTAAAAGAAATCACTAGTCACAATGTGTATAATCTTTATAAATTTTAGCTTGGCATTAGGTAAGAGAAAACCTGACGCCTTCCAACCTAGAAAAAATACATTGCTCTGTTAAGGATTAAGAGATATATATATTATGGACATTTAATTGCCGTGGGTGAACAGCTAGAACACTGAAGGAAATTTAAAAAGGATAGGAGTGTTTTACATAGTATTTTGCATTAAAGAAATGGAAAATCAACAAGCTAAGCTAAAAAAAAATAAGAATTTTGTTTGGCAATATTTGCTGTACAGAGTGATTCACCACTTCTTAGAAGTACACGTCACAGTTTCATTTGTTCAAGAAACATTTACTGAGCACCTGCCATGTGCCTTTGTGCGAGGAGCTGTGCAACTTGCAGAAGAAACAGACACGACGCTTGGCTTCAAGGAGCATGTGACCTAGACACCAGCTGCGATGGCCAAATCCGCATGCTGCAGTGACAGCTATTTACAAAACACCGTGCGGAAGGCAGAAAGCAAACATGTGGGGAGCTATGGTGGTGAACGAAATGGGGGTTTGAAGAAAACTTCATAGAGAAAGTGAGTGACCTTTAAGCTAGACAGAACTGGAAAGATGAGCATGATTTCACGAAGCAGAGCAATGAGCGAAGGTTACGTGGAAAGTGAGAGGGAGTGCTGAGAAGAGCCTGTTACAGGGACTCCACATAGCCTGGCGGGACCTTCCTGTGCTCCAGTGCTGTGCTTCTCCGAGCGCAGTCCAGGGACCACCAGCCACAGCGTTCCCTGGGAGCTTACCAGACACGCAGAGCCTCAGGCCTCACCCAGATCTCCTGAATTGGGGGCTGCATGTGAACAAGACCCCCTGGAAAGCTGTGAGCACACTGTAAGTTGAGAAGCACCAGCCAAGGGCCTACAGCAAATGGAATAATGATGTGCGAGATGAAGCTGCCAACACAGACAGAGATCCTGATACACGCCGCAAAGTTCATAGGGACCAGGAGGACCTAAGGGTTTTCTTGAGTGAAGGAGTGATAGGATTTGTGACTTATAAAGAAAGTCCTAGTTAATGCTGAAACCAAAACCAGATGACGACATTGCGAGAAGAAAAGGTACAGACCGATATCCCTAATGAACACAGATATATAAAATTCTTCAACAGATATTAGCAAACCCAACCCAGCAACGTATGAAGAGGATGATACATCTGACCAAGGAGGTTTTGTAATGCTGGTGCATCAATCGGGGGACTTCCACGTCCGTTCAAGGTGAAATAGGAGAGGCCAGATTTACACTGTCCCGGGACAACTGAAAAGCAGGCAAGCCATATGAAACAACAGCACCCGAAACACTGGATACCAGGCAGTGAGGACAGTGACTCCCTAGAGATGATGGGGGCCATGCTGAGGGGAGCCCTCTCACTACCCGGCTTACTGCCTGAGAAAGTTTTTGGGGCGGGGTGCAGGGAGGAGGCCGTCAGGGCCCAGGGAAGGGAAGGTGCTCGGTTTGCATCAGAGTGCTGGAAGGGCCAAAATTCTGCAGAGAGAGACCTCTTGAGATCTGCAGCTGTTTCCACTGAGTTTTCTATCAACTACTGATCACTGCGTATGTTTTGGGAACTATCTGAGGCCAGGTAAAGAACCACACAAAACCATAAGAGGGAGCAGTGTCCCGTAATCTAACAAGGTCAGGAACAATGTCTGTCCCAGCCATCAGAGCATCAACGTGTGTGTGTGTGTGTGTGTGTGTGTGTGTGTGTGTGTGTGTGTGTGTCAGAGGAAGAGATAACCCACGTGTACACTTAGCGACAAGAGCTCCATGACAAGGAAGAATTTCAGCTTGGAAATCTCTGGATTCTGAAAATCATTGGGATCTGAGTAAGAAAGCTTTTGTATAAACTTATGTGCTAATTTCGTTAAATCAAATGTGAGCTGCCTTAAATTAAGTTTTAAATCTAAAATGTGACTGAGTCACAGATCAGACGTTACAGTTTTCCAGATAAAAATATTAAGGTTCTTAGTACACAAAAGCCATTATAATCATATTAAAATACTGTTACATATTAGAATAAGCACAAGTGAATTGTCACAGCTGTATTTTGATATTTGGTATTATTATGAATGTCTGTATTTCAAAAATGTTGTCTCACTGGACCTCTACCTGATCTACAAATTTAGCCTTAAAATCATACTTTAAAAAGTAATGTAATCCTATATACTTATCGACATTTAAGTTGTCTGAAGGGTAAGAAGTAATTAGCATCAAATGTTGCTTAAAGATAATCTGCTTTTATTTTTTTCCTCAGATGTCTCATCAGCCTTCACTATGGAAAATATTATTAACTTTCCACATATTAGGCATGATTGAAACAATTTTTAAGAGGGGGAGAAAAATTGGTAGAATTGACCATCATGCAATAAAGTTGAAATAATAACATCTGGATTATGCTGGTGAATGCTTTTTTTTTACCTACCTTGCAAATGTTTCAACTCAATCCTTTTAATTATATATTCTGCTCTCCTAAAAAAGGAAATAGGTACTTATGTGGCCTCTGGAATTATTTTATATATCACTTTCAGGCATCGCTGATGAGTTCCAGCACTCAGATTTTGAAAAAATGATTATCTAAAATAATTTACTGAAGCCTTAGTGGTTTTTTTGTTACATCATATTGAAAGTATTTCACTATATTTCCATGTCTCTTCAATGAGAATCATCTTGTCATTGTTTTTCAGTTAAAAAAATGCTAATCTAGTAAGTTAGTGCCATGAAGGAGCATACTTAGTAAATATGAAGAGCATCTACTAAAAACATATCTTAGCTTTATATGTCATGAAATCAGTTTCATTCCAAGGGACATAAAAATTTGGACTTCAAATAAGTCCATTCATATGCGTGTAGACGTTCTCACAGGCTGTCCAAGCCACTGCCATGTTCCTTTAAGATGCATATACACGGCGTGTACTTCAGTTCACCAGCGTGGGCAGGAAACAATCCACAGAAGCTTTTGTCAGGGTTAAAAGAGCTCTTATCACCCATGCCAACTGCACTCCTCTCTCAGCACAAAACTGCTTTTGAAACCCAGCATTCATTTGCTAAAACAAGGCATCTGCTGTTAAGGAGATTGATTATCCTGGGGCCTGACCTAATTGGGAGATTAGATATGGTTCTCTACTCTGGACGGCATGGTTTATAGAGAAAAAAAGAAACCAGACCTAAAAAGGAGCAAACTTCTTTTGCACTCCAGTGCACTTTTATTTCGTTCTAATTTTCTCTAAATAGGAACGAACAGTACTGCTAATGCCAGGTTGGTGAAATTAGCGTGTTATGGGCTACAGGTCCGTTGAGTTCACCATGTCATTTCTTTATTCACTTTCATCCCATAGACCAAACATTACCAAAAAGTGACTCCTTTGTTATATCCCACTGAGTTAAGATTAGTCTATAACACACACACACACACACACACACACACACGATCTGGCCCTTGTTGCTGGTGTCCTTTCACTGTTTTCTGCTGCCAGTTAGGTAGCGGGGTTTTTCCCCCGACCACAGACATCACCTCATTGCTGTGGCCAATTGCATTTTCCTTCCTCGCCTTTGACAAGCAGACCTTGGTTAATGCTATTCACCACTATCTGGGACTCGGGTCATCCATCCCAAACCCGACAAAGGATGCAGATGCTCATGTAAATCGCGCTCCCCAAAAGTCTGCCCTCTTCCTGCGTGCAGACACAGACCCGTGACCCCTCCCGTTTGTGTTCACGCCTTTTGTTTTCACTTAGTCTGTCATGCTTGGAGAAAGCGGTTATTCATAGGCTTTAAGAAATATTATGCTTTGTTTACATAATAAACCAAATAACTAAGTTAATTATGACGTTAGATACAATTTTCTACACAAAACTTCAAAATAGCTCACTCTGGTTGAACTTCAAAATGGATCCATGTTCCAGAATGAAGACCTCTTTCTACTCATGTTTTTACCCTTTCGTGAACTCTCAACATAAAACCCAGTTTGACTGTCCCGTCACTGAAGGAAAAAGGATCAAGTAGGAGCGTTCGGGCAGAGGGCCAGGCTGAATCATCTTCATAAAATTCTCATCACTAACGAGTCAGTTTTACTATTGGATGCTTTCTTATCGCTTTCAGTACAATTTTCATTAAGCATTAATTACTCAGAATTTCTATGTTTTAAAGCCTTAAGCGATTTAAAAATAACTTTGAGATACTTGGAAACTACTCAAAAGATGCTTTTAAAGGAAGGTTATTGTTGATTCAAGTGGACAGGGGCCATGCTATGTGTCTAGTAGAGGTATACACATTCCAGGATCAAGACTTCTTTCTGTTCACTTTTTACCCTTTACATATGTTCACCTCATATTTTTTATTAGTCACTATGGTGGACACTAAGTCATCGTAAGAGAAGTCAGAAATAGCTCATTTATTAAATAGAACAACAGTTTATCCAGATAGAAGCCAAGAGCAATATTTTGGTATTTTAAGGAAAGCCTAACAATCAAACTAATATATGTGACTCTCTGATCTCACTTTTAAATTAAGACTTTCAAATTGACTTAAAGTTGAGTGAAAACTTGGTAAAATCAAAAGAAACCTGAAGCTACTACCTTTATATTCCACTCGCAAATACAACCACACTAAATTTAATCTGCTCATCTGTTCATTGTAATACCAAAAAGAGAAATACTTTATTGAACCTACATAATAAAATTACATCAAACATTAGCTGCCACTACAGCTTAGCAAATACGGAATACATCGGCAACATTAGGGACTGGGTGACGCAGGCTGTCGGTTGGTCGGAATTCTCTACGGTGAGGCTGAAAAGGGCAGGCGACTCTCCCATCGGGTCAGAACAGACAGCAGGACAGCTCAGACAAAAAGAGCAGTGGAAGGGACACCAAAAAAGACCAAGAGGAAAGAAAGGGTGGGAGTTAAAACGAAGGCTGAAGATCTGGAGTAGTTAAGGGCCAGAAACCAAAGACACCTAAGCTAGGGGGAAAAGGGCGGAAATTGATGAGTCCGTGATAATGAGGCCAAAGCAGGCCGTCTTTCTCCTGGTGATTACAGCCCTCACTGGAATTTAGAGAGGGAGGAAACAGCCCAGGGATTCTCTGCTAGCCTGTCACTACAGCTTTCCAATCTGAACTTCACATCAGCGACTGCAATGTTACGAAAACCTCGCTTTAATTATACTGTTCCCCAATTCAAAAACCTTCAATGGCTCTCTCACGTCTCCTGGGAAAAGTCCAAACTCCTCAGCCTGCCACACAAAACTCTCTAGAAAAAGGGCCCAGATGTGACCTGAGTACACGAACACTCTGTCCTGTGTAAACGTGAGCTGGTTTGGTGCTTACACGCTTTTGGTCCATTGACTTTTAAGCTCTATGCCTGTAATGTCGCACCTGTGTGTCTCCATCTGAGAGGGTCATTTTCCTACTTTTCCTTTATGACCAAATCGGACCTAATGTTCCCCAGAGTTCTCTTTGATCTCACGCTGCATCGACTGCATACATTCACTTGGTTCTCGCCTTATTTCTTACTTGCAGCTATGTTCGTGTACTGGCTCCCCGCCGGATTTCCCTCGCAAAGAAAGGCTGGTGTTTCTTCCCCTCGTTTGCACACAGCACCGCGTCATGCCATGAATGGTGCTCAGTGAATACCTACCGAGGCACGATGCTCTGTGCTGCTTGTCCTGGCTGGACTTCCCATCCCCACAACCGCTGCTCCAAAACTCTTGCCAGGTCTTCACTTGCCCGCCCACCTCTGCCTTCCCCGACTTCCCTACCTTGCCTCCTCCTCCACTGAGAAACTAAACTGTCCCTCCCTTCATGTTTCATGACAAGGATTCGTCTACACTCTCACCTCTCCTTTCTTGCATATTTTCATGTTTCAAGCAGGAAGTGTCTCTTTCAGGGCCTAATCTCCATTTGGGTCCTTTTAATGCTTCTGTTTCCCGTGGCCTCCAGTGTCCGGCTCTGTTTGTTACATTTCTCCAACTTTCAGCTTCAGTTTTTATATTTCTTCTGGTTCTCTTCTCTCTGTACGCCTCAAAATGAAACTCCCAAGAGCCAGCAACTGCTTGTTACTTCCTCACTCGTCATTCTCTTCCTCACAAACCTCTTGCTTCTGTCTCATCTCATTTTCAAACGCCTTGCAAAAGCCTGTGCCTCCTTAGTTCGTCAAAGGTCTTTCAAGTACAGAATCTAATGATGTTTTCCCAGTCATTCTTATTTGTGCTAAATTATGTATTGAACTACTACAGTAAGATTTTGCTGCCTAACTCACATTCACTAAGTAGGTTTTTATGACGTTCCTCTCCCGTGATTTGCCTCCTCATTCTCCTTTCTTCTGAGTGTCCTTCACTACCTCCTCCATGAGGCATTTAGTTATTACCCCCCAACCCCCTCCCCCCAGATCTTCTCTGCTTCCTGACCTAAACTCTCTTGTAGGAAAACCAACCGAATCCCACAAACTTAGTTATCGCTTCCATGTATATGACCACTATGATTGCAGACTTGACTCTTCAGAGTTCAACGAAACACATCTGAACACATTTTCAAAATGCCCCTTGGGCCTGTCATCTCTTTACATTCTTGCTGTACTGGACGTTCTCATTTCCTTTTGTCGGAACTATCTGTAGAGTTGGCAAGCTCAGCGGTAGGCTGGATTTCAATTACCATTCTGTCCCTTGGCCAGAGCATTTGTAGTGCAAGAAATTTAAAAAAAATTCTGTTGTTGCAGCCCTGCTCAGGGTACTCCTTGTGGCTGCCCGCTCATAACCAGAAGAGCTATTAGTCCACCCTGGCCCCCACCTCTGTCTCCTCACCTCCACTTCCAACCTCTTTCCCTTGCTCCAGTCCTGTCCTAAGGGTCTTTCTCATGCCGAGTTTCCACTAGGTTTCCAGCCATTCAGTTTCACTGTGTTCCATCGCTAGATGGGTCTCAGGAGTTTCACAGAAAGGACAGAGGGGGGACAGGGCACAAGGACCCACTATGGTTTACCTCCAGGTAGAAGATTTAAAATACAGTCAGGCCTTCCACGCTGTCAGGGTCACATCCAGCTATCATCTAGACTGCTAGGACTTGACTCTGGTTCTCCTAGCTGAGTGACCTTGAATAAATTATTCAACTCCCTTCAGTAATTTAGTTTCCTCGGTTACAAAGTGCAACTAATGACAGTACCGAACCCATGGGCTTGTGAAGGGATTAAATAAATTGACTCACATAGAGCACTTATAAGAGTGCCTGGCAGGAAATAAGTACTCAGTAAATGCCAGCTATAATGATCATATCTCGTTGGTTATAATGGTAAGAGCGTCTGTCCCATCTTCGCCTTAAGTTGCATTACCTAAGGACTCCTTTCCTTATCGACTACACATGTACTGGGTCCAGGAAAGGTGCAGGGGAAAGCAGGGGAAAGCTAGCTAAATAATAATAATAATAATAATAATAATAATAATAATAATATAAGCATAAGAATAATATAATAGAGTAACGGTAAGCCAAAGCGTCACTTGCATTATTTCATGTAATCCTACCAAAAATTTGTACTTTTTGAGTACAAATGAGTACTTTTGTTACCGCCATTTTTATGAGAGGAAATCCTTATATAATTTTTCTTCAATTGTCCAGATACTCTGCCCCTAAAGCGTTCTCTGGAGCATGAGGGCTGCCATCCTTCACTCACACGCCTGCCTGTGAACACCGCTTCCAGTAGACGGCGTGGGGATTCTGCTTTTTCAGACAACGCCGCCGCACGCCACCTCTGTGCCACCAAGTTCTTTTTCACATGACCCAAGTGGGCTTTTACCACGTTAAGTTGTTGAAACCCCATGAGTTTTTACTCTGTGCCTTCAGCAGACTTAAGTGGAAAATGAATGAATGGAGTTGAAAAGTCTGGAGCACCCTTTCTCAATAAAGACAATTGTTTTCCTCACAGGACTGCTTCGGCAGAAGCCAGCATGGAGAATGATACCTCACATGTCCACACAGGCATGAGGTCAGCCTTACTAGCTCCCCCTAGTCCGTGTCTACCTGGGAGAGACAGCAAGCAAGCAAAGATTACCATCCCCACTCAGGGTGACTTAGCCCTCAGCCAGTAGGATTTCTGCACACATCCTCTACACCAATGATTTCCGAAGTGGAATATACAGAGGGAGCCAAAAAAATGTATACACATTTTAAGAAAGGAAAAAACTATTAAAATTTTAATGCTCAATATATACCGATAACAAAAGATGAATACAAGTCACGTGTATACATTTTCTGGGCGCCCCCGGTATGTACAAAACAATCCTTTGGGGTACAGGAAGAAATGCTAGAACTTTTACTTACAGTAATTTTTTTTAACCTAAGAAAATCAATTAAACTGTGCTAAAATGTAGCAAATGGATTGACATCAGCACCCTCACACTCTGAGGGTCAGAAAGTCACAGGTCTCGATTGGATGAGGAAATGAAGTTCAGTGCTTCTAAGTTTGTTGGCCCTTTTCTCTGGGCAGGTAGCAACCAGTACTGTGCTATCTAACAAGAATTTCAGAAAAATCAACACTCATTATGTTCTTTCAAAGACAAAATGACTTTTTAAAATAAATGAGCAAATGTTATCCAAAAGACACTCATACTACTGAGAGAGTGTGTTTGTGTCAATTATTTTTTAAAAATTTCATTTGCAGAATTAAAATAATTGTTTCTAATCTATTTATACTTTTTCTATACTTATCCTATTTGTACTATTTTTTCTAATTTATACTATTTCTACACTTATTCTATTTAATCTATAATTTTTTAAATTTAATTTTTTATTTTATTTTATTTTACTTTTTATTTTTTTAAATAATTTTTTAATTACAAACTAGTTCCAAAGGCAATTAAAATACAAAAACAATTAGTTCCAAACTAATAAAAACATGTGTTTTCATACTTTTATGAAATGGGGCAAAAATGCTTTAAGCCTTTGTTTTTAGACCTATTTTAAAACTATAAAAATACAAATGTTTAAAATTAGTTTGTAAGAACATCTAATTGGCAAGAGGAAAATGGGGAATTTAATACTCACTTTTCAACAGAAACTGTGAAACTGCTAAATACAAGTAAATAAGGTAGAAAAGAAGTAAACAATGCACTTTTATTTGGAACTTCATAGATTTCTGATCATCAAAAAAAAACCCAAAAACTCTAAAACAAACCAAAAAAGCCCAAGTATTAAAATAAGCTGAAGTATCAGACTTTTAAATCACTCTTCACAAATAATTAAACCAAGATTTAAAAAAAATCATATAAACCACAGAAGTCTTAATTAGCATTAATATATTTAGTGAAAGCAAAAATAATTTTTTAGTGGTATAATGAGAATGTTTCAAAATAAATATTTCTTATCTTTCTTAATTTCTAACCTCTGTGTATGTTTTAAAAACTTATATATGTATATACATACATACATATAGACTACACCTAATACTGTGGAAAATGTTTATAATTTAAAGGTAAACCTATATAGGAGAGCAGCCATTACTTTTCCTGTTAATGATGGGATATGCTACTTCTCTGAGAAAGAAGAGAGGAAGGTACTTTCTCATTTCCAGGGTCATTGGAAAAACCTTCCCGGCCTGGCCAGTCTCCCAGGAGGTTTAGCGCTTGCCTGAGAGCATCAGCAATGGCTGAGCCTCCCACACTCCGCCTTTCCGTCTTTCCATCCTAGGATAGCAACCTATAACTTCCTAAGTCTCGAAGGTGCTCCGCTGTATCACAGTAGTATTTTTGGCTCCTCTTGGGAGTTAAATACTATAATGTCTTATTAATTTAATAGAGACTAAAGATAACTCAAAATTAATCGAGACTCTTAATGTAAAATTCCAAAAACAAAAAAGGAACTGATCTTATCAATAATCTTTTAACTGTACAAACTTATAATCACACCTTAATCTTGAGAATAACTAAAATCTGTGAATACATTTAAAATACCTAAATGCTACAGTCTGTTGTTTCTCATACTAGGGTCCGCAAGAATATTCTTGGAGATAAACTGATTAACTTGATTTCTTTAATTTTTATGATAATGTAACAAAGGTTTAAAAAAGCATATTCTGGATCATCCAGAATATTACCTTAAAACACAGAATTGCCATTGATTTCAGGGTGAAAAGTTTGCATTTGTATTTACAACCATATTGGGACTAAGCGATCATAAAAAGACACCACTTAATTTTGAATCTATTTGATCTCTAACATTAAATCAGAAGCTCTGGAGTTTAGAAGCCTTTTTGTTATCGGCTGATGTTAAACGGGTTATATACATTATTGAAGAATGAAAATCACTGTCATATTCAATTTATAAGTGGAAAACCCCAGCATAGATAGTATTAATGTGTGTGACTGATCTGTACGCTGATAAATATGGCTTGACTACTGTATTGTTTGAAGGAGCTATAAACACAAGTCAATTTATAAGAGAACTGTTCCAGTAGAAAAGGCCAAGCTTCTGTAAGTAGGAAAAATACAAATGCATTTAAAGCTATTTTTCATAAAACTTTTTCTTCCAATAAGTGTTTATAAAGTAGAATTGACAAATATTTGAGAAAGACCATATTTATAGTTTATTTTGTTTTGTCTGTGGAACTCCTCAAAAGATGCTTTTCCACTTACTCAAACATCTTAGTTTTATCATGAGTTGGTAGATACAGCAGAACTAATTCAGCTGTATTTTCATATTAAGCAATAATAAAAATAACCCTACAAACAAAATATTCCGATGCAACAAGCTAAAAACATACTATAGGCATAAATTGATTGACTATATTTATTACATAATTATAAAATCATTTCACACATTAAATGTTTTCATTAATTTAACAGCAACTATAGCTTTTTAATTCTTCAGAGGCTTTGTGTAGGTTTTCCGTATCTGAGGCTGTTCTGAGTTGCTGTGAATTTCCATTATATTTTAAAATATGCTGTGCTGTCAAATCCAACTGGTTACAAAACCCATTCCTTCATATACACATTAGACACACACGTACTACATCAATAGTCTCCAGGAATTAAATATGAATAAGATTATCACCCACCTTTCAAATTATACCTTTTGGTACCTAACCATGGTTGAGCTATCAAAAGACTTCTAAGTGACTTTGTATCACTATCTTAATTATAATAAAATCATCAAAATAAAATTATAATAAAACATAATAATGCTTTCTGATAAGAAACAGCCTATGTTTTTCATTATAAGAATTTACAGAATTATGTTTTCAATAATATTTAGTGCTTAATTTTTACTAAAGATAATATTTTAATATCCTATGCATGCAACTGGATCATGGAAAATTATGAATTATGCCAGTGCAGAGATGCATTTGTTGACTTCATTAAGCCATCGCTTATTAATAAAATGTCACAATTCAAATTTGTTGTGCTATCTTTATGAACATGTGTCTCAACAATCAAGGTCCTAGGAGGAAAGTATGTGGGAAAAATGGATCTTTAGAAGATTTACATTATGCAATTTAATTCTTAAGCCCATAAAAATATAAACATTCATTAGATCTACAAAATAAACCTTAAGTAATCAGAGCAGAAAATTTCACATCAAATGAGAAATGATCTATATAAGAAAAAAACTTCAATATTTATGACAGCATTCTTTTTTTTAAAAAAAGCAAATTCCCCAGACATAATTAAATACCTGTGTGCACAAGATTTTTCTCCAAAATTTAGTAGATGAATGTCTTATTACCAGTATCATAAAGGTATCTCTCACTGTTTTATCCGAGTTAGAATAAACCGCTCTATTTCAAGATGTTGGCCTCAAGAATAAAATAACACCTGATAATTTGAAGAAAACTTCTCTTAAGTCTGTAAGAATAATGAGTCAACTACCTAAAATGTTTTTTCATGTAAAACAAATTAATATGCAAATTAAATGTAAATATTAATATACATGTTTCTGGGGTGTGCACATGTGCACATGCACACACACTAAATGTTGCAAAGAAGGATACCAGTTCTGTAATATGTTATGACTCAACAATTAATTCTGATGTATTCCACATACACAAATACCTCAGGAACCACTAAATTCATTTTTCCTTCAGTTTACTTTCAACTGAAGCACATCTAGACTGAATCCTTAAAAGGTGCTATTTCACATGTAAACAGTGCCATCTTCTGGCAGTTGGAACTGCTTGCATATTAAGATACAATTTATTATGGATTGTAACTGCCATTTTCTTGGCAAGTTATGTGTACAGGTTACTGAGTAAAATCTTAATCTACAATCTGTTGATTTAAAAAAAATAACCTTTAAAAAATAACAGCATTGTTCAGCATGTCTTCTGCTAGAAATAATTTCCAAAGAGATAAGTCATGAACCCTAGATTCTGCTACTAAATCTACTAACTAAATACTGAGTTGTAGACTAACTATATAGCCACTCTGGACATCAGTTCCTCATCTATAAGATTGTTCGAATAAGCCATTAATTAAGTTACTTTCAGTCTAAAATTCCCCTTGATTCTACCTGTAGAAATGTTTATGAGTATTTCTGGCTTTATCATCCTAATATGGAATACAGACCTGTTTACGACACGCATTTTCATAGTTACTCTTTATTAACATAGGTTTGGTTATGCACTCTGCTTCAATTTTTCTCAAAAATAAATCTTAATTTATTCTTCTCCCTATCCAAACAGCCTTCCCCTATACAATACACATTAGAAAGAATTTACTGAATTGTGAATGAAGGCAAACTCAAGTAACTGAAAACAAGTTTTACAAAAACATTTTGTGAAGATAAATGTGAATGCTTTAGATAAGATGGGGTCAGTGTCAAAGCAAGCACCCAACAGTTAATGGAAAGAAGTCCCTTTCTAGAATCTTAAGTGTTACGATAATAAATAAGAAACAGAACAGGCTCAGAGTTTCGGCAGCTCTTCCTAACACCCCCACGGCTTTGGCCAACACTACTGCTGTACTGTAGACCTGCCATCTTGGATTTATCTGTACTACCGTTTCACCCTTCCTCCACATCTGTCATCAACTCAAGTTTTGTCTCAAAGTGTCTTGCTCTGATATATACCTTCTTATTCAAACTCTCTGGCATCCATCTAGTCCGTCTGGGCTGTCAACCGCCTTGGCCACCATCACTTAAATATCCATCAGTCTTCTGCTTTTCAAAGAGTGATTTAAGGGCTTGCATCAGAATCATTTGGGATGCTATTTAAAACCTGCCTTCTCTGAGACCCCACAAAGTAGGCCAGCACTGCCCAATAGAAATATTGGGTTGTTGAAAAAGTCATGATGCATTTTTGCAACGAAAAACAGAAAAAATACATGATGACTTTTCTGACAACCCAATATAACGTGAACCACATACGCAATTTTAAATGTTCTGGTAGTCACGTTAAAAACTGAAAACAAGTGAAATTGTTTTAATAATATGATTTACTGTAGTGCATGGAAAATATAATTCCAGTATGTAATTGATTGAAACACATATCAATGTGATACTTTATACTTTTTATATTTGGTCTACGAAATCTGGTATTTTATACTTGTAGAACACCTCAATTCAGAGCAGCGCATTTCAAGTGCTGGAGAGGCAACTGTGGCTACTGGCTCTGCTCCTGGGCTGACTCAGGCTTAGAGAAGCCAGGAGCCTACATATTTACCAAAATACCGAAGGGATTCTTTCACACACTCAAGTGTGAGGACCACCACTCTAGACTGTCCAGTACGCAATTCATTCTATAACCTTTACTGAATTTACATGTGCAAAAATGCCCCTTTAATTATGTCAGTCCTAAGAACCTAGAAATTCCCTGGTACCTCCAGTTCCATCAATGCAGATGGGTGTTCAAAGCTCCCTAGAAGTGGCCTTACTTCATCCATCCAACTTGCTCTCCAACTGGACAACGTTTGGGGCTCTTCCATGAAGTTTTCCTAGGCAAATATTCAAATGCTCACTCATTCCACAAATATTTGTGGGGCACTCACTAAATGTCATCGTGGGTCCTCCACCAAAGCAGGGAAGATATTAACACAAGTCCTCAGGGAATTATAACAATGTAACAATGAAATCAATGCTCTGAAATAGCGCTGTGAGATGCTTTGAGGATATGTAAGAGCAGGACCTTATAGCCTGATGGGTTAAAGAAAATTTCTTTAATGCAGTGACATTTAAGTTAAAAAAAAAGGGTATAAATATAATTAGCAATTTGAGAAGATAAAGTGAAATTTCTAGGCTGAGGGAAGAGCATTAGGAAAAGCGCAGAGGTGGAGAAGCTGGTAAAGGACCAGGCGGGCACCAAAGCCCTCTGAAAGGGGGCTGCCGAGTGGGCAGAAGCCCGGGGAGGCCAAATTCGTGAGCCTTTCATTTTTCTTTCTTTTTTTCTTAGGTATGCATATTTAAACAAAACTAGATTAGAAACTTCTAGGAAAATACAGACCACACTTCCTGAATCTTATTTCTTCTATCTCTTCATAGAACACAAAGTATTTAATAAATATTTCCTCTATGGAAAACTTATGTATTTGCTAGGCTTTTAAATTCTAGAGTCTCCAAATTATACTAACAAGTATTTGCACCTTCGGGTAGACAGCTTACAAAGTATGTTACTATGGGACCCAAGGAAGTCTCGCCTGAAGTGCTGAGTATCGATGTGAAGTTCCTTAGAAAAAGAGACAGTTTTTATATGGAGTTAGGCGGCCATCAGTGCTCCACAGGCGTGATGCCAGAATTCTGGCTCTAACCCAGTTTCCCGGTGGAAGGAGTGCAAAGATGATGTTTTAAACACACACACAGAAGCGTTTTCCTGTCTGTTGAAATCTTGCTTCCAGGCATGTCCTGTTTGGCTCTAAATTAAACGCGCGCACGCACGCACGCACGCACCACGTACCACCAAGACTACAGGATGTAAGGAAAAAATTATTCCATTATACGTGTTTTACTCTTCAAACTGATCAAAATCTGATATATACTATGGTGCTAGAGGGAATTCAAAGATGGCCCCCTAAATCTCTGGCCTCCGGGGAGCACATCCTTGAGTGTGGCCAGAACCTGTGCATAGGAGGGGATCTCGCCTCCTGGATGAGGAGGGTCAAGGCGACATTATCTGACTGCGTCTGACCTCGTTCTGGGAGCCTTTAAAAGGGACCTCTCGGAAGTCAGAAGCTTCGGAGTGACAAGGTCCGTGGAAGGATGACCTGGCACAGGCACAAGGCTGGCCTCTGGCCAGCAGCGGGCAAGGCAGGACCTCAGCCCAAGGCCCCGAGGACATGCATCCCGCCGGCCGCCACGGGGCTGGGACGAGGACCCCGCGCTTGGAGGAGACCTCACTTGCAGACGCCTTTGTTCCAACCCTGGGACACGCGAGCAGCGCACCCCGCTCTGCCGTGCCGACTCCTGACCTGCGGGACGCAGAAAACAAACGGGTGCTGGTCTAAGCCACTCACCGGCGGTCGTCCGTTACGAGCACTAGGAAACTAACTTAGTCCTCAAATCAACAACACAGCATGTCTGATCAAGGGTTTCAGACACATTTTACAAGTAATTTTTCCAGCCGCTTTAAGAATAAAATGGTTCCACAATTGCCGCGGACGTGAATCGTGCACCTCCTCCATCATACTTCTCAGCCTAACATGAAAAGCCCCCGAATTGGGGAGTCCAAGCTCCCTGTCAAGCCGTTTCTTTTGGGGGACCCGCCGCCACGGGCCGCTGGGCGGGGAGAACGCAGCCCCGCCCGCCTCGGCCTCGCTGCGGGCCGGGGCGGAGGTGCGCCGGGCCGGGCCGGGCCGGGCGGGCCGGGACAGCGGGACCCCGTCGCGACACGCAGGCGCTTTGCGGAGCCCCGACGTGTGTGGCAAACGCTTCCCCCGTGCGCTGGGGGCCCCTGGGGCCACGCAAGGCGCGGCTGGCGGACGACTCACGGCGCTTTGAAAATATCTTTAAAACTCAGAGACCGTGCACCTGGGCGCCCGGGGGCCCGGGGAGCGGCCGCCCACACCGGGATCGACCCGCGCGGCTGACCACGACCGGAGCGGACAACCCGGAACAGCCGACCGCGCCTCCCCACTGCGACTGCGCGGCTCGCCAGCTCCCGCGAGGGCGGAAGGGCGGGCAGCGCCGCTGCGCCTGCGCGGCGGCGGCGGCGTGCTACGTCGTTACTTTTGAAACGAGTGGCGGGGCGGCGGCGCGGAGCCGGGGGCTGCTGGGTGCGAGCGGGCGCGCGCCGCGGCTGGGGGCCCGCCATGGCGCTGCAGCTGTCCCGGGAGCAAGGCATCACCCTGCGCGGCAGCGCCGAGATCGTGGCCGAGTTCTTCTGTGAGTCCCCCTCGTGCAGGCCCGAGGGCGGGAAAGCGGGCGGGCCGGGGCGGCCCAGCAGGCGAGCCTCCCGCCCGGCGGGGGGTCGGGACAGGGAGGATGCGGGCGCCTCCTCGGGACGCCACCCAGGTCACGGTGGAGGCGGCGGCCTAGCGTCGCCGAGGCCCTCCGAGCGCTGCTGTGAGGTGCCTCCCCGGCGGCTTAGGACGCAGTGCGACGGGTGGAGCCTCGGGGGGTGGTTTTACCCGCGCCACCCCGGGGGGCTGGGGTCGGTGGGGATGCACCGACTTGGGGAAGCGCTGTTCTGCACCAGGCCGGTTGTGCCTTACGGTAGAACCTGGCAGGACGTGCGCGGAGGGAGGAAAACAGAGGGAGAGGCTTGCTTGGGTGCAGGAGCCTGTTGACGTCCTCTGACCACGTGATCCGAGTTTGCACTTGGACGTTGTAACGAGGCGAGGCTTGGCAGCGCTCAGCTGCACGTTTGGCGTTTTTCTTGCCCTACCACTTAAATGAAGGTATCTCTTTCCCTTACTTAGAAACAAGCTTTTAAGGATGTTTAATGGCACTTTGTACCTACTCTGCTTTCAGCAAGACACATAAAAACACAAGTGTTGAGGCATTTACAGCCTAATACCGTTAACGAAACCGTAGCCATATCTAAAAGTGTTTTGTTCTTGTCTCATTTCTTTTGCTTTCAGCATTTGGCATCAACAGCATTTTGTATCAGCGCGGCGTATATCCATCTGAGACTTTTACTCGAGTGCAGAAATACGGACTCACCTTGCTCGTAACTACTGATCCTGAGCTCATGAAATACCTAAATAATGTGGTGGAACAACTGAAAGGTATTTAATTGTTGGAAACAGTTTTGAGTTTTGCAGGTCTTCTGGGATCCACATCTTCTGTCTAGCATTTTGGTGGTCATTTTTTCAACTTTGTACGCAGAAGGTGTAAAACACACAACCATCTCAAGTACAGTGCCTCTCAGTTGGGAGGAAGCAAGTAATAAACTGAAAGGAATCCTACCCTTCTCCCCTCACATTTTGAGGGGCCGGAATATTTTGTTAGGGAGCTGACGTGCCTTAATGACACTGTTTCTAGCGACTCCCTTAGAAAGGCCTTTTGCAGTTTCTGTGGCCAGTGGCATGAGTTGGAATTCTACATAATTATGACGGCATTATTAGCTGTGAACAAAACACTGTCTATTCTTAATATATTTTCCGTACCTGCTTGGGAGTGTAAAGCCGTCATTATTAAGATCAAGGAAATTAAATTGGGTTCCACCTAGGAACTCAACTTCAAAAAAGGAAAAAAACAAAACAAAACTAAATAATAGAGCACCCAGTAGAGTTTTCTTATTTTTCACCTATTTCCACTTTTCTGTTTGAAAAATCCTGCCTATGAGTCAGTAGGCCATTTCTAAACACTCATGTTTTTTCTTTAGCTCAGTAGTTGCTGTATGGTTGGCTCAGTCCTTGTTTTCCATCTATTTCTTTTTTTTTTCTACAATCCCACCAGTTTCTCTTTCATGTTTCCCTCCACTTGGGATTCTCCCTTTTTCCGGGTCGAAGGATGTGTCTCCCTGTCTTCCCAAAGTATGAGTTCCAAAAAGTGCTCCAGAGTTTTGTTTTGTTTTTAATTCATGAATCATTTTTCTTGTTTTTTTCAAGTAGCTTCATTTTGAAAATGAAGCGGTAGTCTTTTTAATTAACTTCAGAACTAAATCACCACAGCCCTTCATAAGGCTGCGCTCACGTGATCGGGCCTGAACCCTCCGGGCAGCTGTGGGTCTGTGTCTCCATCTTGATTTGATGGAGAAGCGAGTTGCCTGACCTACTGGGCTTGGGGCTTGTCTTCTTTGAGTCCCCTGATGACATTTCATCTCAGGGGTATCTAGACCTTCCTATGTAACTCCCCCCTTTTCTTTCTTTTTTTTTTTTTAATTGGGGAATTGGGGGAAGGGAAACAGACAAGTTGCTGTGCTTTTGGTCTTCAGTCTAGTTGTGGAGGACGGTGCTTCACTGGCCCAAGTTGGCACCATCATTGCGCTCTTCCCGGGTGAGGCAGATCAGTTGCCGGCTTCTGGACAGCCGCTCATGCCGGCTGCTGGCCGCTCACACTGGCTGCTGGCTACACACGGTAGCCCATGGCAACCCACTGCAGAAGGGGCTGCAGCCTACGCCGTCGCCAGCAACTCAGGGCAGCCCAGCTCCAGGTTGAGCTGTTGTTCAGCATCTTAGCTGTGGAGGGCAGTGTCACTGGCCCTTATATGTGGGATCCGAACCGGGGCCCTCTGGCATCCCAAGCCAGCTCTTAACCATCGCGCCACTCGGCCGGCCCTACACCCCCCTTTTCTTTTAGTTAAAATGGAGGCATTGCTCTTCCTAGAGGCAAACTGTCCAGTCTGCTTTGACTCCCCTCCCTCTAGCCTTATGGACTCCACCCTATTTCTTCTGTCTTATATTTTTTACTTCTTTGTTTTGATTTGAATTATTTCCAATTTTAAAAGGAAAAAAAAATACCACTCAGTCTCCTCTGCAGAGCTAACCTGATAAAACGTTGTGGATCTGTGCTGGGGTCAGCAAGGCCGAGAGGCCAATCCAGCATACGACCTGTTTTTGTGCTGTCTGCAAGCTAAGAATATTTTTACATTTTTAGGGGGTTACAATAGAGACCTAGGTGGCCACAAGCCTTAAACATTGCTAAATTGTTTTTGTCTAAGAAAAAATAAAAACACTGCTGACCCTGAACATGCTATCCCAGTTTCCAAGATGAAGTCAGGGCTCAGTCTCAGGCCCCTTCTCAGTGCCATTCTTCTAGATGGTCTCTGGCATGTAGACGCTTCACTGACAACCTTGTGTAGTTGACGCCAACCTTCTTTCTTACCCAAGTCTTCCTGACTCCAGGCTCATGTAGAATGGCTCCCCCGACATCTGTAGGTGGCCAGCCCGGAGCTACTTCACACTCAGTATATAAAAACTAAATTTAGGGTCATCTCCATTTCAATTCTCTGTCCTCTGTGACTGAAACAACCATCCAACCAGCGATACAAGCCAGAAACTGGGGCGCTACCCCTGACTCGCTCCCCTTGCTTACTCTCATGGGCCATCCAGCACACCTCGTAACAGTGGTAACCACGGCGTCTCTTGAGCCTGTCTACTGCCCCATCTCTACCAGTTTGTCCTACAAGCCTTCATTACCTCTTGTTGAATTACTGGTTAGTGTCCCAAGCCCGCTTCAGTCCACTTTCCACATCACAGCCAGAATGATAGTTACGCTGCACCTGCTTAAAACACAGTACTGAGTTCCCTGGACGCGCAGTGTCTTCAGTTCAGCCCACACGCCCCCCTCATCTCGCCAGCCTCACCTGGTTCACCCCCTTTCTCAACTGCAGTTTTGAGTATTTAGGACCTGTATCCTCTTCCCTGTCCTGCAGATTTAATGCTGTTGATTCTTAGAGCTAAACTCATAATTTAACTATGACAACCCCCCGAGGGAGTCGGAGTTTCCCATTTTCTGCTCGCATTGCACCGTCTACCGCACCTTCCTAGCAGCTCACACAGTGATCATTTCACACTGGGGTGACGTCTGGGTTAATGCCCCTCGCTTACGCTCCCACCTGGGATTAGGACGGAAGTAGCGCACACTCGCTACTCGGCGCCCAGTGCTGCATCCCACACAGACACGGAGGGTCTGCAGAAGGAGCGAGGTTGTGATGGGCGAGCTCTGGAACGCCAGCGGTTGAGTGCTGAGGACATGAGGGAGTGCCTGGGAAGAGTGTTACTCTGTAAAGCAGCGGAGCAAACGGCGCCTTGTGTCTTGCAGATTGGTTATACAAATGTTCAGTTCAGAAACTGGTGGTAGTCATCTCAAATATTGAAAGTGGTGAGGTCCTTGAAAGATGGCAGTTTGATATCGAGTGTGACAAGACTGCCAAAGAGGACAGGTAAGTGTGAATTAAATTATTTCCACTTTCATACATTTTTTTCCAAAACTTGTTTTCTTGACTAAAATGAGTTCTGATTATATTGAACTAGTTTCATATAAGGCATAATTTTCTAAGATATGTTAATTTGATTTTCAGTCTCCCATGGAAAAGAATTTAGCTCACTTGAGCATATTGCTTTGTATAGATAGTGTACTTGTAACAGAATTGCCTCTCGTCTAGACTTGAGTGTTTATGGTGCTGTGTGCAGAAGTACACACAATGTCCAGATGGACCATTCAGGGGATTGTTTACAGGTTCCTGTAACCGTAGGGATGAGCCTACTCTGTACCAGCTAAGGTGCGGCTCTGTCTACTGCACTCCTCACCACAAACTCCCTAAGACGCTTCATAAGCTGAAGTCCCAGTACCCCTGGGTGGGAGGTGCCCGTCATCCTGTGCTGATGCCCAGCACCCTCTTAGGCAGGCTCCCTTAAACTCAGACCACTTCTCACAATAAAGTCAAGTTTGCTCCTGAAGCCTTTGGTCATATTAGGAAATTTTTAGCTTATAAAAATAATTTGAGGCAGTAGGGAATTAGACATTTAGGCATTACTAAAAATGCCAAAATGATTTACCAATCAAATGTTTTTAGATACCACTTGTTATTTTAAGAGTTGGTGAAATTTTCCTAACTTGAACCACTTGACAGAGCTTCTAGTCATCTGATACTATATGATCTGATACTAAAGCCAACCCTAGAAGGATAAATGAAATAATAAAGATACATAGTCTGCCTACTGAGTAATAGGTCCTAAGAATACACTTACACTCATCAAAAAAGAAAAGAAAAACCTTTTTAATGTATTACTTGATTTTGGAAGCATTTAATGAAATAAATGATCTTACCAATGTTTTAAATAACTCATTAAAACTAGAAATGAGTTGACTTGGTTTCTTTGATAGTACACCCAGAGAAAAGTCTCAGAAAGCTATCCAAGATGAAATCCGGTCAGTCATCAGACAGATCACAGCGACAGTGACATTCCTGCCACTGCTGGAAGTTGCGTGTGAGTATTTTACAACTTCACATGGGCTGAAGTTTGCTGGGGAAAAGACTAAGCTATTGCTTTAAGAATTATCCCTTTGTTAATTTTTTCTTAATTATCAATATCATGTACTATACATGAGGAAGAAGGCGTTAAGTAAATGTTATATGCGTTCTAGACAATTTGGAAATGCTGAAAAGGAAGGGAATGAAAATACAGGACTCTTGAACATTTTGATGTAACTCCTTTCACTGTTTATTTGTACATATTTTTATGTACATAATTAAAACTATAGCTATGATTGTGTTTTGCTTTTCTTGGTTACGCCTTCATTCATCAGCTGTTTTCTGAATACCCGAATGGGCCCTGTTCTGAGCAGTGGGGGACGGCAGTCACAGAGCCAGCATGTCGGTTTTCCGGGACTTACATTCATGCTTTCCCACGTGTGATCATACACTTTCTGCAAATTTTTAAAATGGTTTTCTCCTTAGAGAAAAAAAAACTTGAATTTTTCATAAGGTAAATTAAAAAGAAGATAGCGTTTTCTGTACTAAAAATAAATTTCCATTGAGGAAAAGCAATGACCTTGTGACTGGAGACCAGGCTAAACTACCTTTTCTAACACTGCTGGTGGTTCAAAATGGGAGCGAAACAGGGAGGGTAGTTTTACCTGTTAAAAGTTAATGTACTTGAATGATCTTATTCCCAATTTAGGTTCATTTGATCTGCTGATTTATACAGACAAAGATTTGGTTGTGCCTGAAAAATGGGAGGAGTCGGGACCACAGTTCATTACCAACTCTGAGCAAGTCCGTCTCCGTTCATTCACTACTACGATCCACAAAGTGAACAGCGTGGTGGCCTACAAAATCCCCGTCGCTGACTGAGGAGGACGGGAGGACAACGGTGCACTCGCCAGTGTGCGTCTCCTGAAGCCAAGTCAGCTGTACTTCATTTTATTTCATTGGTTACTCTGTAGGTGGGAAACTTAACATACTTTACTGAGCTATGCACAGCTGTCCCGTTTTTTGGTGTCTGTCTGACTTTCCAGGGGGTTGACATGATTTTTTTGCATACTGTTCAAAAGGGAAGCAGCAGCGGATTACATCAGCACTGTATTGGCAATTCCTTTGCAGGGGGTAACTGTAGACGGAGAAACTTTTCCTATAAAGCTAAATGCCTTCCTAAACCAGACCTTTGGGTAAAATAGCTTGACTCAGAATGTAGGTAGGAAAATAATTAAATATGAAACTGCAAGAGAAGCCTGAATATTCAGAATCTTTGTTTAGGTCCTAAAGTAACTGATAATCCATAAATAACAAAATATTGCTACTAGGTCCTTTTGCCATTTGTTTCATTTGTGTAGTTTTCATATTGAAAAAATCCAATTATTTGAGTTTAATTTATATACCTTATACCTACAAAGCTTTTGATATTTCTACTGTTTCAATTCCGGTGACACAGAACTTTTAAAAAATGTCTTTTTGTGTTTTATAGAATCAAGCTTTAAATGACAATGATAAATAAAGTTAAATATGTGGTATGTTTTAAATTGGTCTTAAAATTTTTTACATGGGTGTGGTGTTAGTACAGTTAAACAGTAGTTAGAATGGATTCAGTACAGGAGTCCCCCTTATCTGCGGTTTGGCTTTCTGAAGTTTTAGTGACCTGTGGTCTGAAAATATTGGGTTGTCAGAAAAGTCATGACATATTTTTCTATGTTTTTCGTTGCAAAAATTGGTCATGACTTTTCTGACAACCCAATATTACATGGAAAGTTCCAGAAATATACAGTTCATAGGTTTTAAATTGTGCATAGTGTGACGGAACCTCGTGCTATCTAGTCCTCTCTGGGGACAAGCATCGTCCCTTTGTCCAGGGTCTCCACGCTATAGATGCTCCCCACCCATTAGACACTTAGTAGCCATCTCGCTTATCAGATGGAGAACACAAACACTTGGCTTGTGTTCAGGTCACCCGCAGTTTACTTAATTATGGTCCCAAAGCACACGAGCAGTGATGCTGGCAATTCAGATATGTCACGCCAAAGAGAAGCCATAAGGTGTTTCCTTTAAGTGAAAAGGTGTGTTATGTATTGGGAAAAATGCAGTATATGGGGTTTGGGACTACCCATTGTTTCAGGCATCTGCTGGTGGGGGGCATGTCTTGGAACGTATTGTATCCCCCGCGGATAAGGGGGACTTATGTACAGCAAATGATTTCTTCTGCAGATTAGGCTGTAGGTCCTAAGGACACAAAACTGAGTTAAGTTTTGAAGCACTGTCAATTTCAAGTACAAGCTTTGATTATACCCCCTTCATCTCATAGCAGTGGACTTAAAATCAGCATTGTATAAAGTGACCAGTGTCATTGGGAATTCATTTGGTTTAGCAAATGTTGGATTGTAGAGCCTTCTATACTCAGCCTTCCTGTCTGCCCAGGTTTCCTTACATGTGGAAACAATGCTTATTCCTGTGCCTGAGGCTTCAGGTACGTTCTTTCATCCACTTCCCACCTATTTTTCCAAGGTCAGTTTAAGGCAAACTTCAAACGTCTAATCTAAACCTTATTTTGTAATCATTCAATTTACTATGTGGTTAGTATCAGACACTGTTTTAAGCTTTTCACATGAATTCACGGGACCGTCAGCATTAAGTACATCATCTATCCACTCAGGTTACATACTGGGCATCTATGTACATGTGAAACTCTGCGCCACGTGCCGGGACGGGAGCAACCAAGTCCTGGCCTTTGAAGCGTGAGCTCTTGTGAAGGGGGGAAACATGGCAAGGGACCAGGAAGTGCCCGCGGATTCCGGTCGTTATGTATTTGTCTTTGTTTTTTCACCTGATAACCTCATGTCTTTGATCCAAATGCTTGGTAAGAGTGAAGGGTGCCGTCTTACGTTCTCGGACCCCCCAGTGCTGGACAAAGAGGTGCCAGTGTTGGATGGTGGGTACAGCGGGCATTGCAGGGGAAGCCCATTCCCTAAGCTGCTGAAGCTACCCGAGGCCCACCCACAAGCCAGAAATGGAAGTGATGTTGAATTAGGTATGGTCACAAGTCAGGCTTCCAAACAGCATGAGGTGTACGACAGTGGACACTTAAGATGGAAACATTTGAACTCTTGGGCTGTTCATAGCCTCTTAACATTGCAAATACAGGTGGAGGAGGAAAGCAGGACCAGCTTCAGTAAAAACAGGAAGTACTAGAAATCCTGGTCCTATTTTTAGGAAATACGTTAAAATCTTTATAGAAAGAGGAGTGACATTCTCATAGCAAACGGCGATAGACTACCAACAACACGCGTGTCCCCCTGCACGTCTGCAGGTCAGCTGCACGCCTGTCTCATTCTCTGCACGTCTGCAGGTCACGTCTCGCCTCCCACTCAGGCCGTGGCTGCCGGAACAGGCACACTGTCCAGGATCCACTGACCCAGGCGGCTCCTGGCTGAGCCAATTTCAATGGGGCGTGGAGACGGGAGGCGTGAAAATCTGATGCAGGCGATCTAGCAGACCAGGGGTTGTGCACTGTTTCTGTAAAGCGTCAGACAGATGGTTGGGGCTCGCGGGCACATGGTCTCCCACACTCCAGTCGGTCCTTATAGGCTGGAAGCAGCCTCAGACCACAGGTAAAGGGACCTGACTGACGGTGCCCTGGCCCAAGGGCTGTAGCTGCCGCCCTGTAATCGGTCCCAGTTCTCCCCTCTGGTCACAAGTAGTCAACCCCCGCCTGGCTTAGGGCGTTTGCTTTGTGCTACTTAAGGCTCACGTTTAAAACAGCATCATCTGCTGTCTCCTTCCATAATCTATCGGATGTCCTTCTCTATTTTATTGCAACCCCACACTCTGAAACAGCTGGCTTTCTTTGAGGTGCTCCTCAGGACGCCCCACAGTGAACTCTGATCTGAAAACTTGAGAAGGGTGGTTCTTTGGCATATGATCATAAAAAGAGACTCAGACTGGCATAAAGTCCCCAGACCTCTATTTTAAATCACTATATAAACATGTATGCTGAGTAAATGTTTCTATTATTAGAATTCATTCAAGTTTCTTAGGTTCATTGCTCTCCTATATATTTTAGAATATACACTCAGAAATTATTAGTTTCATAATATTGGCATCCATGTAGGCATTTAATTTTTTTTGCCTTTGGGTTTTCATTTTGTTGCCTAGTCTGTAAAATTTATCTTAATTTTATTACACATTAAAAATCAGAGTAGCTATAACTGTAACACCTACATTTTCCAGCAGATGTCACTAATGCTGTAATACTGAAATTACGGTGAATTTCTTTTGACTCTAAAGACTATAATCAGCTTTTATTTCAAGTTAACATTGGGATTTCTGGCTACAGAAATATAAAGACATTAGGAGGGAAATATAGTGTCTGTTAGTTGCTAAGCACTTTCCATGAATTATTTAATTCTCATGCTTTAGTGCACCAAGAGAATTGTGGGATCAGTGGGCGTGCAAACTACACTGTTTTTTACAGTTTAGATGGTCGCCCTGTCCATCATTTTAGCATTCAAGTGTCCAGAACAACCAGGTTTTCCTTTACTGTCCTTTACAGAACTTGACTATGTCTCGTTGGGTGAGTTTGTATTTACACTTTCCTCCAATGGCTTTGACTCACGAGTGGAAAGAACCAAAAGGCACAGAGGACTGTATCCTAGAGCTTATCTACATCGTTTTCAGAATAAGTCCGGTGTGTTTGTGAGCAGCTGTGAAACAGTTTTCCAGCCAATCAGAATAATTGTTTATTAAGTAACCTTAGTTACTCTTTGGGGTATTAAGTTTTGGCTTAACTTGCACACAATAATTTCTCATTCTTTTTAGTTAAATGTTTGAAATTACATGTCCAGTTATTTTGGTCGATATAACCATGATAAAAGTTTGTGTTGCAGTAACTATGGAATAGAACCTGTCCACTGAATTTCAAGTTTTATTGCTTATATTATCTAGAAACAGATCTTTAGAGCTTTTTCCATTCTTTCTTTGTGAATAGAGCTTTGAAAGCCAGCAGCATCAACTGACGCTTATTAAACAGAACATCTGGTTGGGAAAGGCACTTAATCTCCCTTAGAGCTGACCATCCTGTCCTGTCTGGCAACAACATTGTCGACCTGGCAACAAAACTGTTAGAAAAGGGCTGGAGAGAAAAATGTCCGGCTTGACCCTCTCATTACACAAGACAGGTTATGGTACCATTTCACCTATTTTTGGCCTCTTACCATTTGATCTATTTTTATACTGGAGAAACACAATAATATAGTTTCGTTTATTTGTATCAAGTCCATTGTCATCTAAGTTTATTTGCACCATTTTGGTATGCAAAGCTTGTTTGCACAAAGAAACTGACATCAGATCGAAATCTTCATTGTCTTGGAATTATCTGTGCTGAAAAGGCCTCTGAATATAAGCAGGACGCTCTGCACCAGTCCATTTCCATGAAAGGGAAAGACCTCCAACGCCTTTAAAAGCTCCCTAGATATGGACATATCCAGTGGGTGCCTAGACATGGGTATGGACTTCTTTCTGAATGGCAGTCTCACTGACCAATCACAGAAGTCGGTGGTTTTAAAGCTGGAGCCTGTGATGTCCAAACTATTTCATGTCTAGAATACAGTTCTGGGATCACTGTGCCCTCAGTTGCAGTAGCCAGTAAGCTCTAGAAAAACCAGTTCACAGCTTCCAGGTGTAGGAAAGAAAACCCGTGGGTAACGAACTGCTATAGGTGCTTCACACCTGTTCAGCCTGGTTCCTTCTAAGTGAGGGGAGCTGGGGTTGGTGGGGAAGTGGGAGACTTGGGCCACAGCCCGTGGTTTTGGAAGCTGGCGACGGGACGTGAGGAGAGCCGGGCCAAGAAAGCGATGAAATGCGTCCCGCTGAGGAGTCCTCCAAAGTGAGGAGCAGCCAGAACACCTCCGTCCAGGGCTGTGAGAGGAGGACAGTGTACAGGGACAAGGACTGGGTCCAAAATAAAGACTTACCATCGGGCTGCCGCCCAGCGGATCGCAGAGGATAACCATGAAGAAACACTAACCAGAGACAGAACCCCTCAGTCTGTGGCAGGGAGGGGCTCAGGCATCTAATTCGTTCAGGACACCATTTACTCAATCCTCACAACAGCCTTATGTGGTTACTATCACGAGGTTAGGACATCTGCCCAAATTAAAACATCCCGAGCCCAGCCCCACCCTGACTGCAAAGCCACTCTTGCTACGACAGCATATCACATTGCCTCTGAGAGACCAAGGACAGGGAGGGACAGCTCCAGTGTGCACAGACGCTGCCAGGAGGACCAGGCCAGCACACCCATCTCACCCAAGTCCGGGAAGTGAGAACCTGTGGCCACAATATTTGAGTAACAAGTTGCATTAACTTTTAAAAAAATAGTTTTTCATAACAAGCTATCATTAAATGTTTATAAACCCCGAGTATTTTGCTGTACAATAACAGAAGCATTCATTTCCTCCCATCAACGTTTCCTTCTCTCATTCTTTCACTTGGTTTTGTTTTTTAACTCGTTGGAGAAACAGGCACAGGGAACAGGACATTGAAGTGTATGTATTATCCAATTAGAGGGTTCCCTAGTGACGCTGGGGAGGCGCATGAGGTGGAGAGCTAATGTGGAAACAGGGTTCACTACGCCTCCCCGTGGGTGGAATGGGGACCGGGCCAGACACCCTCATTCATTCCGCTCCAGCCCAAAGCCGCTGCTGGGCGCCAAGCGCAGGGCTAGAAAGCGCCGCCTGGGCCCCTGTAAGTCTCAGGGAGATTTCTTTCTTGTTGCTTGGGATGGAGTGGGAGAGGAGGTGGACAGGGGGGTTCGAAATATTTCTCCAGCACCAGTTTCTGTCGCCAGGATTGGATTAGAAACCTGAAGACTAAAGCAGCAAGCATGCCTCCCAACCCTCGCCAGCTTTCTAATCTTCTAGTATGTTATGGTGTGTCCCAATGGCATACAGGAGTTGATTTCGGTAGCACGCTGACAGGCATCTTTTAAAATTTTACGTAATTATGTAATGTAGTTAAGTCATTAAGTAATGTATTTATGTAATACAATTATGTAGGTATTTTAATCTGTATTCGGAAAAACAAAACACATTTTGACACATAATGAGCAAAAATTCTTCAAAGAACACACTGAATATTTAAAGAAAAATATACCAGTGTTAGTGTGGGTGATATGCAAACATAGAAACATCCTGAAGACGGCACACACGTGAAGGAGGCTGGGAAACGTCGCGCCCGTTGAACTTGAGCCAGTCAGGAGCAGGCCAAGGTGGGCTGTGCGTCCTGCAGGGCAGCCTACTGCCTCTCACCATGGGACCCCTGCCCAGAGACTCTAGAACGTGAGTCAGCCAGGACTCCTGGACTGAAAACTCACTCTCTGTTCTATGTTGTATCACTAATGATGCCCAGGCACGTCTAGAACAGCTCACCAGACCAGGTAAAATGAATACAAAGACTGGTTCAACAACATAAAAGTATCCCAAATTTGAATAATGTGAAACTTTTCTCATTATTCAAATTCCCCATCAACTAAATCCCCTTGCAAATAAAAGCCCATAGAAATGAAAGTCCAAATGCTTCCGTTCCCAGTTTTACTTTATACACCGGCTCAGACTCAGCCTGAGGGCCGGACTCAGATGCCTGGGTCCTGTACAAGCAGCTACGTCCCGGGTCGTCGCTCACAGAAATGCATGCAGCTGCCTCAGCCTCTTCAAAGTTCATTCAGATCTCTACTCTCCAAGGGTCAGCAGTCACAAAAGACACTGCGGTTCCACTAGAAAAGTTTGCAAAAGCAAAATTATGGTCCCAAAAGTAAGTGTTCAATGAAATAAATGAAAACTGACACTCTCACTCTTATCCCATTTAGAGCTCTTTCATGAAATTAAAAGAAATACCTACAAACCGGTCACTCACAATCCCGTTGCATATAAGAATCACTCCCAAAGCTTTTTAGAAACATGGGTTTCCCGGATCTGATGAATCAGAACCTCTGGGGAGGTGGACCTGAAAAGTCCCCACCCCCAACCCATCCCCCCAGCGAGTCTGCTGCATGTCAGATGTGATCACTGAGGCTAGATTCTAGAAGAGAAGGAGGAACAAATATCTAAGTGCACCCTAAAACCGTACTCCTAGCTTACGGATCGAGACCTTGCCATCCATCTTTTCATGTCACACGGAAAGCCATGCAACCAATAGTAACCAACCTTTTCATCATTCATATACATACAAACCCAGAAGTTTAAAAGAAACAACAGCAAAAACGAGAAGGTCCAAGTGGAAAAGATTTAACAGTTGACTCCAGAAGAAAACAGATAATGAAGAGAAGAGAAAAACAAATGACTAAAAAAAAAAAAAAAAATGAACACTTATCTTCAGAGTCAAGAAGCCGGAATTGGTGGCTATAGGACAAGAAAGCGAAGGAGAAAGGCGTCTTGAAATGAAAGGTATCGTTGGCCAAATGAGTGAGTTAATGGAAAGTCTTGAAGATTGAACTTAAGGAATCCATTTGACCTTGACACTTGGAATACTCATCTTTCAGTTTTAATGACATAAGATTACCTGTCTTTTTCTCACTAGGGAGAGCTTTGTCCTTCAGTAAATAGTTGAATACTTAGAATAATGTACGTGCTGTTTCAGTTTGTAGAGTCATCATATGAACAAAACTTGGAAGACAATGATAAGTATCAGAATCTGACTAATATTAACAGTGATAATGTAAAGAAATGGCAGCAGGGATATGTGGAAGGTGAGGTCGCACGCAGGTTTTTCTCACCTTATACAGCAAGGAATGAAGGTACACTCTCTAAAATGATGTAACAAAACAAAGAGTTTAAGCACATTCTTTGAAATTACAGACAAGCACCGGAAGAACCAAAGTATCATAACTGGAGAAACTTAGGAGCTGATGGATAAAGAAACC
Organism: Hipposideros armiger; assembly: GCF_001890085.2. Taxonomy (NCBI): domain Eukaryota; kingdom Metazoa; phylum Chordata; class Mammalia; order Chiroptera; family Hipposideridae; genus Hipposideros; species Hipposideros armiger. Next base: position 7,902,585 of record NW_017731351.1, read on the forward strand.
GACCTGTTTCTCCTCTCTCGGTGGATTCCATCTGAGCTTCATGAATAAGGACAGAAAGCATCGGTGGTCACCAGCACAGAACAGAAACGTTTAAAAACAGGCGCTGCCTTAGACACCGGGAGTGCGGAAACAAGGTCAGGGAGAAAGCTGACTTTTCATTTGTACCGCTCTGCACTGTTTGAATTGTTTTACACTCCTGTATGTATTAATTTTACACTATGGAAGTTAAAAGTAAAACAACACCACCAAAATCCTTTGAGCAGCGGCAGCACTTGGCACTCTGCTCCCCAGCTGCCTGGCAGCCCCCCACAGGGCCGGATCCTACCGAACAGGGAGGGGTCCAGAGAGCAGAGGAGTGTCTGCCTGGGAGGTCAGCTTTTCTAGGCTATTTGTTTGTTTCTTGTGCTATGTTCTGTCTCTTCAATGGCCCAACCTTTGGATACGAACTTCTGACTTTTTATCTGTCATATCTAGACTCCACTCTAGGACCTGCTAAATTTGGTATCTTTCCGTGACTTTTTGACACTGCTGGCCCTGATTCACGGGCCCTTCCTGCTATCTTGGTATTCCAATTTTTTTTTTTTCATCGTGACTCTGGTCAACTATTGTGCCCATGTCAACCTGCACAAGTAGGAATAAAAAGTCTATGGAAGAGTGATGGCAATGTCTATTCTCAGAATCAATGAAACATGGTGTTTTATTAAAACCCAGGGCTACGGGAGTGGGGTGCTTGTCATCGGCCGTTCCTCATGTTTTCCGAGAACGGCGTCCTGCACCCCACTGTCCTGGGGAGCACACACCTGGAGGACTAGGGAGAGAGCTTTTTCTAGACTGACCACAATCTGGTGCTGAAGTAAGTGCCAACAGCATGAGATGGTAGACATGAGGAAGTGAAGAACCCAGGATATCTAAATTGTCACTCAAATGTCACTCTAGAAGCAGACAGAATATCAGGGGAGATCCCCACAAGCATCACCAAAACAAAACAAAACAACAAAGACCTAAACACTCATATTAAACATGTGGATGCACAACTCTTGATGGGCAATTTCTGGTCAGTGAAGACAGACATTTGACACCCAGTATTTGAGTGGAAGTTTGAAATGTGACTTTAAAAGTACAAAACATTCTTCATCTTCTTTATGTAGTTTTCAGGCGCCCCTCACACTTTGGGTGCCAGGCTTTGCTCACTCACTGTACTTACGACCTGCCTTGGCCAAGGGCCTGACAGCTTAGACGTAATTTCCAGGTGTGGTCAGCAGAGGGCAGCAAAGGGTCGCGCAGCAGGCGCTCCCTGCCAAGGCCTGGACGCCCAGCCCTTCCCTCCTGTGGGGTAAAAATCAACTCCTGGTACTAGAAGGCCCAGCACGCCCGAATCAGGAACAAAATTACTCACAGGGACAGTGACCACGATGCGGCTCACAGGCTGGTATGCGTCATGGAGATGTGAGCAGCTCGACATCAGGGCAAATCACCCATGAGAGCTTGACTGTCCTGACTGCCCCTCCCCGCCTGTCTAAACCCCACGGTCGGGCTCCTTAAAGCCACAGGCATCCCGGTCCCCCTTGGGGGCTGCTGCAGGCTTCCTGTCTGAGAGGTGGTACAGGCGACCTGCAGTGGCCAAGGGCTCCACAGCCAGCTACTGTGGGGCAAGTGACTGAGGGGAAGTGGGCACCAAATGCCACGGTGATGAAAACACTCAGATCCGTGCCAATTCAATTTTGGAGCCAACCTGAACGGAATGTGGCTTAAAATATATTTTCTCCCCTTTTCCAGAGGAGAGACATTGTTTGGTGTGGAAACACTATAGATGTGGCTTTGAAGATACACGAACTGGAACCTGTGAATGAGGTTTGTGCCTCTCAGCTGCTTCTCTGAGCCTCAGTTTCTCCATTGGCAAAAATGGCCACAAGGAGTCTCACCTCACAAATCTGCTGCATGGAAAGGAGGTGATGTCCACGGCTGCGAGGTAAACAGCGTGGCAACGAGCGGTCCCTCAGCTGCTGTCGCCCCTGCTCCCTCTCGCTGCCTGTGGCCGCGGAGGAAGACCCGTGGCCTTGCCTACTCTTCCCAAGGAAAGACGCATGTCCCCGAAGCAGAACTGACATTATCGGCGAGACGACGGCAGTAGGCGCCGAGCTAAGTTTCTGTAGTATTGTCTCACTGAAGTCTCACAACAACCCTATGAGGTGGGGCCCTTTTATCATCATCGTCTCTATTCTACAGATGGGAGGAGGGAGGCCTGGTGCACCGTGCGGACGGCTCAACACTGTGTGATGGGCCTGCCGAGCTCGTGCTCCAGACAGGACAGTCTGTCTCCCAACAGACGTTTACTCAAAGATTTAAAAACGTAAGGGACAAAACAGAAGTAAGACAATAGTCTTGTCTTTGCAATATGCTTGAATGTCGGTATTATTCCCAGAGGACCACCTATACTATCACTTGTATTTGATATTTAGGATGAAAGTTCATTGTTCAATGAAATAAATGAAAACTGACACTGTCACTGTTACCCATTTAGAGCTCTTTCATGGCATTAAAAGAAAGGACAATGGCATTTTGGAGGAAATCAGGCTTTAGCTGTTACATGGAAAGGTAGCCACTACATGACATGGAAAGCTCCCTCGGTCTTTCTAAGGACCAGTTTTCTTTCCTTTGCTTCACTACAGGGCAAGATGGTATCAGGGCACGACGCCTTTCTCCACGGGTACCAAAAGCCAGTCACTCACAATCTTGTGCGCGTGTAAGAGTCACTCCCAAAACTTTTTAGAAATACAGGTTTCCCAGATCTGATGAGGCAGAGCCCCTGCGGGAGGCGGGCCCGGGGAGCCCCCAGCGAGTGTCTGGTGCGCGTCAGGGGTGATAGCAGCCTCGGATTCCAGGAGAGCCCTCCTGCCTCCAGCTGGTCTGAAAGCCAGAGGCCTGGAACGGCGGATAATCTGGGATTTGGGGAAGGTCCAGAGAGAAGTCTGCCTACATTTCTTACCTGAAATAGATTCTGACAGATGCCCAATGGAGGCCAGCAAGTGCTGCCTGCTGAGCATGGGTGTCCAGACGAGCACTGTCCTTTTACGAGTCGTCAGAGTCCCTGCTTGTAAGAGGAGAGGCCTTAACAGGCCTCAAAGGACGGAAAGGACCTGTGCTCTAGCCTCTCTCTGCCTTGTCAGGCTTGTCACATTCTGTACCTTCTGTCAGTGTCTCCAATCCAGCCAACTCGCATGTTCCTGAAGTTCATACACTCAAATTCTACCCCGTCATAAAAGTGAAGCATCCTCTCCCAACTCTCCACCCGTCTGTCTGTCTGTCTGTCTATCTATCTATCTATCTATCTATCTATCTATCTATCTATCTATCTAGCATCTATTATCTATCATCTATCTAGCATCTATCTATCTATCATCTATTTATCTATCATCTATCTAGCATCTAGCATCTGTCTATCTATCTATCTATCTATCTATCTATCATCTATCTATCATCTTTTTATCTATCTAGCATCTAGCATCTGTCTGTCTACCTATCTATCGCCAAAATCTCCTTTAAAGTTATTTCAAATGAGCTCTTCAAGAAGCCTTCCTGGCCTGCGTGCTCCACCATGAAAACTCAGGTGGCAGGCCTCTCTATGAATTTCTCATTTCTTCGCGGTACTTGCCAGAATCTGGCGTTACAGTCACTGGTGGGACTCTGTTTAATTGTTGTCTATCTCCCCATTCAAACCTAAGTTTTGTGAGAGTTGGGCCTGGGTCATTCAATACAAATTTGTAATTCCCTCCAATGTGCAAAAACCTGTGAGAATGAACTGATAAATCAGATGTAGACGATTTCCTTGAGGTCTTTAGTGTCTAGTGGGGAATAAAAGATATGTATTCCAGTAGCTATTAATACGTACAAAAGCCCATAAAGGAAACCAGGAGCTTTGCTATGGGATCAGGTTTTAGCCCTCCCCACTTGTCGGGGAGAGACTGTCCCTGTGAGCAGAGGTGGGGGCCCCCCGCTGGAGGCTGTGTGACCTCCCGCGGCAGCTGGATGTGAGCCCTTCCTGCCTCATCGTGGCTGCGTGGCATCCAAGCATCTCACCTGTCTGTGCAGCAGCCTCACCTGTAAATGGTCAGTGCTCCAGTGGAAAGGGACACTGTGCTTTCAGCAGAGAGCTGTAGGCCCCATAACACTGAAGAGGGCAGCCAGGTGGCAAATAAGCCCGTGAAAAGATGTTCAGCCCAGTAACCACTAGGGAACGGAAAACAAATGCCCAACAAGACATCAGAATGGCTGCAATGAAAATGGCAACACCAAACACTGGTGTGGATGTGGGGAAACTGAACCACTCACAGAGCTGGTGAGAGTGGGAAAGCCTCTCTGGAAAACAGGGGGACAGTTTCTTAAAAACAAAACATACAGCTACCATACACCCGGCAACTCCACTCTGGGCCTTTAGCCCAGAGAAGCGAAGACTTACACGGAACCACAACCTGTACACAGACGTCGGTAGCAGCTTTATCCATAAGAGCCCCACACTGGACAACCCTCAAGTCCTTCAACAGTGGAATGGCTACACAGACTGTGACACGTCCACATCGTGGGCACTGCCAAGCAATTCAAAGTACTGAACTCTCCGTGGCGGCAGCAATGCCACAGACTGGCCAGTTACGCGATGTGGAAAAGGGCAAATGTCCGAAGGCTACATATTGGGTGACCCTCATGTACAGAACATTCCTGAAAGGGCAAAATCATAGAAACGGACAACAGACTAGAGGCTGCCAGGGAAGAAAGAGGTGGTAGAGGTGGGGGGACGTCTCTGCGGCCGAACAAGGGTGACACGATGACCCTGGGGGTGACGAACGTGACTCTATGTTATCATCCCAGGTGCAATGTGGCCCTACAGTTGAGAGAGAGATTTCCATTGGGGGGAACTGGGTGAAGGTTGATGGACTTTCTGTGTCTTATTTCTTACAACTGTATGTGACCTATAGTTATCTCAGAATAAAAAAAAATAACTTCAAAAAATCAAGATGGTGGTAAGTCGGGGAAACAAGTGAGTCAGGTAGTGGTGGCGTGAGTCTTGAACCTCGACATCACAATGGCCAGTGGTGCCAAGGAAACGGAACCCACAGGCTTCACGGGTTTCTTTACAGAGCTCTGCCGAGTGCTGTAGACACACTCCATTTTCTCTGGTGAGAACTGAAGAAAAAAGGATGTTTCTGTCCAGCAGAAACTGCACCAAGCTTCTAGGTGATCATTCAAGGCTTCACCACACAAGGTACTCATTTAATATATGATTTCCGGTCATTGCACCAGACTGGCAGTTACAGGAAGTGCTCTGTTTCCTTTAAAACATATGGGCTGATTGGTCACTTCAGCACTGGTTTCAGGAAAAGCTACTTTTCAAGATTCAGTGCTGCTGAGTACGCGAGCAGGAAAGTGCTGGGCCCTCCAATCTAGGCAGGAAAGCTGTGAGGACTGGCTCTACAGCCCAAATCTCACATGACAAGGACAACCTGTTATTTTATTGGGTCATCTCATGTTTTCCAGGAATAATTTTGCATATTGTCTACCAACCCATATTTTTATTGCTGAGTCTATTTATATACTTTTTAACAAATAGCAAAGAATATTGAAAATATTAGCAGCCTAGATTGATTTGAAAATAAGCTAATAGCCACTTCATCCTATTTCGTTTTTAAATTTGATTAGGTACATCGATCTGGCCAAAGACAAGGAGCAACCTAAAAGCCTTCCCATTAAAATATTCACTGAGGACAAGAAGAACTGGGCTCCTGTAAGCGTTTTAAAGACCAACAATGAAATTCCATGTTCCTGATTTAGGCAGAATAAGAGAGAAAGAGACAGAGACGGAACTACAGATAGAGGCAGAGAGAGAGAGACAGAGATAGAGACAGAGATAGATTAATGTGGGGAGAGTGGGAGGGAGACAGGAAGATGGGAGAGAGTATTTAGAATGTACCACGTGGGAAAATGTGTTTCCCTTAAAGCACGCATGTCGTTTTACATACAAAAGGTGAATCCCAGGTAATATGAAGCAAGAGGAATCCATGAGAGCTCCAGTGCTTAAGCATAGAACATACTGCATGTCAAACGTCTATAGTGTTTCTACGGATGCTTCTAATTACAGTGGTTTGTAATAAAGTAATTTTCACAAGCGGATATTTCCTACTACAATTAAACAATTTTTCTATAATTGTTGCTATTGACATATAGAGTGGTTTGGGATGCTCCCGGTTGTTTTTTCTTATGTTTTATTTGGAATAATTGAAAACTTACAGAAAAGTTGCAAAAATAAAAATGGCACAGAGAACACCCCACATGCCCTTTACCTAGGTTCAGCTATTTAGTAACATTTTACTCTATTTGCTTTACCATTTATTTTCTCTGGGTGTCTGTCTGTCTCCCTTTCTCTAAATATGTGTATGTGTAAATCTACTTTGCGGGTCATACATACACCGTGGCCTATTATCCTTAAATACCTAGATATATCTGAAGAAGAAGGCTATTCTCTCACATATCGTATTTCCCCACGGTTAAGACACACCCTTTTTCAAAAAATTTCACCTTGGGTCAGTTGGACGTGGGTGTAGCGCATCGATCTGTTATCCATGGTCCCATTCTGTCAGGTGACCTCCATGATGTCCGCTTTCCAGTCCAGGATCCCACAAGAGTCAAGTGTTGCATCTGGTGGTTGTATCCAATGCAGAGGAGTGTTGAAAGGTCTTTCCTGCTGAGAAATGTCAGGACTGAACTGAAACGACAGGGGTGATGCTTTAAAGGGATCAGCATATTTCGACCTAATTTTGGGTATGCTGTGCGGGAAAAATTAAACGATCAGCCTCAGCTATGTGTCCATAATTTGATTACTGAAATGGCGGTGCCGTAGTCAAGGCATTTACAAGGATGAACAAGATATCCTGGGTGTTCTTACCCCACTTTGTTCAGCCATACTTTACGGCCATTATTAAAGACAGTTATTTCCCAGCCAATAGCAAAAGCCATGCAGCTGTTCTGAGCTATTTCCGAGTGTAGATGCATTGCTTGAGGGAGATGAGACAGGGTGTTCTCTTGAGCAAAGCACGCGCTTATCTCCACCTGCTTTGATTTCAATGGTGGCAGTGGGTTGCCTTCAGAATTTTGTGTGGAGAATCACCTTGACATTTTGAAAAGTCAACTTTACTTACATACAGCTTACATAAAATAAGCATTTCTAAGGCTCTTCATTCATTCCTGAAGAACCAAGTTTCCAGCTAGTCCAGCTTGATTTCATCTTGAAGAAACTTTCCATAGCATTTCCTGTGCAGATCTGGTGACAGCAGATTTTCTTAGTTTCTGTTATTTAAATATCTTTATTTCGCCTTTACTGCTGAAAGATAGCTTTGCTGGATACAGAATTTTGTTTGCAATTTTTTTCCTTTCAGCACTTCACAAATGTCCCCCAGTCTTTAGCCATCTTGCAAGCTTTGTGAAAATTTAAGGCCACTCCTTTGCAGGTGATGAGCTCCATATGTTAGATATTTTTTCCTATGCACAAACATCCACCCCCATCTTCAACCCTGAACAATCCATGTAAAATAGTAATAACAATAAAAATTACAAAATACACGCGCATACAGAATGTTTAGCAACACAGACATCCTGCTTTGGATGAATTCCTCACCATCTTCCTACTGAAGGCAGTTTCCAATACAAAATCCAAACAAAAGTTTGAAAATACTTACAGAAGTTAACCACCGTCAGCAAACTTTGCCTAATGATAAAGCAGAAAACGTGCAGAAAGGCCACTGGAAGCCCTGCTGGGTCGCCGTCATCACTGCCCCCCCATTGCGAGGCCCACAGTTTGATAGTCCTGCAGGGCTGATACCCCATGTGCTCTTTCTCCTTTGCCACCCCGACATCCCAGGAGTAGACTGCCATTAGAACATCTCAGCAGACGGCAGCATCCATAGATGACGCGGAGCCGGGTCAGTGCCACCCTGCCATCCCACAGCCTCCTAGCACCTGGCACTAGGAAACGCCCTGACATGGACACACTCGTGGGCATGGAGAGACCCCGAGTCCCAACCAATGTGGGAGAAACGGATCAAACTAGAAATCAAATGGGTTTTATTTAAAAATATAGAAGATTATATATGTTTCTTAACTCTATCAGTTTGTACACTCAGCTTGGTACCAATACATATGGACTACTCGATCCATGCATTGTTTCCCAGAAAGGGTTCCCTGGTAACAGGCTTGGGAAATGCTGTGTTTTCCATTTGGAAGTCAAAATGTCCATTAAAATATTGAAGTCTTAGCAAAGCTCACAGTATTTTCCATATTTATTTGACCTGGGAGGCCCTTTCAGAGGAACCCTATTAATTAATGGTCCTGGGACCATACATTTATGAACAGTGCTCAAAATTGATCTCCCCCCCCCCCCAAGAAAACTCTCCTTTTTAATATCCTCCACAGTGTGAGTTGCTCTAGTAATCCATTTCATCTTCACGATGTCCCAGTGTGGCTGGATCCTTTTCTTTAACTAGACCAGACACTTCCCTTTCCCTGAACACGACACACTCACTTGTCTAACTGTAGTTCTTAGCTCCCTTTGGTCTGCACAGATCCACACACTAGGTAGCCATCTGGGTTCTGGTCTCTCAGGAAACTCCACAAAGCCTTTTCAAGCATTCCAGCTCGAATTCACTGCTCGTCTGCAATGCGCGGCCATTTGGCCTGCTGGTGACTCCTCCACTGGCTCGCGCCATTGGGAGTTATGCTGGTGTGGTTACACGTCACTCAGCAGATCCAAGTTCCTCAGGTGAACGGCCATGTCCTGTGTTAGCTTTAGATTACTTTTAATGCTTGCTAAATGTTTACTAAAAAATGTATGGAAGCAGATCTGCACTCTTCTAAGAGTGCAGAGATTTTCAAAGGTCAATAATGGCTGCCAACTTTAAAATTGAAGAGTTAGAACCCAGAATACGGAAGTTCAGAGGGTGACAACAAGACATGTATTGACTAAGTACGTTTTTTAGATACAACGTCACAGCCTTTGCTTAGTCACAAGTTCTGGGCTATATACTATTTTATTCGTCATGCAGATAATGGGTTACTGGTGTGATATATTTGGGATATGATTACATTTGTGTGAAATTTCATTTAAATTCCAGAATAAAAGGAGTGAAAAACATAGCGGGGCAAGGCATCTCTGAGTGTTAGAGCCAAGGAAGATATGCAAAAGTCCAAGTACTTTGAAAAGAAGAAGAAACAGAAATAACAGGAGGTGAAGAAAAGCTGAAATTCAACTGTCAGTTGCAAGTCTAGAGAAGGTTCTTGCCATGGAGAAACGGTTAAGGAATGGTAGCTTTCCCCTCAGGATATTCAAGAATAATGTCTCCTTGCGAAAGGAAACTTGTGAATTAGGAGGAAAGATTCTAGGAAGTGATAAACTGTAAACAGACCCAATCGTTCACTCCAGAATGAATAAAAAGGCCATTAGACTTCCTGATGTTGGCCTTTGCCAATTAATCGGCACTTGGTGGTGTAATTAAGGTTAAGCATTTCCAAAAGGA
>NW_017731351.1:7912193-7923419 GCF_001890085.2 Hipposideros armiger
TCAGAAAACTAATTCTCATTGATGGGTGGGGATTAATTACTATGATATATTGAATGGAATAGATATTCATACACAATTATTATTACACAAAGGCAACATATAAGAATTTGTTGGATGGGGTATACACCAGGGTGCCAAAAAAATGTATACAAGTGGACACCGTGGTCACCGTTACTCAAGCAGTACGTAATTCGCTGTAATCAGAAGTGTCTGGATGCTGATGGTAACCACCTTGAGCTCCTCTTGTAATTGCAGACGTCAAACGTGACTTGTATTCATCTTTTGTTATCAGCATATAGTGACTATTACAATTTTAACAGTTTTTCTTTCTTAAAATGTGTATACATTTTTTTTTTGGCACCTTTCGTGTTTGTACAAAAAGCCACCATTTTTCAGAAAGCACTGGGCAATGGCCTTTCACATTTTTCTACAATTCCTTCCATGCTGTATCTTGGATGAAATTCTCAGTTCTCGCTTCCCATTCATTAAATCTTTAACGTCCATTCTAGAGTTCATTGTTTCAGTGTTATGACTGTTTTTTTTTAATGCCTATGGTATTTTCCAGGATTACTAATCATTTTCCCCAGTCATACAATTTCATATTTTTTCCATAGAGATCCTTCCTTCCTTTCCCTCTCTGATTTTGGTACCAGAGGTGGGGTGTTGATATAACAAACACCTCAAAGCATGTGGAATAGGCTTTGGAACTGGGTCATGGGAAGAGGCCGGAGGAGTTCTGAGGCGCGTGCATGCCAGGTCGCCATGAGGGCACTGCTGGTAGCACCACAGGTGGTCTGGTAAGGGTGCAGACAGAAAAGAGGAGAGCTTGAGAGGCAGCCTTTATCTCCTTAGAAATTACATAAATAAATCATCAACAGAATGTTAGGAGAAATATGGGCTTTAAAAGTCACTCTGGTGAGGTATCAGATGGAAATGAAGAGCATGCTATTGAAACCTGGAAGTAAAAGATCCTGGTCACAAAGTGGCAAAGAACTTGGCTGAGTCGAGTTCTAGTGTTTTGTGGAAGCTACGACTTACAAGCAATAAAACTGGGTATTTAGGTGAGAAGCCTGCTCAGCAAAGTGTTACAGGAGCAGCTCGGTTTCTCCTGACTGCCGCTAGTCAAATGCAAGAGGGCGACGAATCGAAGGAGAACTGTTCAGCAAAAAGGAACCAGAACTGAAGATCTGGAAACTTCTCAGTCTATCCATTGTATGAAAAAGGAGAACGCTGGTTCTGGAGAGAACACTGAGGGTGTGGCTCAACAAACCAGTTGATTAAGAGATGAGTAAGGATGGGAAGCACAGATTTACTCAGCCATCTCAGCAGGAGCCAGGAGCAGGGGTGGGCTTATTTATACCAGCAGAAACTCTGCCAGCTTAAACTGAAGGGAAGGGAGACTGGCTGTGGGACTTCTTGGATTTGATAGGGCGGGACCATGAAGCTATGTGACTGCAAATGTATGCTACTGTTTAAGGAAAGGGGAGAATGACTCCAAAATCCAGAGAGCATCATGGCTGCCTCTTGGGTTTAAAAGTGTGGGGCCATCACCTGGGTTTCAACGAGTCAGACAGCCTCCAACTAAAGCTTGATGGGGGACCCTCAGAGGACTGCCTCCCCAGTGGGTCCAGAAAGGGGGGCATGGAGGCAGAGGCTATTTCTGAGCCTAAAACCTAAAGGAATTTGCCCTGAGTGGTTTCAGACTTCCTTGGGGTCTCGCACCCTTCCTTCGCTCCTGTCTTCCTTTTGGAATGGAAATGTCTAGGCCTGTCCCACCACTGTGTTTTGGAAGCACAGAGCTGGTCTGGTTTCAAAGGCTCCCAGATGGAGAGAGATTTTGCGTCAAGATGAATCATATCTCGAGTCTCACCCATATGTGACTTAGATGACACCTAGGACTTTAAACCTAGAGTTGATTCTAGAATGAGGTAAGACTTCTGCAGAGTTAGAATAAATGCATTTTGCACGTGATAAGGCATGATTTTCAGGAGGCTAGGAGTAGATTCCTTTGGACTGAATCGTGTGGCCCCAAATGTATATGTTGAAGTCCTAATCCCTCATGTGATTGTGTTGGAGGTAAGGTCTCTTAAGGAGATGAAGGTTAAATGAAGTCAGAAGGGTGGTATCTGATATAGCAGAACTGGTGTGCTTGTAAAAGAGGACGAGACACTGGATCTCTCTCTCTCTCTCTCTCTCTCTCTCTCTCTCTCTCTCTCTCTGCCCTCCTTACCCCGGACATGAGAGCACAGTGAGAAGGTAGCCATCTGCGAGCTAGGAAGAGAGCCCTCACCAGAAATCAACCCGGCCAGCACCTCTGACCTTGGACTTCCAGCCTCTAAAACTGTGATACATACATATTTGTTGTTTATGTTATCGGTATTTTGTTATGACAGCCTGAGCAGACTGAAAAGATTTTAAACAGACTTATTTTAATTATAAAGTCATTTTAAGACTGCTTATTTTCTTTTCATTTTTTCTGGAATTAATTCAACTCCTGAGTGGCTATTCTTTGTCTGCTTGTCCTCATATCGCATAGATTTTGTTTTAGTTTGATGGCTCATCTCTGCCCTTCCCATTCTCATTTAATGGTTTTCATCTCCCCCTACGTAGCTCCCTGAAGCTGCTGGTCTAAAGAAATAATGTATCAGTACCATGCAGCTTCCTCAGCACGAATACTGGGAACATCAGAGTGATTTCCAGGGCTTCAGGGCTAAGCCTGCTTCCTGTTGTATAAATGCTTCCCAGGCGGTAACAGGCGGTATTTGTAACATCTTAGGATTTTTTGGTCTATAGTTAGTAAAGCAAGAGCTAGATACTAGGTAGTCACAATTCTTGAATTGCACACTTGCATCATTATATGACTGTATCAACCACATCTTTTATTTTCTGTATCTGACGCTGTGACATCTGAGTCCTTGCTGGGTTGGAAGGCCTGCCCTTCCCAGGGTTAGCCAACTTAGAGATACACAGCTCTCCCTGGAGTGTGCCTTTCAAATGTAAACGCCGCCATTCAGGGCCCACACCACACCACCTCCTCTGGGCTCTTAGACCCCACCCAGGCCATTATCCCCTTGTCCCAGTCACTCCAAGGGCAGGTCTAGAGGACTGGGGAGGGACAGGCCTGGGCCTTCCCGTGGAAACCACAGTAACAGGCTCACCCGTGATCTCCCCTCTCCCTCTGCCTCCCGACGAACCCGGGTGCTCCCCCATGTGGCCCTCACATCACGTGCTGTGCCTCCTTTCTAGAGATCTGTGAGGGATCTTGTTTCATGACGGTTGTTTTGGAGTCTGTGTGTCTTACCATACCTGATTAAAACAAATCCCAAGTACCATTAAAATAATTATGTACTTGAATAATTGCAAAATAAAGTGACTTGTAGCGGCAGAAAACATGTCTCTGTACTTGGTTAACTCCAGTCCATTTAATATCACAATAGTTATAACATTTGGGGATTGGAGAATGCGTGATTTTATAATATTATGAGCCCAACAGTTTAAATCAATATTAGATTATTACTTTAAAAATGTACTTGCATTAATAATACACAGCTTAAATATGCGGTCCACTGGGGAAAATAGCGCAAGGTACTTTTCTAATTAAAAAAAATAAATGCTTTCCTATTACCTCCTGTTTCAAATAAAACTTTGTCACTTTATACTAATTTTGAACACCCAGTATATGTTGGGGAAAATTCTAAATGCTCGATGCTCACAGATCCAACCCTTCAGGGGTCTGCCCACAAGGATGCGTCTCAATCTATCCTAATTTATTTCAGCTGCTTGTCACCCAGGCTCTGCACTCTGCACTGGTTAGCTTTCCAGTCGTGACTTTCGTCATGCCCCTCCAGGCCTGTGCTCACACTATGGCCACTCCCAGACGACTGCTTCTCGTCCCCTCCTCCTGTCCAAACCCCTCCTATCGAGTGTCAGCTCCCAGCTCCCCAGTGAAGTCTGTTTTGGTTTGTTCAGTCACATTGCTATTTCCTCTTTTGAATTTCTATAGACTTGTAATCATTTTCACATAATGTTTGTGCAGTGTAGTGTTTACTGTAAGACACCTATCTTTTCTTTAATTTTAAAATTTCTGAAAGGAAGTACCTCTGTGTGTGTGTGTATTTTTTCAGTGATTCTCTGTCCACCCCTCAATGTTTAAAAATACATAACACACTTAGAATTTGGTTCTGGAAAGTGAGGAAACAGGAAACCTTGACTTCTCGGTGGCTCTCAGATGGTCCTCCTTTGCGCCCTGTGGAGCTGCCAGGAGCAGGGCTGAAGCAACAGGAAACTGAGGTTCACACCTACACCCGTGAACAAGCAGCTCAACTTTTTTTCTGTAATGTTTGCTTTATCATTTTATTCGTAGATCTGAACAAAAGGTTTCGTGAGCCTGAAAATCCTGAGCATGTTTTCGCTTTGTCTCTCTGTTAGATCGCCGGCTCTCATACCCAGAGGGCCTGGCATGGTTACGACAAGATAACTGGGTCAGCTTCTTCCTGATTGGTCGGTGTGCAAACATACAGCCTACATCCACAGTGGTCAATGCTCTGCATCTTTTCAAACAACTCTGTGCCAGTCTCCTAATGTTAGTCCATTTCTATGTTCTCATTTTCTTAAAAAATGGTGTCTTGGGCCTCCCAGAATACACGTGAATGATAGCCCCATTATGTCTTTATAGACAGTAAGTTTTAGGTTTCTTTCCAAAGCGCACAAATGGATTTTAAGATCTGTAAGTGGCTATAATTTAAGATCAGAGGGTATTGTCCTTGAGATGATATTTGAATTTGGCAGGAATAAAAACCACAACTTTTATTTAGAAACTTGGAATCTTGAATATAGAGTTCTGCTGCCGTAGAATTTCAAGTTAGGCACTTAGCTAGGATGCTAGAGGTAAATGTTGGGAAACTGGAGGTAGATGAAATTTCAAAAGACTATGTAGTGAGTGAAGTTAGACCTTAAACTGTTGTCCACTTCCCCCCTTTATTTTGTTGTCATATGTAATATATATGTATATGTATATATATTTCCCGGGCAGAGAGAGAATATATACAAGCGAGCGAGAGTGCTGCTTTGTAAGGAACGGGCTCACATGCTTGTGAGGGCTGCAGGTCTGAAATCCGTAGGGCAGGCTGGCAGGCTAGAAATTCAGGTAAGAGTAGATGTTGCAGTTTTGGGTCTGAATTCTGCAGGCTGGTCAGGCAGGTAAAAAACTCGGGCAGCTTTTCTGTGTTATAGTCTTCAGGCTGAATTCCTTCTTCTTTGGGAAACCTGTCTTTGCTCCTAAGGCCTTCAACTGATTGGATCAGGCCCATCCACATTAGGGAAAGTGATCTGCTTTACTCAGTCTACTACTGTGTTAATCACATCTGAAAAATACCTTCACTGAAACATCCTGGGTGGTGGTTTGACCAAGCTACTGGGCACCATAACCTCGCAAGACTAACATAAAAATTAACTGCCGTACTGTCCTGTTACCTGTGAGGCTCTGTTTCTTGACACCTTTTCCTCAGTCAGCTCTACTTATCAATAATTTCACCTTATCCCATTAAATAAAATGCAACATAATTTTAGCCTTTTCATGGTTTCCAATTTGCTACAGGCCTGAAATCCCTGAATTAATCAGGATTTCAGAAAGCTCTCCAGATGACACAGCCATGCAGGCCAAGTCGCTGGCAGCCTTGTGTGTCAGGGGCTTCCCTGCCTGGTAGGTCTGGTGGCAGAGAAAATGAGTTTGAGAAGTGGGTTATGTGAGGCAGGGTGATCCCAAAATACTATTACAGATTCGTCACTGAATTGATACTATTAGGAACGGTGTGCCTTTCATGTCATTATTGCTCTAAATCCATTTTCACGATGTCTCTGAGGCCGTCCATTGGTCAGGCACATACATACATCAAGCCTGCAGAGTGTGGGCACTCATCCTGTCTGTAATCTCATGGTCATGCCCATGGATTTTGTTAGAGCAGAACTGAGGTATTTAACACCATAACTCAAGCTCTCCAAATGACAGGTGTCCAGATGAATCAAGCGGCTGCATCAAGTGGGCACTGCAGAGCGAGGCTCACCCCCGCGGCGCTCTCTGAGCCCTTGCATGCCACGTGAGTTTCTCTTCTAGTGCCACGGTAACAATAAAACTTCCTCGTGGAATCGAAGCCTGTTTAGAAAGCAGCACATATGCATTTCCACATCTCATCCTCCTTCCAAGTAACACCATGGGCAAAATACTGTTATTCTACAGATAGGAAACTGGGGAGTCAGAATTCAGACTTCATTTGTGGAAGGAAAAACAGCAAACATCAGGGTCTGACCTAGATCACAGCTTTTTCTACTACACCCTCTAGTCTGTTAAACATTCATAACTGCTGTTCTGGGAAATAAAAAAATCATTGTTTTAAACTAAATTATGGATCAACAGCAGTGAACTACTTGTTTTAGAGGTAGAAATTCTGACAAGGGGGGGAAAAAAACTATTGTGGCATTACTTTGAAAGCCTCTTATTATGAGTTGCCAAAGTAAAATTTACATAAATCTCATTAATTTAAAATGTTACATTAAAAAAAACTGGAAGAAAGAAATGTTTTTCAGTAATACTAAAGGAAGTGATTTTCTTTTGTGCCTGGTAATTACACTGAAAACATGACCGCAACTCAAATTTCACGGGATCTTTGAAGAGCAGAGAGGGAAGGGTTCATTTGTGCGTTGAGGATTTGCCTGATCTTTCCTTCTTTCGGAGATCAAAAGACGTCTGTTAGAGAAGGAAAAGTAGGATCCATTACCACGGAGATGAAAGACGCTGCAAGTAGAGTAGCTGCCCTTTTAATACTTCCTACTTGGGTAGCCTGTCTCCAACCAGATACTCTTTTAATTGATTCTTCAAAATCTCAGTTTCAACAATTAAGCCATTTAGACATCGGGAGGATGGTAACAGAGCCCAGTAAGAGCAACAGAACTCATCATCGTTGCAAACGGCACAGTGATGGAGGAAATGGAAGGAAACAGAAAAAAACGTATTTTCCTGGCCCTCCAAAGTGAATCTGCAAGTCTTCAAATGAGTTCATTTATCTTCCACAGGCCAAACAAGAACTTGTTCCTCTTTATCCCTATAAATCCATGCTCCGTTTTAGGGACAAAGTCTGGTCATTCCATCTTGTTTCTCACTCATCAGCAGCACCCTGGCTTCCCCCCCTCCTCACTTGGGGAACCCACCAACTGCTGAATTCACTAAGTCCTCACTCCTCAGCAGTCTACGAAAGGTCCATGGTTTAGTTTGGTTTAAGATGGTGGCTCACAATTTTTTATATTGCAAGTTTTTAGAACTTTTTCAAAAAATATTGGTCTTGAGAAATCACTTAGTGATACTAATCTGTGTAGAAATATGCACAACTCAAATAAAATTGCTAAATTTTTCCCCAAAGTATATTTAAAAGCTTGAATTATGTGGAAAAATGTTCTCAGGTTTCTTGACCTCAAATCCATCAAGCATAAAAAAATAAGTTCTGGAGATTTAAAGAAAAAAAGAAAACACAACCATGCCTGAAGCAGGTGATAACAGCCCAGAGTGCATTTAATTTGCATGACGGGAGAAGTAAATAATCTCTGTTTCTAAGCGAAGGTAATGTGTTCTGTAGAAAGGAACTTAAGAAGGCAGATTTTGGAGCAGTACAGAAATTTAAATTTGAGCCATGTATTTAATCACGTTTCACACTGCAGTGTTGCTCATTCTCAGTTTTTGCCCTCGGCCTTCTCAGTTGACAAGCATATTCTCAACAGTTTTCATCTTTTTCAGCATATATTAAATACCAACCACACAGGGTGAGAATCAGGAGACAATGAGCATTCCTTGAATACCAGTCACTGCCCTGCGTGCTACCTCATTTCAGCTACTTGACTCTCTTGTTGAGCTGTTGGAGGTTGAGTTTCCCCCATGAGAATAAAGTTTCTTGAAAGCAGAGCTCTTCTCAGTCAGGTGCTTGTCTAGTTTCTGAGCACCAAGCAGCGTGCTTGGCACACAGTAGGTGTTCATGTTTTCTTAATACATTCCAGGCACAGGCCTAGACACACTGTGAATATTACCTCATGTAATTCTACACGTGATCTTTAAATGTAAATATTATTATCCCTCTTTTCCCATGAGAATCAAGGCTTAAAGGACGTTAACAGTACAGATGAAGTTATTTGGCAAAAATTGTGGAGGTGGTACATGATGTCTAGTTTCGAAAATGCCCCCCCTGAAGCAAATTACAAGGCCCTGGATAGAAACAAGCAATAGAAGGCACTGTTGTGACTGGGGAACTCAGACATGGAAATAATTATCCCCAAACTGCTTAGGAGTGGTGGAGGAATGCAAGCTAAAGGTGATGAACTCGGCATAACTGGGGAGAACGCCACCCTGGTCCCAACGCTGGGACTGCAGCTAAGTTAGAGTCCCCGCCTGGTGGTGCCGGGAATGCAGTGGGGGAGATACACAAATAATCACAACACAAGGCAGGAACAAAAACCGCCCGAAAAAGGAAACACACACATGATGTGGGGACCCACAGGCCTAATGTTACCATTAAATGTGTTCATTAGAATTAAGTATATTAATCATACATTTTGTTTTAAATTACACTGTATGAATGATGAAAATGTTATAAATTCATTAACTGAATAATGAATAATTTTGTCATGCTCAGAATATCAGTAAATATCCTTGCTAATTCTAAGGTATAGGAATAGAAATGAGGACATACGGCTGTAACTCTATTCACACTTGCAGAAGTGTGGGGCAGCCTTTCCTATGAGTGCGAGAAAAGCCCCAAGGGGTCTGGCAAACGTGAACTGCTAAATCGCCAGCCACTGGAAAATGACCACATTCACAACTGTGGTGACACTTACACTCTAGTGTGGCACAAAGCGGGTGCTCCGCTCGGGTCTGGGGCAGCCTGCCGTCTCTAGTGACTTCAGGGCAAGCTGTTCGCAAGGATGGGGCTGCCCTTCCTCTTCCTTATGCCGACCAACATCTGCTCAGAGGGAGCAGCAGGTCCAAATGCTCGCGCTCTCGGAGGCCACTTGTCGGTCCCCTGCTCCTTCCCACAGCTGGCTGTCCAAGGCAGACGCTTCAGAGGACATGCAGGCGCTCTTATAAAGGAGGGGGAGGCGTCTGGGGCTGTCACCAAAACACAGACCCCACAGCACGGCTCCACGCTCCAACTCTCACTCCCAGCCATTTGAGCAACTTGCCTAATCTCCCCATGCCTCAGTTTCTTCAACTGTAACCTGAGGAGAGAATCGTGCTGATCTCGTTAGGTTATTTTGAAGATCCAGGGAAATAAAGCAAGAGCGTGCTCAGGGAGGTACCGGGTACTCAGGACGGCCGTGACCTGCGCTGCTCTGAGCCTGGGTCAGGAAGCTGTGCTCGCTCCCCTGCGCTTTTCCAGAGGCCTCGGGGGGTCGCGGTCCTTTCAACCTGACTGCCCAGTGCTTAGGCCACACGTGTGAGGTGAGTCAGAGCTGCTTCCTCCGCGTCTACAGGCTCACAGTCCCGCCTCCTCCCTGCCCTCTCCTCTCCCTCTGCACCTCAACCACACACCTCCCTCCATGACCCAGGTCCCCTTCCATCTGCTACAACAGCCAAAGAGAAGGGCCGTGGGAAAACTCAGACGGACTTTTTGATCTCTCTGTTCCAGGGGGTGACTTTTCATCATCTCCTCTGTAGAGCGAGTCTGAACATCCCTCTTTTTTTTTTTTTGCCGTTCTTTTCCTTAGCTAGATCTCCTGGCTAGGACTGCAGTGCTTGTCTTACTCTTCATGGCCACTGACCCGCTCCCTGGACACTTTCACATGTTGCCTCTGACAAACATTATGTTAGGCATTTTCCCCAACAAAATATAAACAAAATGTTGGCACTCAGCCTGTGCTTTTCTTGCATACCTTGCTCTTTATAGCCAAGTCCTAAGATGAAAGGATGTATAAGTTCAGTGAGATTTTTTTAAAAAAGAGTATAAGCCCCTCATTCTTGTGCACACAACAAAATGTTTCAATTCTTTGGAATATCTTCCTCCAATCAGATATTACAATAAATACAGGATTAGGAAGACAGTATTTTTGTCTTCACTATAAAATCCATGCTACTTGGTTCAACAGCCAACAGGTAGGATTTACGAACTCTTTAAAAATATTAGAGAAAAACACTCTTATACAGTCATGAGGCATATCAAAACACACACACACACTCACACGCACAGCTTTTCAGATTTCTTCATTTTAACCTCACCATAATGATCTTCTTATTAAAATAACCTAAAGCTTTTGAATTGCAATAATAGGAGTTTCTTGTGATATTCAAGCAATTAATGTACTTTTGCAAATGAATATCATTTCTCTAAGCAACAGATTTTAAGCAATCTGATATACTGGGCAGTCACAGTAGCTGGTTTACTGCTGGTGGTGACAGATATGTTGTGGAATTTGGCCCCACCATACGTTCCCTGTTTCTTCTCCAGCCATTACACATACCTTTCCAACATACCATGGTCTTCCTTATTTCTGCACCTTTTTTGTATTGCTGACGCTGTTTAAAATTCTATCTCCACCTCTCCCCCTAAAGCTAAATCACAAGGGGAACTCATATTCATCCTGTGGGGCCTACTTACAATCAATATCACCACCTCCAGGAAGCATTTGCTGTGCACTTTCAGTCCATACCTCTCGAGCAGAACCAATCCTTCCTTCCAATTTAGTTTTCATCTTATCCCTTTGTAAATACCACCAGTACTTCCATGACCTGCTCTATTAGCAATTTCATGTCAGTCACCTGAAGATATCCAAGAATCCCTTTATGTGAAGAGTTATGTTTGGCTCATAATCGTGTTGTTTATTCTTTCTTAGCACCTTGGACAGTTTCCCATTGGTAACTGGCATTCGGTTTGTTGCTGTAAACTAGAAATTTCTCAGTTCAGAGAAATGTGAGGAAAATATGAAATTGTCCTGGAGTAATAACTTTGAAAATTATTACAATGTTCTTAAATATAGTAGTGGAGCCTTTATGGTTTATGTCGTCTTACAGCCGATTCTTAGACCACCCCCCCTGCATTAGCCTCTGACCCATTAGTCGAGAGAGTGCCTCGGAAAACTGAGGCTGGATGGAATGATATCTGTAAAGCTCTCTCGGGGGGCGTCTCAGCCTGACTGGGACCTGATGGAATGATATCAGCTGTCTCCCCTGGGAGGACATGTAATTATGTCTTG
>NW_017731351.1:7924924-7977491 GCF_001890085.2 Hipposideros armiger
AGTTTCTTAATCCAGTCGTCTACCGATGGGCATTTCGGTTGTTCCCAAGTCTTAGCTATTGTGAATAGCGTCAGGCAAATATATCTTAAGGGAGAATTTTTTTCTGAATAAAGATGTTTAAGACATAATCATAGATATCTAATATAAATTTATATTACATATAACATGTGTATATTATAGTATATAAAATATAATATATAGTCTGATATGTTAATTATACATAATATAGTAAGTATAACATATATATTAATTATATATAACATATGTATATTATATATTAGATTATATATACATATCCATAATCTAATATATAATCTTAGAATTTTTCTGAACAAAGAAGTTTAAGATATAATGATATATATAAATCTAGTATATATTTATTCGGTTAAAATGGAAACATCATTATGCGATGCATGATTGCATATCTGTCTCATACACCCTGTTAACTGGCACAGTAAGTGATTTTGTAAAAAATAATTTTC
Organism: Hipposideros armiger; assembly: GCF_001890085.2. Classification (NCBI taxonomy): domain Eukaryota; kingdom Metazoa; phylum Chordata; class Mammalia; order Chiroptera; family Hipposideridae; genus Hipposideros; species Hipposideros armiger. Next base: position 7,925,407 of record NW_017731351.1, read on the forward strand.
CTGTTCTTGGTAATGGGAAACTCTTTTCATGCTGTCCAAGCATAAAAGCTACCATTTATTAAGTGTTTATATATGCCAGACTAAACTGTCTGGCATATATACTAAACTACACACTGAACTGTCTCATTTACCTGTCTCTACATATGTGTACCTATGAAGTGGTTATTATCATGACCCCATTTGAGGTAATTAAAGCCCAGGACGTATAACTCACCCGCCCAGAGTCACCCTGGCCCATAAGGGTAGGAGCCAGTACTGAAACCCAGGACTTGTCCCCAAGTCCTTGCTCTGAAACTATATCACATGCGTAGGTAAGACTATGCCATGGACGGCCAGAGGGGACTGCGAGATGGGAGGATATTCTAACTTCCGCCTTCTCCCTCACATTCATCCAAGTCCATTACAATTAAAAGATTCTGCCATTACAATGCCTGCTGGAATCCTTTTACCTACCAGTACACTGTTTCAACAATGGTGGAGATTAGGTTTTAAATAAAAAGGAGGAGAAAAGTAAGAAGTGGGAACGACAGAGAATATTTGCCCCTCTGTGTCCAGACAAACACATTCCTCTCACAGCTCTCCTGGGTCCTGGTGAAAGATACAGACACCCAGCACGTGACTTATTTATTTGTATTTGAGGATTTATACAATGATTTGTCTTCATTGAGTAATTGAAGTAATTTTTAAAGATGTAAAACATAAAAAACTTAATGTGAAGACTAGAGGGAAGGTTTTAATTAAGGAAAGGCTAAGGGCCTTCCGAGTGGCTCAGTTGGTTAAGAGCTCTCTCAAGAGTGCGAGCTCTGAGCAACAGCGGTTCAAGTCCTGCCACAGCTGAGCTGCCGCTGAGCTGCCAACAGGTGGCAGGATGACTCAGCTAAGAAAAAAAAAAAGGAAAGGATGGATAAATTTTCCTGCTGATGACAACTCTGACATCGCTAAATTTCTTTGTGAGGAGGATGAGAGGAAAAAGGGGAGTGTTTCTATAAAGTCAGTGCTATTATTACTCAAGGCAATGAGCTGTTAAGGACAGGCTTAATTATGGCCTCTGTTTGTCATCCCGATATTTAATAACGCACCAGATGCCCTCTTCCGGCTCTGTCAATTGCCTGCTCTGTCAGTTGACAGCATTCCCTGCCAGCCGTGTGGCCGCCTTCCATCTCCGAGGGGAGAGACGGTTTACCCACCTCCAGCCTCCAGGCAAGTGCCTACTCACTTCCTTCTCCCAATACCTCCTTCCCTGGGACAGCTCCAAACAGAAAGAAGGCTGGGGGCTCGCTTGCTTACTCACCATATCTTAGGTCAGAAGAAACAGAGGGAAAAAAATCCCTCATCTCTAACTGTTCTCATGATAGATGAGTGAGATATGTTAGGTGACAGAATCATTTTGAAAAGGAAACAGTTATTTTTGACATGGAGGCTTTCCGGAAGATTCCTTAGCTCTAGAAGCCAAAGAAACGACTGCTTCCTGCTCAGACACCGCAAAGGAGCACAACTACGTCAAGCGCAGCTCTGCAACTGACAACTCCCTGAAAATCTTTCATTTGTTTCTAAGAAGAGATGAGCTCCAATTGACTGAAGAACTGTATTTTTTTAAAAAGACAGAGCAAGAGGTTATAATAAGGAGTCTTTTAGATTCATATAAATGAAAAGATATAAATTATCATTTTTAATTACAAATTATCTTCTGCTAATGAAGAATACAATTCTCTAATTTTAAGAGTAAAATTTAATATTAAATTCCAAATTTTCTTACCAATCGAATCACCCTTCAGCTGTTTTAGGTGCTCACCATTGTTTTATTTTTGGTTTTCATAGGAACATTTTAGACCATAGTTTAGGTAAAACAACAGCCTATAATTTTTCGCTTTGTTTTGGTTACATGAGGTAGTCTTTGCATGAATAACTCCAAAACTCAGGGTTAGTCTTCAGTATTGTACTGACAAATACGGCCTGGGTAACACATACGAGCACAGTTACTTTTGCCTTTCAGAGTAAAACACCTTTGTTCTTCAGCAGTTACACACACACACACATATACACATATACACACCACACCCCACACCCCCACACACACACCCATAACTTGAAACCTGAGCCTGGGCCAGGCCCCTCGCCATCTGTCTGTGGAAGGAATCAGTCATCTGATAGGCCTTGTCATATAGACGAACCATCTGTAATCCCAGCAACAGGATTTAAGAACTGAGACCCCAGTAGGAAATCTGTTCTACTGTTTTCTCAGGTCACCCAGTGCTTTGTTTTCAGTTATTTTAAAGCTAAGTAAAGGAAACCTTGGTTATATGGGGAGAAATTTCCTTTTCAAGCAGAGAATGATACAAGTTAGCACTTCCAAAGATTATATCAAGTTGCGTACAATTTAACATTGTGCATTTCTGGAAAAATATGAGATTGGTTGAAGATATCAATCAGTAAAGAGGGGTTGTGAAAAATTATGTCCAACAAATATAGAAACTGACTTTGTTAATTTTAATTCAAAGTTCCTCATAGAATTAATATTTTTGGGATATAATACTAGATAATTTTATTTCTCTAGAATTAACATAATGTAGTTACTTTCAGTAAATTTAATCCCCAGAACTGAAATAAGGCTGCCTATGCTGAGTTATTAAATGCAGCACTTATAATATATAGTTAACATGAGCAGAATATGCTACAGAAAAAAAAATCAGAACATGACTTTTTAAAGAGTTCCATGGCAAAAGTCATTCCTACAATTATAGAAAGAACGATTAGTTTCCACTGTTAAATATACAGTAAGGATGTTTAGCTGGCTTAAGTTGTAAAAAACACTCACACAAAGGCTATCCGTTAAATACTTAAATAATTAGCAATCACATTTTACAAAGGTGCTTTTTCATGTGCAGTATCTAATTCAGTATTATAAAAATGCCTCAATCTTATAAAACTTAATATTCAAGAATGGTTTTTCATCATCATCATCATCATAATAATATAATAATAATAATAATAATAATAATAATGATAATGATAGCTGCAGATCATCCAGGCGTGTTCCTGATCTAAGCTTCACAGCCTCACTGAGCACCTGATGCCCTGACCAGCCTGCTCTGACTACAGGCCGTGGCCTGGGCTACCAGGCGCTGACGTTCGGCAGACAGCGCAGGAGGCAGCAGAGGACACACTTGCCCTTCGGCAGTCACCAACGTGGAACCCCTCCCAGAATTCCCCAGCCTCCCCACGCTGGACCTGGTCTTCTTGCTTCTCTGCTCCTCCCTGCCTCAGGGTCTGTCGCTCCTCATCTCCTTAAAGCTTTATATCTTCTTGCCTTCTCCTCTCAGGCAAATTCCTTATTGGACCCTCGTGGCCAACTTGCCCAATTGTCACGTAACAACTCAGGATGACTTGTCTCTTTTTCTAGATTCAAAGTTCCTGAAGAGTATCAAAGATATTTTATGTCTCATTGTGATCCCATGTAACCCTACCAAGTTTTTTGATAATTAGATACTCAGTAAATTTATGTTAAGTTGATCCTAAGGTCATCCAATTTCAACATCAAAGTCACTGCACTAGATCAGAAACACTCAGTAGATTTTAATTTGCATGACACTGTTTTATTGGAGTTGGCTGCCTAAAGAGCTGTGTGAAGAAAGACTGAGCAGCAATATCTGCCTAGTTTGGGGGAGATGGGATGACGACAGATGTGCAAATGCTGGCTCCCCAAGACTGATCATGGCATGAATTTGATGCAAAAAGTTGCAGCTTCTCATCTAAATGACTTCAAAAGATTTTGCAGAAGTTGCCTTTGCATGGACATTTATAGGATATGTGTCCTGCTCATGCTCTGCTTCTGTACTGGTCAAATATTTACTTGTATCCTTCAGACCAGTGGGGGCTGCTCGAGAGTCTGGGAAATGTGTAGGGGATAGTCCCAGAGGCATGCTGACTTTAGGGGGTGCATAATACTATCCTTTACAATTACCCCCACTCCTGATCTGTAATAAACAGGCCATGTGAAAGGATATCCAGCCTCCACAAGGCACTGAGTCCCCACCGTCTCATATTTTAGTGGGAAAAGCCACAATAAAAAATTCCTGATTCAGAAAACCGATTTTTTGCTTCAAGCTCCATTTTATCAAATTTAATAGCAATTGTTGACATTTTTTATTACTTCTCATAAAACTGGAGGCCAAGACAAGTGTACTTACTTGCATATATTCTGAAAGTAGAATAAACAGCACTTCTCTTTTCCTAGAACTTTCTAACCCCATATTTTACTACAGGGACCCAAGTGTCACTAAACGCGAACCTGGGGCTCACATCTCTCCATCTCGTGTCCTCCAACTGTTAAAGCCAACTTTGGTAAGTTCCTTATTAGTGAGTTCTCATCACAAAACACCGTGCTCCACACTAAAAAGCCAAGACGTTGGCCAAGTTACCATTTGTCTTTCATCACTGTCTTAAATCGTGAGAGTTTAGATTTCAGAAGACCAAACAGTACTGCACTTGAAATGGTAAAGCATTATGTAACAATTCCATTGCCTAGGAAAGTGAAAGCCGAGGTGACAGCTGCCTACCTGTGCCAAATGACCCACAGGTGCTGTACTTTCACTCGATTTACTTTCAGGACCTCTCAGCTGCTATTTCTCAAGAGTTGCTGGGAAACACAGTTTGTTCTAAATCTACAGAACTCATAAAATATGGGTGTAATTTTCCTTTTACATGGAGTCTAGAGAAACTAGCTAATCAAAATCAGGCTCTTTACTGATGGAAGAGTGACACAAACAAAACTAAGCGTAAAAAGTTTTACCCTGGAGAAATAATTATTTATGAGTGACAGGAAAAGCAAACACATAAAAAGTTCAAAAAGTAAGTACAGAAATTTAAAATATTAACAGAATATATAAACAAATGGGGTAGCCCATATTGTGACATGGTAAATGGACTGAAGAAAATGTGTCCCATTTTCTCTTATCTACAGTCATCAAAGTTAACATTGTGCAAAAGTTTTTGGCTACTTTATGTGTTTCCGTTTGTAAAGAAGAACTCTGCACACTTCAATGCCCCGTTTTTGTTTTTGATAGGCAGGAAGTTTCATATAAACATTTTGCTTATTTATCTGTCAATAGTTTCTACAGGTCAGTGTAACAATAGAATGATTTGATCTTTTCAAAAAGCACGCTGCTTTTCAAGAGAACTTTTAAAGAAAACCGTTATTTCACCTCTTTATGAGGGAGTTGGCACAAGAAGTTTAGGAAGGTTATGTATACTTTCTTCAATGATTGACAGTTTCATTTTGGGGTTTCATTTCTCTTTGGTACATGTATACTGGGGTATGAGCCATTTAAACACTCCATTGGGGAGATCGCATGATGGCACAATGACTAACACCTTTTGAACAAACAATTCCTTTCAAACAGCTTTGAAGGGGAAGTGCTAGACTGAAGGCAGAGAACGAGACTGCATTTTCAACATATGCATTAAATAACTGTGCATCGTGTCCTCTGGAAGTGTCCAGTTCATGGGCCTGCCATTACAAATATGCAAGGTATGGTTTCACTTCTTAATGAGTTTAAATCTAAGACATGCATATTTCTGTCATTACCTTCCCACTCATGTCTTATCTAGCCCAGTAAATCCTTCATAAGGTTGATTTTTACCCTGATTTGAGAATCTTGGTACTTTAGATCCATAAGATTTGAATTTTACATACTCTGTAGTGGAGTGAGAAATGGGATAGAGAAGTGGGAAATATCTTTCCCCAAACTGGATTCAAGCTCAGCTGGCATCTTGGAATTTACAATAGAGTCTTAGGAACTTACTAAGTCCCAATGCAGGAAGAGACCTAGATTTCTTCTGTTGAGGGCCTACCATGTAATTCTGATTTGGATTCAAATACGCTTTGCAAATGAATATTTGCAAATGTGAATGATTCTGTAAAATGTAAACTTATGTTAGATAAGAAAGGAATTTCAAGGCAAGAGACACAATACACTTTCATATAACTATCAGAACATTTGTGAATTGGTTTCAACTTTTTCGGGTTTACAGCAACTATCTCAATAGCTATGACTTTGACCACTACTAAGATGACTGAGTGAATACCGATAATAAAAATGTTATTTTTTGTTAAATGTTACAGAAACTACCTATTCTGTAAACAGTGTAACTTGTTTTTCTGCACATGCATCAGATGCTTTGCCTGGCTCCCTTTCCATCCCACCATTTTAATCCCCAGGATGCTTTGACATTTTGTTTATGCATGTAAATACTTAAATAAGAATTGTATCTACATTGAAATTTTATTTAAAAATATTCATAAGGTTTCACTTTGTACAGACATTTTACATTGAAGTTTTTCTTTAATTAATCAATTTGCTTTTCATGCCCACTTTTATACTTTATAGCTTTTGCCTTTTGGGGTGTTCTTTTGCAGCCATAAACCTAGCAAATCCAAATTTCTCCATTCAAATTTTGTAGTTTTGCAGCGTATAGTTTTTACTGTCGATTTAAATTTGTGTTGTTTATTTTTACTATTAATATTAACTGTGAATCCTCTCATATAATTGAGGGTTTCCATATTTGTCCAGGACAAATCTACTGTAATACTAAGTAATACAACCCACATATTCTAATATAAACTTTTTTAACATCAGTTTTTCATAGCGACGTAAAATATTGGTATGTCTTAGATTGATTTTTTTTTTTTAGAGTAAATGAAGAGTAACTTCATTCTCTGTACACTGATGTTCATTCTGTTACTGCTGCAGACCAAATGAGACGAAAAGAGCAGGGACAAAGTGCAATGAGGGTCAAACCACTAGGAGCAAACTGGTTATGTCATCGTCCCCATTCTTAGGTTTCAGCTAAGCCGCTAGGAGAGCCTTGTTCCTCTCTCATTACGTCCCTTATGCTCCACTCAAACACACATCAGCCAGTTCACATGTGCAATTAGCCGAAGACTCAAGAAATCACCTTTTGCAACCTCCTGGAACTATTTTCCTTCTTGTCAGTCACCTAAGTTATTCTGTCCCAGCTCAGTGCCACACGGAGAACAAGAGCTAAATGAATGCTGATCAGTCAATTAATAGGAAGATTCTATTCCTGAAATGTAAGGGACGATAGAAAACAGAAGTTTCTAAGCAAGGGACATTGTATGCATTTGTGACGTTAGGCATCCGTCTGGAAATACCAGGTCATCTCAACACAGCAAGTCTTTAAATAAGCATTTTTCATCAGTTTTATTTTCCAATATGGTAAATGATAGGTATAACCCCCTACAAAAATAAATCTATTTGGGGTCCTTAATAACTTTTAAAGTTTTTAAAGGTCTTGAGATTTAAAAAGACAAAAAATGGAGAACCACAGCCTTACATTTTTAAAAGGCACACTAGACTAATTTTCCATTTTATTAAATCCGCATACATTTATCCTTCTTTTAACAATCTGAAGGCCTTAGAATTCAGTGATGACAATGGCTTTATTTAACTTTACACTTGTGTATGATGTAACTAAGGGAGAACTTCAGGTTATAGCTATAGACTGTCAGCATTTTGAAGGTATTCCCATTGTCTTCTAACTTCTTTTATTGCACTGAGAATTAACTGTGTTGGCTGAAATTTGGGGGATTTAATCTTGATGTTTTACTGTCTGTTGATTCTTGCTCATGGGTTAAATGTTTCCTCATGAGTTCTGTAATTTAAATCATGGATTTATCTTCATCGGGACCTAATAATACTTACACAGCTCAGAATGAGAGAAGATGTTTTGTGTATGCTACCATCAAGTGCTTCAAGGTGTCTGAGGCTACTTTTGTAAAAAAATGTGGTAAGATAGATATAACAAAGTATTTATCATTCTAACCATTTGTAAATACATGGTTCAGTGGCATTAACTACATTCAGTGTTGTGTAATCGTTACCACTCTTTACGCCCAGACATTTTCCTCATCTCAAACATAAACTCCATGCCCATTAGACTAACTCGCCTTTTCTTCCCTCCCCCAGCCCCTGGTAACCTCTAGCTACTTCCGGTCTCTATGAATTTGCCTATTCTAGGTACCTCGTTTAGGTGGAATCATACAATATCTGTCCTTCTTTGCATGGCTTATTTCATTTAACACATTTTCAAGGTCTATCCATGTTGTATCATATATCAAAACTGCATTTCTTTTTATGGTTGAATAATACTCCATTGTATGTATAAATCACATTTTGCTATCCATTCCTAAGTGTTGATGGACACTTAGGTTGTTTCTACCTCTCAGCTGTTTTGAATAGGTTGCTATAAACATTGGTGTACAAGTATCTGTTTAAGTCCTGCTTTTAAATTCTTTTGGATATATACCTCGGAGTGGGACTGTTGGGTCATATGGTAGATTTATGTTTAACTTTTTGAGGAGCCTCCACACTGTTTTCTGTAGCAGTTGCACCATTTACATTCCCACCATGAGGGTTCCAGCTTCTCCACATCCTCTCTGACGCTGTTACTTTCCATTTTATTTATTATACCCATCTTAGTAGGTGTGAAGCAGAGACCACCTGCAATATTAATTTCTTGGCTTGGGGTTTCCTGCACCTCACAGGTAGTTCATACTCAAAATCTAGACGTGTGTGAGGGCTGATCCCCGTAAATAAATCCTCAGGGGATAAGACTGTTTCCATACAGAGCCTATGCCCGTTTCAACTGCCATTTCACTGAGGTAAAGACCTTCAAGGATCCCATATGAATGGAGTATTTGATTCCACATTCCCATCATCAACAGACCTTGTACCTGTATCATCATTGAAACCCAAATATCCACTACTTGTCCCTTAGCCCCCCTTTGCCAGGCTCCAACAAAATCAGCTCACAGCTCTTCTCCTAGAGGTTCCCCTGCCCACATCCCCAACTCAACACCCCCTGCTCCACACGCCTCCTGCATCTACCACCCATTGGATTTTCCTTACTTTGTTGCAGTTTCAGCTATGTTTTAAAAATATATTTATTTTATGTTATTTTTTGGTATTTTTATTAGGAGGAATTTTCAGGTTACCTAATCCATCCATTGTCCTCCAAAAAATTATATTCCATTCTCTGGCTTTATTTTTAGAAATCAATCATACTATGTAATTGGAAGATAAGAAACCTAGATATGATTCTACTTGTTCATGTTTTAAAGGTAACTTCTATGGTTTGATCCAAACATTACAGACCCTTATGAGTAGATTGGAAATTATGTCATGATAAAAGTTTGGATTATTGGCATGTTTCTCAGAGTGAGTTTACTACCATAATTTCCAAAGTAGACTAACATATTAATTATGAAAATAATTGTTTAAAGATCAAGTTAGTATTGTATTAAAGTAAACAGCTTTTGTAACTGTAAGACATAGGCACTGTACGTGCTGAATCTCTAAGAAAGTATTTCTCAAACTTATTTTCTTAGAGCATCAGGTAGTGCTAAATACTCAGAGGTTCACACCACTTCTGGAAGCCTTAGTTCCACATGTAGAGCTCAAAGTTCAAAATTTTCCATCAAATTATATAAATCAGGCTATTATCGTATCTGGATCATGACATATAAGTAATTTGGTAATTTATAGAATTAATGATGGCCTCTGATTTTTGCTAGCTACAATATTAAGATATCTTAAGGAAAGCTAAGCTTTGATTTCTTTTTCATTTTTAATATCACTGTAATCTCTGATACATATTTTTATATATCAATAATCATAATAAAATTAAAAATTGGAATATTTACATACTTTGGTATGTAAGAATGGGAGTATGCAAAAGGAATTAGAGATCTCAATACAGAAGGGAAAACACACATTTAAAGAATAAGTTTTCCATAGCAACAGAGTCATATTTGTCCCATAGCGATTGTACTAAAATAACTTATCTGAAAGCCCTGGACACTTTAAATTAATGGAAAAACGGAAAAGAACATTAAAGTCTCATTACCCCAGATGGTGATTTATGGACTGGCTTTACCAGCCTCCATATTCTCCCATCTGCTGGTAAATATATCTTCAGAGGTTTAGCATTAATTTTAATAATTCTAGTTTTGAACGCAGTTGTCCACAAACAGAACTTATTAAAAGAATTTTCAATACCTCTGTGGGAAAATCCCTAAAGTTTCATATGATAGAAATCCGTTCAGAAGCATAAAAACAAAGAAACCATTAAAGTAGATGCAAATATCAAAGAAATGGAAATGATTTCATGAGAAATTACACAGTTCATGGTCTCTTAAAGGACTAATTTTCCAGTTTGTACATTAAGGTAATTCCTAAATTCTTCTATTTTTTTCTACTAACTAGTCATATCCCTGTTCATTAGCAACCATGTCAAAATGTGGAAAAAACTGAAAATGTTAAAAAAAATCATAAAATATTTGAGTTGGGCAAGTCCTCAGAGGGGGTCTATTGAAACCACTCTATTTACAAACGAGGAAACTGGCGGCAGGTGAGGGGACATCTACCCAAGGTCACAGCAACTTGGGATTCCATCCCCACTGGGTTTTTCAACACCATGACCCAAGCAATTTTTTTATTAACTTCAGTGATAGGGAAATAAATGAAAAGATAAATTAGGTAGGTAGACAGATAGACCACTGATCTCCCTGTAACATATTTCAGTCATGTGTGTATGTGTGCTCACACACGCATGTGTGTGTAGCCAGTAACCCTCCAAAATTTCAAATGCAACACTATATGAATGTTAGGCATTATTCTATATGACCAATTAGTTATTATCCCAGAAACAAATTATGTTTTCTCTCTTCTTCTCCATCTCCATCCATTGCTACTCTTTTTTAATCTCTTAGTTTCCGCATTGTTTAAAATTTAATAAATTTCATTCTCATAAACGAATAAAACTTAAAGTAAAATGACCTTGCGAGACATCTCATTTCATGGTAATTCTAATCAGACAACAGCAAAGAATTACTGCATTGTTCTAAGAGAAATCCATATTTGCAAACATGCCACTGCCGTTGGTCACATTCCTTTTTGAAGGGAGACAGTACTCAAACTGAGAGGATCACAGTTGGGCTTCAGGTTTTGTTTGGAATCTTAAAATGGTGATAGATAACTGTACCTCTCTCTTAGGATGATCATGAAAACTGAATAAGATAATGGCACAGAGTGCCTAGTTCAGAGCCTGGGCACAGTAGGTGGTCAAAACAAATATTGCTTTACTTTGCTCTCTGCTTTGTAACTGTATCATTATTTCAATTCCATAAAAGTAGGAAAATCTCTTTGGTTGAAATATAATAAAAAGTATAAAAAGAGATGGAAAATTATATGACCCACTTCAAATTACTTTCTCTAAACTAATTCAGGAATTCAAAATGAACTGCTGAAACATAAACATAAAAGAAACAGAAACAAAGCAATGTCCCACCCTACCTGTGCTTACTTGGAAAAAACAAGACAGGTTATGCTAAGCTCCAGGTTTGTCACTGAAAGCTCAGGCTACTTGTCTATCATTTTTAGTAGCAAAAAGTAATCTGAGGGACAATCAGACATTCAGAGATGACCCAGATGCAGTCACTTTTCAGTAGCTGTATTTTTAATCAGGCATTCAACGTACATACATTATTGAGCAACTGCTGTGTGCGTACTAGCCCCTGGGATAACTGTTAGTGGATAAGAAAACTGTCCCTATCTTCAGAAAATTAACCAATCTACTGCAGCAATTAAGCTCAGTGTGGTGGGTGGAATATGAGAGAAATGAATAGTACTGAGAACAGTGCTGGGAGACCTCAGCCTGCTTGGAGTAGGAGGAGAAAGCAGGTCTGAGCTTAGTCTTTTACAGTCTGAATTGACAACTCAGGGGTTGTCTGAAAAGGGAAGATTCCAGCAGGGGCAGGCAGAGCCAAGAGGCCAGGGGCTGTGAAACGGATGGGAGGGTGTGAGTAGTGCAAGCCTGCGGGACATGTGGGGATGCCAGGCCACTACTGGGGAGACGTGTTGATTTTCCTTACTGTCATTGACACGTCTTCCTCATGGGAGTGAGAGGTGTTCAAAGAAGCTTGCTACATGTAAAAAAATTTAAAGGCAATTAAATACAAAGAAACTGAAGTGACTGGTAAGATGGTCAGGACAGGCTTCGTAAGGGCAGGAAGGATAAATGAATAGACATCATGAAGCCACTGAAATAACAAAGCTGTAGAGATACTGCAACAACCGGAGGGAGGCTTTTAGGTAAATGAAACAAAGTCAGAGGAGTGACATTACCCAACTTCGAGATCACTATAAAGCTACAGTTATCAAGGCAGTATGATACTGGCAAAAGAACAGACAAATAGGTCAATGGGAACAGAATAGAGAGCCCAGAAATAGACCCACATAAATATAGCCAACTGATCTTAGATGAAGCAGCAAAGGCAATACCATGGAAGAAAGACAGTCTTGTCAACAAATGGTGCTGGAACAACTGGGAACCCATGGGGGGGAAAATGAATCTATACGCAGACCTTACACCCTTCACAAAAATGAAATCAATATGGATCATAGGCCTATATGTAAAATGCAAAACTCTGAAACTCCTGGATGATACACAGGAGAAAATCTAAGCGACAGGTATGGTGACGACATGTGTGGCCCGACACCAAAGGCAGGATCCATGAAAAACATCACTGACAAACGGGACTTCACTACAATTCAAAACTTCTGCTCTGCAAAAGGCAATGTCAAGAGAAAAGAAGCCACAGACTGGGAGAAAATATTTGCAAAAGACACACCTGATAAAGGGATGTTATCCGCAATTTACAAAGAATTCTTAAAACTCAACAAGAAAAAAATTAAAAAAGAATGATCTGATTAAAAAATGAGCGAAAGGTCATAACAGACACCTCATCAAAGGAGATGCACAGATGGCAAGTTAGCATATAAAAAGGTTCTCTACATCAAATGTCGTTAGGGAAATGCAAATTTAAAACAAAAGAGAGATGCCACTACACATCTACTAGAATGGCCCAAAATCCAAAAAACCGACAACACCAAATGCTGGGAGGATGTGGAGCAACGGGAACGCTCACTCACGGCTGGTGGGGATGCGAAAGGGTGCGGCCACTCGGGCAGACAGTCTGGCGGTTCCTTACAAAACAACATACTCTTACCATACAATCCGGCGACACACCCCTCGGTATTTACCCAAAAGAGTTGGAATCTACATCCACACAAAAACCTGAACAAGGAAGTTTATAGCAGCTTTATTCACAATTGCTAAAACTTGAAAGCAACCAAGAAGTAATTCAGTAAAACAGATAAATGAACTATGTATGGCACTTCAAGACACTAGAATATTATTCAGTGCTAAAAAGAAATGAGCTAGCAATCCATGAAAAGACGTACATATTACCAAGTGAAAGAAGCCAGTTTTATAGGGCTACCTATATACTGTATGATTCCAACTATATGATATTCTGAGAAATGCAAAACTATGGAGACAGTAAAAAGATCAGTGGTTGCCAGGGGTTAGGGGGAGGCAGAACACAGAACATTTTTAGGGAAAATTGAACCATAGTTTAAATATTCTATGAAGGAACTGGTATTTAAATAACTTTATGATAAATTAATTAGCTAGAAGAGAATGATATATAATATATTGAGCTGAATGTGTGATTAGATTATAAAGTTTTTTCTAGGAATACCTAGATGAAAAGAGAAAATCATCTGAAAATTAGAATCTTAACTAAATTCACAATTAAATACATATCTCCTATGCTATCTTCTTGGCCTGAAGAAAGTTAATTCTATAGAAAATACACCTCAAAAGCATGACTATCACTTTCAAACCTGTTCTTCTGCCTCTGCTCTGTGTGCATCTGGGTATACACATTCTGAGTATATGACAGTATTTAGGTATTTAACTGTGAGGGTCCAAACTGAAGACCAAGTATGGGTGGGTACACAGGAATAAAGAATAACTTGAAAATCTATTAATTAACATATCTATTTATAGATAGTTCTGTTGTGAAAAGTAGTCATTATTTCCAATATGGCCTCTGTGTCTTGATTTAAAAAATTTATTATGATCTTCCAGTTATGGCAGACTAAACAATAAGGACCACAATTCAGGAGAAGCAAGAAACCCAGAGAGGTGAGCCTGGACTTTTCCAGTATGGTGTCTCCTGATTCCATTAGACATGCTGAGAAGCTGAGTGCTGCTTTTGGCGGCCTCTTGGGACCACAGTGAACAGTGCACGAATCAGACAGTGCACTTTTTGGAAGGAGGAAGGGAGTAAGGCTGAGACAAGGCAATGATCTTTTCCTTGACCTTGATGCTGGTTATACAGTGTTCACATTGCCATAACTCAGTCAGCTGCACATCAGTATTTTGTGCACTTCTCTGTATGTGGGGTATACTTCAAATTAAACAAGTAAAAAAATCATACTAAGAAATGTCAACTGTGTTCATGTCCTTAAGTTCACTTAAACAAACGCATTAGAGCATCTTCTGCACGGCAGCCACTGTGCTAAGTGCTCGCGTTGCAACTTTAAATAAGAGAGACACGTCCCTGCCTTAGTCAAGCTTCCAATCTAGGGAAAACACGGCATCGTAAAATGCCTCAGTATGAAGTTTGAGAAGTTAGCACTTACATTGAAAGCCACTAACTTAATAAAGGAAGATGATGTCAGTTCTGTATAGTAACTGGAAACCTAACTTATAAATTTACTATTTAGTTTTCTATGGTCACACTTTTGCTGTGATTTCTAAGCATATGAACTAGAGGTTGGAGGCCATGTTTTACTTATCTCTGAATCCTCTATTCCCTGCACAAGGTCTAGATAAGAGATATAAGTAAAAGGTTGGATGAAGAAATAAATCAAGATAGTACATAGAATGTCTTCTTTAATGTACCTGGTTGTCTATTTGACTTTTCTGTTTAAATATAAGCTAGCTTAAGGCAGAGGTTTAATTCTTTAAATTTTATGGAAAATATTAAGGGTCAAGCACAAATTTAGTGCTTAATAATTCTTTCCTGATTATTAAAGATCCACTGTTCAACTTTAAAATTTTAATCTTATACTGATTCATGTCAATCAAATAAAAACTGATTTTCAGCACTGCAAAGATTTGTAATTAATCTAAGTGTTTTCATTTCATAGATGAGGGAAATAAAGCACTGAGAAATGTAATGCCTTGCCTGAAATAATAAACTAATCCATAATACTCGGACAGTTCTGACCTGCAAATTCTCTCCATATTCAAAGAAGGAAATTTAGTCTGAGGTCACTTTACGTGTTTCCAAATCTGTACTGCCTGGCAGTTCAATCAAAAAATAATAATAATTCATGTAAGAAAAGCAGTGTGGTTCTGCTTTAAATAGGAAGGAAAAAGAAGGCAGGAAACATACAATATTTATGAAAAAAAAATAAAGATCTATAAAGTATATTTATTTAAAGCCAACAAATGGTTTCAGTAAAGTCAATGCTATTTTGTAGGGATATGCAAGTTTTTTTAATTGTTTATTATAAAAATTAGAAAATAATTTATCTTCACAATTATTTTCTATCTGCAGTCAAGGAACGTATTGTCTGCCCAAGACACAGATTTCACACCTGTTATTGTTGTTTTAATGGCAGCATCATCAGATTGAGGAGATCCAGCCAAAAACATTGTCTCGACCTTAAATTTTCTTATATTCAGAAGGAAAAGTCAAACAGACAACCAAATACATTAAAGTAGACTCCTGGAATATTAGACCACTTTCTAAAAGAAAAACTGCATTACTATTATACAGTCATAAAGTAGAGAAAGGTTTTGGCTCAGAAGGCTTTCTCACAAGACAGGGCTGAGAGCTGACAGCAAGGGCCTCCAGAGACCACCTCACTAATTAATCTCGCTGGTTTCCAGAGGTTTATTATCTCCACTGGGGTCTCTTCACAGGTGAGAAATCATCCGGAACGTAGATTCATTTTCAAGTTGCTATGCTAAGCAACAAAACTAGATATGACGGAATACATTGTTTATCCTTTCTAAGAAACTACTTAAGAAATTGGAGATGATGAACGAAAGACATATAAGAGGTTTAGAAATATGGCAATTTAATTAAGGGTATGTGAAAGAAAACTGGTTATTAAAAGATTATCTAAAGTTACAGATTATACAACTTTTTGGGTACTTGATCTTTTTAATCAAATTCAGTTAATCAAAAATGAATAATGAGTCATTTAAAATGAAAAAATTCCTACACCAAAGAGAATCTTCCTAGGGTTCAAATGTTTCTTAGGGTTAAAGGTTGATTTAGAAAGAGATGAATGTTTCATGAAGACAAGTTGGATTATAAATTCAGAGAGAAATATTGCTTTGCCAAAACATTTTATAATCTGAAAATTAAAATGCAAATAAGCATATGGAATATTTTTACAATCAAAAAGTTAGAACACAGTTTCTTGTGCACTGAATTCAACAGTCACATTATATCACATTACTCTTCCATACATGACTATTTTTGGTGTTTTAGATTTAGAAAAATATAGTTGCTTCTTGTTTTTTCAGTTATAATATCCAGAGGGAGTTAAAGAAGTCAAAAATTTCATAATCAAAACCCTTTCTTGCTAATATAATTAAAATAATGTTTCTTTGAGTTATATATTCTGGCCCCAAATAATATTTCTGGAGAAAAAAATTAAATACAAATAAGAGCCCTGGACGTACTGAGCAACAGAAAAAACTTCTATAAAGCTCCCTGAGAGCTCTGCTACGTTAGAGATAAGTGCACCCCCATCCAGCGTTTGGAGCACACTCTCAGAGGCAGGGGCTGCCCCGAAAAGGCAGCAGTCAGCCAGGAGGACACTCCCACACCTGTCCCTGAGTCCGGCTACAGCCTCACAGTCAGGCTGCCTGGTGACTTACTGGGTAAACTAGAGACACAGCGATTTGGAGTCATTTACTTTTACTATGTCCTTTTTTCTTTCTTTTTTTTTTTCCCCCTTTTCTTTTTCTTTTTCTTTTGTTTGGGAGCAGTCTCATAGTTTTCTGGAGAATTCTCTTTTAGCAGCTGCTTTTTAGAGTGCTGGCTAAGCCTGTGGATTCCAGAACAAGGCTGTCTGGACTGCCTCTGCTTTTTCATCTATGAAACGGGGATGATGATCATTTTATCCACCTTACAGAGTTATTATGAAGATGAGTTAATGCACACGAAGCTCATAAAATGGTGTCTGGCACGCAGTAAGTGTCCGTAATGTTATTTATTACTCATACTGCTCCATACCTCTGGCTCTCGTATGCCAATCAAAGCAGCAGCCTAGCCTAAACTACCACTCATGTTGGCTGTTTTCAAATGAACAGTATTTTCATTATTAACATTAATTTAATCTCACTCTTATATCTGCAGTCCGTGGGGAAAATCAATCACCACTGATCTTTTAGAAAGGACAGACTATTTTGAGGAACAATAAATTAATTAAATAAAACCACTTAACCCACCATTTTTAAATCAAACTAATTTTGTTTCAAAATAGTGAGGGAGCAGATAACTTATCAGAACTCATTCTGAGTAGTAGAATTATTTTGGGAGATAATTATTCAAATAGCAAAAATTAGGTCTAAAGAAAAAAAGTTATGAAATTGAATCACGTCATACTTGTAGTAACAACATCCATTTATTCTAATTTGAAAAAAATTTTAACTATTATCTCTGCAAAAATTAAATAACTCAAAATTTTCTCAAACATGAGTCGATTACTTTCAAGTGTAATTTATAAAAATTGGAAAAAACTACTTAAATAATGTAGAGTCAGTCTCCTCACTTTATTTGTATTGATTTCATTTGTAAAACAAAAAGCCCTCTGGTTTTAATATTGTAATCTTGTTAGAATTGTGCAAATTGAAAACATTCAATATTAAATAGAACTAAAAACAAAAATCACAGGATTGAAAACATAAACTTATCTTTTACCATGTAAGGTCCAAGGAACATATTAAGTAATGCTATACTCAGGTACCATTTTAAAATAGTTTTGGCACTACAATTGGAAACACAGAGATCTCAGAACTGACTGTGTCACACACAATGCCAGTAAGGTTTTATTTTGCCTAAGAGCACAGACGATAATCGAATGGATTATTTTAACAAGAATTCCATAATGGAATCATTTTGGCACTGCTGAAACCCTATCATGTGAGGGCGGGCCATGTGCTGGGCCGATGAAAACAACAGCTATCACATGTTGAAGGGGGAAAAGACAACATTTCTGCAGATGAGTAAGTGCAAGTGTATCTATGAAATAAAAAAACAGTATGAATTTATAGTCATACTTTATAGTCAACCATTAAAAATATTTGGTTAAAGAAAAACAAGTGCTCTGTTGACATTTTTAGTCCTTGATGGTAAGACTCCTACAACACTGACGTTAATATGGAGAGACAGCTGCAGTTACGAATTCAGGATAAAATGATTTGCTTTTGAGTTTCAAGAGTTCAAGTAAAATCTTTAAGTTATTTTTAAACACTGAAAAGGGATCAAAGGAATGGAAAAGTCAATGTAACAAAGAGTTTTTTCATGCATTTTAAGAACAGATACTAGATTTTACGATGTCTCTTGGGAAAACTGCTATAATGTGGATGAAATGGCAATTCAAGAAGACAAATTCAATTCTGCAAATTCTCATTGAGTATTTCCAGTCTATGCAGAGCACTAAAGAGATACACAAATACATAAAATCTGTCCCTTGAGTAGCTTAAAACATAATGGGAAATATAAACTTAAATCTCAAATAACCATAAATAGTTACAAATAAAATGGTATATATTATTAAAAAGATGGGATAGATTACAAGTAATTAAGAGGGTCCAGATAGGATTTAAGAGTAAGCAGAATGTGAAATAAGGCGTTCAAGAGGAAATCAATCAACGTTTCCAATTACCTACTCTTTTCTAGAGTCATCACCTCATTTCATCTTCAGCATCGTCCTTTACAGAGTTTTGTGTTTTTGTTTTTTTTCATTTGTCCCAAATTCACTGACAAACTGAGACATGCATTGATTAAACAGCTCGCCCAATGTCACCTAGTTAACAAGTAACCCAGTTCTGCTTCATTATACAACTCCTCACTGGTTCCTGGGGAAGTGCTTTGAAACATGACAGTGGAAAGGTTGTGCTTTCAAACACAGGTTCAACAAAAACACCTTTGTCTTTTAATGCTTAGGTTTGCTATAAAGGGATTTATAAAGAAGGAGAGAGAGCTGTAAATTAGATATGTTTTGGTCCCTTATTAAAATAAATCAAATTAGAAGAACTTCTAATTAGAGATGGTTAAGTAAAAAAAAGCACTATTACTTTGATTCAAAGCCCAGTTAAAAGAACAAATTTAAAAAAAAAATAAGGGAGGTATTTGATTCTGGAATTGACAGAGTACTACCCTACACTAGGCAGCACCCCCCACCCTGAAAATAACTGTAAAATTCAGACATGCTACAAATAGCAATTACCTAAGGCGCTGGAGAACCAACAGTGAACAGACTCTTGTGCTGTGTCACCATTTGAAGAAGAGTGGAGCTACACCGAGGAAATGCCCATTTTCAGGGTGTTAGAGAAAGGCTAACAGTTGTTGGCAGGTCACCCACAGGACAGGTGCCAGTGGAAACACAGTCTTTCTCATGTAAACCATAGATGCTGAAGAAAACCCTTACAGGGAAAGGGCTGTTTGGAGACTGGATCCCAAATGCTGTCTACCCACATCTTTCAAGGGCCCTGAACCATGCATGTGTGGCACAGAGACATGGAAGTTAAAACTAACAAAATGAAAACTTTAGAACCGAAATATACCAGGGTTGAACTAAAAATGTCACAGGACAGGTTCAACAACTCAAGTCTAAACGACACATATGATGGAGGAAAGAGTAAGTAAGTTCGAATATATATCAGCAGGAATTATCAAATATGAACAGAAAGGTGCAGTCAACACAGAACCGAGGCTCAGGGACCTGTTAAATATCAAATGATCTAACATACATGTAATTAGAATCCCAGAAGGAAAGGAAAGCATGGAACAAAATATTGCCTGCATAAATAAGGGCTGAAAATATCCCAAATTTGATGAAACAAAGACATTTACAGATACTCAATGAGGCTCAATGAACATCAAGCAGGGTAAACACAAGAAAACCCTGGGTTCCCTTTCTTTTCTTTTTTTTTCTTCTTTTTTTTTTTTTTGGCTTCCTTTTCTTATACATGCCTAACATGGATTAATTATTTAATCTGTACTAAGTCTTCAAAAGATAGGTAATATTAGTATCTTCATTTTTAGATTAGAAACGAATACACACACCAAAAAATGGTTCAAACACTCAGACAAGGTCTTCCAGCTACTCATGGGCCAGTCTGTGCTCTCAGGGCCGTGGTCCGGCGCCAAGGCCTCCATCGCCTTCAACATCCACTGCTGTGGAAGCCCTGATCTCCTGAAGAAACACTGTATGGAACGGGATGATATTGAAGCCTATACTACAAGAAATGCAGACATCGTGTCCAAGGAAAAGCTGATGGCTGCCACTGACACACGTCAGGTAAAGTTACTAAATTTCATGCACAAAAAAAGGGAGTGTGGATATCCAAACAGAAAAGGCAACTCCTGAGCATGTTAGAAAATATTAGATGGGCCTCAGGCTATTGTACAGCTGGGAGCAGAATACATATGACTCATTTAAAAAAAAAAAGTTACTTGATGAAATCCAGCCAACTAAATATAAATCAAAACTTAAGTACTCAAAAGGGAAAAATCCATTGTAACAAGGACTGTTCATGAGCTCTGAAATTTTTATTTTTCCATCAAAATACAGAGTTAAGACTAAAAAAATGGGGTATTATGGCCAAAAGTGAAATATGAGACTATACATCCTGGTGATATTAAATTTTTAATATCAAAATTAGTAATAAATATTTGGAAGTAGATGAGAAAGTAGGAATTGGTGTAGGCGCGTGAATCAGTTATCTATGTCTACGTAACAGATTATCTCAAAACCTAGCTGCTGAAAACAACAAATATTTCTTACCTCCCCCAGTGTCTGTGGGTCACAGGCCAGCTTCACCCAGTGAGGGAGGGGTCTAGGGAAGGCTGTGAATGCCAGGAGGTGAGAATTACTGCACCATCTCGGCTTCTGGCTACCATGGGTGCACTGCCTCATCCTTCACTGCAGGGAACACGGAGTACAGCCAGCCGCCAAGATGGCCTCCAGGGATTTTGTTCCTAGTTTATGTCATGTCCTTAAAGGAATCTGGTTTAAAGCATGGACCTCCTCTCCTAATTTCTATTCCTCTACCAAAGCCTTAGGTTCTGGGTTTAGAATTTGCCTATTCTCTCTTCTCCTTGATGGGCTTTCTAAAGCTGAAGCAGTATTCCTAACCACCACTCACTCTCACTTAAATGAGAGGAGGTGTATGACTTTTAACCAAAGAGCCCTGTCACAACAGAGCACCCTAGATGTCAGGCAAATACAAGGACTCCTGAGCACCCTCTTCTTTTTTTTTTAAATTTTTTTAAATTGGGTAACAATTTGTTTTTTCCAGGACCCATCAGCTCCAAGTCAAGCTGTTGTCCTTCAATCTAGTTGTGGAGGGTGCAGCTCAGCTCCAAGTCCAATTGCTGTTTTCACTCTAGTTCCGGGGTGGGGGGGAACGCAACCCTACATCCCATGCAGGAATCAAACCAGCAACCTTGTTGTTAAGAGCATGCGCTCTGACCAACTGAGCCACCCAGCTGCCCCCTAAGCACCCTCTTCCTACCCTTGCTGCAATCATCTAAGATTCTGTCTGTGGCGTGCACCTCAGCAAGAGAATTCAGAGGCTGGTCTCATGAAGACAAAGTGATATTTTGTGAAGTTTATTGGTTTTGATTATTTTTCTAGTTCCTACTGCCCTGAAAGACTGCCATTTCATTTTAAACAAACATTTTAAACAATTGCTCCTCTGGTTATTAGCAAGCAAGAGAGCCGTGGTGAAGTCAGGTACTGGCTGAATTGGAAGCAATGGAATGTTATAGGAGTCACCGTTTATTCATTCAGTCATCCCATGAATATTAATTACCAATAACTACATACCAGCCACAATACTGGGTCCTGAGACTCAGTGATGAAGAAACAAGAAAAATCTCTGCCCTCACAGAGTTTACATTCCTCTGCACTGCGTGCTGCCCTTGCAGCATTAGCTGCTGTCCCAGCTGTACGTTCCTGCATAAAGATAACACCTGTGGGGGAACTTATTTTTCAAAGATGGCCTGACACTATCTTCCACCCAACATGCTCTTCATGCAATGTGACTTGGGACTCCTCCAGAGCCTGGGGTTTTGTGGGGTAACCAGCTCATTCTGGCCTGCCCAGAATTTTCCAGTTTTAGTACTGAAAGTCTTGTGTTCTAGGAAACCTCTCATCCCGTCAAAACACCATGGGACTTGGTCACATGAGATTTACCTTTCCTCTGTTAATCCAGGGGTCTGGAGACCACATTAGAAAGGACGCGTGTGACTTCCAAGACTCGGTCATAAGAGACAACAGACATGCACCTAGCTCTCCAAACTGGCCATGTAAAGTAAAGAGATCGTACAGAAATGCCACAAAGCCATATGGTGTGACAGCCAACAGTCCAGCTGAGGGCCTAGCTAACATCCAGAATCAGCCACCAGAAAAGGAAGGGAAGATGTCTACATATGGCGCAAGCCCTCGGCCACCAAGTCACCCCCAGCTTTCACAATGCAGACATCGTGGGGCAGAGACAGGCCAGGCCTGCCTTCCTGAGCCGTACAAACCCTGAAAGGTAATGGTGGTTACTGTTTTACATCATGTGTGGTGGTGATTTGCTATTCAGGAATAGGTAACTAACACACTTCCCCAAAACCTGTTGACTTCAAAACAAAACATTTTATTATAACTGTCAGTTTTAAGGACCAAGCAATCAGGCCGATGCCGGCTGGGTGAT
Source organism: Hipposideros armiger (assembly GCF_001890085.2). Taxonomy (NCBI): domain Eukaryota; kingdom Metazoa; phylum Chordata; class Mammalia; order Chiroptera; family Hipposideridae; genus Hipposideros; species Hipposideros armiger. The sequence continues at coordinate 7,948,291 of NW_017731351.1, forward strand.
TCTTCTCTTTTTCCCGCATTGGCTCAGGCTACGCAGCGGTAACCACTGGCTAACAGGCTGCCTCACTCACGTGTCCGGAATCCTGGAAGCGATGGCTGGAAGCTGGGGCCAGCTGGGGCTGTTGGTTGGAGCTTCTCTCCAGCATGGCAGCCTCAGGTGATGTGGCTGCTCAGGGCTTCTGGAGAGCGTTCTGGTAGCCCAGGTAAAAGCTGCAAGGATCTTGGCACTCAGCCTCAAAACTCCCCGAGAGTGCTTTCCACCGTGTTCTATTAGTTAAGCAAGTCACTGAAGCCAGCCCAGATTCCAGGAGAGAGGAAATGGACTCTACCCCTCAACGAGAAGAGGCACAACCAGTCTGCAGACATGTCACGTCTGTGTACTTAGCATCACAAGAACCTACATGAGCACAAGGAGCTAAGATGACAAGATGGACAGTTTCAAGGCAACAGGGCTTCCCTCTTCTTTATTTTTAGGCTGATTGCTCCTCAATAGCTATTTGAGCACCCAACAAAATATTATTCTTTTGTGGGTTGGTTCAAAGGCCATTATATTAAGGTCAGGGTGTTATGCTAATCATCTGAAAATGGCAAACGCCAAACTGTTGTGCACAGGTGTTTAGAACAGTCCATCTGACCTGCTACTACATATATATTACTTGGTAGTAAGAAAAACATAAAAGTTATTTTTAAAAGTAAGAGTCTATGAATCTATAGCTAATCTTTATTAACACTCTGGGGAACTGATGTAAATTCTAAATGAATATAGGAATCTAAATTCCAAGGATAAGGATGGCTGTTCTAAAGAAAATGATTTTCAGACTTGATATTTTCATACATGCTGCTGCAACATATTTTGCTTTGTGTTATAATTGCTGGTAAGGTTCTGCCAAGGAGTTATTCAACATTAAGCAACAATTTCCACATCAACAGCTGCCCTCCGGCAAGCTTTCTGTCTTGGGCACATGGGGCCAGTGTTTATTTCAATGAATTACGATTCTCGATGACTTAATAATCAGCGGGTGGCTGTTGGATTCGCACGTCTTGCCTTTGGTAGCTTCCAAGTCTCCAGTTTACAGTCTGTTATTCATCTTAATTTGCATACTCCACACTTATTGCTCTTTCCTCAGAATGATTTTTAAAAGACATTTTATTAGAATTTATTCCTTTTTAAATCTTCCCAGATTTCTTCCCAGATTAAGATTTATCTTCCCAGATTAAGATTTAAAAAACTAAGATAGTCTGAAATGAATTCGAGAGATTCTTTACATAATCTCTTCTTCCTTCAGCCGCTTATTGTCTTTCTTCATTATTATGAATAAGACCAGTTAAGAGCTCATTATATGCAGGGCACTCAGGGCCGCATACTATGATTTAAAAAAAATACAGAAAACAAAGCCTACATTCAAAGGGTTTACGATCTTGTTGAGGATATGGGACATATGGATTTAAAATAACAATACGAGGTAGTTTTGGACTGGACATCAGAGGACAGGTGTGGGGCCCCCTGAATACCCTTGAACTTGAATGATGTTCTCCAACCTAAGAAATCATAGCCAGAGACATTCCTCCTCCCTTTTTGGAGACTGTCCTGGTCCCCTGACTGTTCTCTGGTCACCCAAACTCCAAGGGACATCATTCAGGACATCCTTGGAATGAAGTCCCTGCTATGACTCACTCTTTCAGGAAGAGCCCTCTTGTCTAATTCCCCAGATGACTGTCACACACAGAGTTTGCCTCTGATAAACAAGGCTGCTGAAAGAAGCCATTATTTAAAAACTAAGAACTTAGTATCAATAGAAATAAGTGGGAGACAGGAGTAAGAGAGAGAAAATATACTAGAACGGGTCTAGAATGGGATGGCTAAGGCATGAGAAGGAACAGGAAGAGAGAAAAGGCTGATGCTATTAAGGGAGCAAAAAGTTCCCTTCGAGCCAATGGGCGTTATCCATAACGATGCATAGCAAATAACCCCAAAGCCTAGGTGCCTTACGATTAAGTTAGTGTTTACTGCTTGCACAAATGGGGTGAGCGGGCAGCTCTGCTGACCTGGCCTAAGCTTGCTCTCAAGTTATCTGGGGATGGGCCGGCTGTCAGCTCATCCAGAATGACGCTGGCTGTCTCAGCTGGCACAGCTTGGGCTGCACCATATGTCGCTCATTTCCCAGCAGGCCAGGCTAGCACGCTCTTTTCCTGGCAACGAATGGGAGAAGGCAAGGGCGAGCAAACCCAATGGCACAGTGCTTTGTAAGACTCTCAGTAGAAACAGGAGCTCAGAGCCAGCAAGGTCACGAGAGTGTACATTATCCTACGTGATCTGGGGCCTCGCAGAAATCCTGGTGAGGACTGGAATGGAGGTTACAGCCAATTTTATCTTGATCTTAAAGACAGAGAAACCCCAGCTGACACCTAGTGTATCCGTTTTTTTGTTGCTGCTAGAACAAACTACCATGGATTTAAACAATAGAAATACATTAATTTGCAGTTGTGTAGGTCAGAAGACTGGGTTGGTTCCACTGGTTTCTCTGTTCTGGTTTCACAAGGTCAAAATCAAAGTTTCAGCTACAAGTTTCAGCTAGTTAGAGTCTAGTATGCTTGAGGAAAATGAATTGCTTCCAAGTTCATTAGATTATTGGCAGACTCCAGTTCCTTGTCGTTGTAGAATTAAGGTCCCACGTCCTTGCTATTTGTCGGCTGGGGGTCATTCTCAATGTATAGAGGCCACCCATATTCCTTAGCTCCTTTCATTTTCAAAGTCAGCTCCAGGTGGCTGAGTCCCTCTCACACGTTGACTCCCTGATTTCACCGTCTGGGGCATCTCTACTACTTCCAGCGGAAAAAAACCCCACAGGATCTTTTCCTCGCCCAGCCAATGAAAAGCCACTACACTTTAAATTCCCGGTTTTCTCCAATGGACTCTTTGTTGTACAACAGACCCTCTGAAGTCCCCTTTTCTTCTATAAAAGAACATTCCTCTCCTTTGTTCTCTAGACTTGCGCTGGTTCGCCATTAGGCCACATGTCCAGAATTGCACTTCTTTGTTGTTGTTCCCAAATAAATCCTGGAGAAATATCTGACTGCCTACCTGTTTTAAGGGCAACACCTAGGACCGAAGCAAATGAAAGAGCTGGAAGAAACTATGCCGGGCTATGGGCAGAAATAAATCATATTGATATTTATGCCCAGTTATTAGGATTCTTGACCTACATTTGCTCATGCCGAAATTAAGCTCCCCCTAGCCATCCCCTTTTCCTCCATCTCAGAATCTCCCCAGTATGTTTCTGAGAGTCTTGTTTGGGGTCTTGCATTTTCCTGGGACCCGTCTGATTATGTCCCTCTGTTCTGGCTTCTTCCTCTAGGCACCCTCCACTGCTTCTGCCCCTGGTGCCATCTGTGGGACATAATCTGGAATGCTCAACAGTCTCACACCAGTGGCCTCCTGAGTCTTAAGGTGACAATGCAACATTGGGCTTTGTGGCTGGGGTGGGGGAGGCAGAGGTAGAACTGAGATGGTCCTGTCACCAAATCTATGCTGGAAGTACTCTGAGGGGTCCTAGAGCAGCACTGCTTGTATCCAACATCTTGCGGGGTCTTCCATGACTATCATTCCTCTAGCCTTCACCTCCATCGCCCCTGGGGCCCAACAGCTACCCTAAAGTCTAGGAGAGGAAAAATTCAATCTCCTCCCCATTGACATCATGTTTCGCCACCCAATTTCCACAAAACACTTCCCTCCTTCTACGCCTAACACATAAGATTAACAATTCCTGTATACAGAGCCCTACAGAATCTCAAGTCAAGCAGTTCCACAAACAGCCTGACTCTGTTTCCCCTTCTGGGTTCAGCTAGGATTTCCAGCTCCATAATAAAAGAGTAGCCAAGGAAAGTCAGGATGGAGAGCTTACTGAGAAGAGAGTCAGTAAAATAAACCTACTAGAGGAGGTAAGGCTTTAAGAGGAAACTGTGGGGTTTCAATAAATGAGGAGATGGGAGGTCTGCTAGGCCACTAGTAAAGAGAACATGGAGACATAAATTTGGCTGAACAAAGGCCAAGGTAAAGTTCATCTCACTCCGTCATTAAGACTCTTCACAGGTATCCAGTAGAAGAAATCATCTTTAGCTCAACCCACAGAAACTTCCTTTCACTGACTCTTATTCTCAGAAAGGGTGTCCACATTCCAGGGAATGATTTAGACAAAAAAAATATTTCTTTCCCATTCTCTTAAGATAGGATTTTTTTTTTTAATTTTTAACCCTGGCTTTGTCTCCAACGAGTAAGTGCACTTTGCTTCACTTCACCTATGCCACAGTCTGGTTTTCTATTGGGTTTCCATGCCCTCCCATCAGGCAAACGTCGTGTTTTTCTCTTTTCTCTTCATCAACACCAACACAAGCTCCAAATGGCTCTTTCTGCCGCTCTGAAAACTTACAAGGAGTGGAAACATCTTCTCCCCCCGTTAGCTCTTCCTAGCAACCTCAATCTGCTCGCTAGAGGTCTCAGCGACAGCAAGACAAAGTAAGTCACCTGCTATTCACATCCAAGGCTGGGCAGATCATATTTGGGAAAAGTATGTCTTTTTTTCTACTTCTCAGAGATCTGGTATAAGCAAGGGCACAAGCCCACAAGGTCTAGGCCACTGTGACTGCAGACCTGGCTTCCATCCTCAGGTCTTTATGCAATCATGACAGCCTCCGTATAGGCTCTGGTTTATACCACCTGAGAGAGGGGCGGGGGGTGTCCAGAGAGTGCCTGTGCACACACAGCGGTTATACAGATCCGAAGCCCAGAGATCGTTTTATTGTGGCTCATTTTATGGCTGTGGTTTGGTCTAAGCCATAGAAACATGTCTCGTGAACAGAGTTTGCTGAGGACTTGAATTGCTCTAATCATTTAATGTATCAAGTGTTCTTATTCCAAGAAAGGGAAGTTGCTTGCTTGTTCAGGAAACAAGCATTACAACCGCTTGACAAAACCCAACTGGAATGAGTTATGAAAAGGTCAGATAAACAGGCACATGTTTTTACAGGGCTTTTTCAAATGCAAAATGTCTATAGATAGTAAAGTAATCCTCATGGTGATACAGCAGCATCATGCGGGTCTTGTTTAAGGGTCTGTTTAATGTAAAAGAGGTTAAATTAAATCATGCTGAAAAGGCGATTAAACACACACAAATCTATTTCCGAAAACTCATCAAGTAAGGGCTTTGATCTATTCCATTTCATTCTCAATTTTTTTGTGTTCACTAGAATACACTTGGATTACAAAGTGGGAATGGTCCTCTGTGCCCGTCACAGTGAGGAGGTGCAGCTGAGTCCTGTTTAAATCTCCCACGAGGGGAGGGCGTCGTTGCTGCAGGGCTACTTAGTTTGCCTCAGGGCCTCATCCCTGAGAAGGGGTAAGGCTTTGTTGTTGCCGTTACTGCTGTGGCTTCAGTGAGGAATTCATCTAAAGCTGTAAAATGCTGGCAGATAAGGGCAAGGGCATTTTCTGAATTTTCACACCCGCTTTCAGCATAGGAGCTGTTATTCTGATTTACCAAGTGGGTTAAGGAGCTTGGCTACTCACGCTCGCAGAGGACTGGCTGACAGTCAAGCCTAGGGCTAAGGCACACGCTGTCCCACCTCTGAGCTGTGGCTCCTGTGGGTGTTGGTCTGGAATGCTCCCTCAGGGCAGATACTCTCCCCTGACCTTGGCCCATGGTCCCTAGGCGGTGCCCTCACCAAAGTCAGCTCCCTGTACACCATACTCCAGCTCCCAGCCCTATCTCAGCACCTGATTCTTTCCATGAACCACTTAAGGTAATTGGTTACTCGGCTGTTTCTTTGGTTAGTATTTTGCCTACCACCTCCTCTAAAATGTCAACTGTCTGAGGACAAGGGACCATACCTGTCTCGTTCACCTTGGGATAGCCAGAGCTCAGCAAAGGCCTGACACAGAACAGACAATTCGGTAAATATTCGTTGATTTTAAATGATTCCCAGCTTTTTTCTCCTCGCTGCATTGCCTCTCGTGGACAATTAATTCTACTGAAAAATTGTTTTGTTCATGAATTCCCCAAATAAAAAAATGTTCAAGATAAAATAAGAACAAAATGTCCCAGATGGATACTTTATAGTCCCATATTGTTAACTGGTTCTCATAGAAATCTTTCTGGTTTCTTGCAACACTTGGGAATCAAGTGTTTCAACGCCCCAGTGATAAAATGAGTGTGGGCTTATCTACCCTCTAGAAAGGTCATCCTCCAACAACCAGAACGCAGAGATCCCACCAGAGCTGTGCTGTGGGGCGGGTCCAGAGTTTGTGTTCATGGTGCTGTTTTTGTCTTTTCCATGACAGGGGTTGGCAGAGCCGTTTATATGTGTACTACAAGCATATGTGAAGTGGCATCACGATGTTCTTGGGCAGCTGGCACAAGTGAGGCATTGTTCTCTGCTGGGGATTCGAAGTACCGACACATACAAACTGTCCTTAGGAACTCACAGTTAAGTAAATCAGTTTATGTCAATGGTCGTTTTCATGTCTGCACCTACTAAACACGATTAACACTGACAGCCACCTATCTCCCAGGGACCCGGAGCCTGTGGTGTGGAGGGCAGAGGAAAGAGGAAAAACCAGTCACGTCTCTGCTTATTTCTTGTTTATCATCATTAGCTGCAGAACAGCGGGTGTACTGTAGTTGACCTCAGCATTCATTTCGCATTGCTTTCCATTGCTGGTTGCCGAGTCATAGTCCAACTTTCCTTAAAGCCCAGAGGAAGTGAAGAAAGCACATTTCATTCCCCACTCCATTAACAGGCGGGGAGAGCTGCAGGAAAGCAGATATAACAGCATTTGCTGCTGAAACCACAAAAGACCATAAAACATGGGCCTACCCAGGTGGGAGCTGCACACAGTATGACCACACCGCAGACCAAAGGTCATTTGAACTTGGAGATGTCATTTCATTACGTTTGCCCAGCTTACGACAAATTTCACTAACAGTTCATCTGTTTAGTTTTACGGCACTCAGTCCAGAATGAGTGGTTTTTGTGCAGTATTATCTCATCTGGTATTTTGTGCAGTTCCTGAGACGAAGGACGCAGAGTCTCAGAGAAGCACAGAAGGGGTTTCAGTTGTCACTGAATTTCACAGTAACTCTTTGCTTATTGTTGTAATTACACATGCAAGAGTGTTGTCTCCAAATATGAAGACCTATGATAGAAAAATGGCATCAAATATATACAGAGATTACACTGATTTGAACCATAAAAAGACATCTACCAATGCTTCCTTTCCTCTCTTCAATTTTTTCATATATGAAAAAAAAGTTAAACCACTTTTAAAGTGTTTGCTTTATAGAGAACTCCAACTAGAATGCTGTCATACTCACTGGTCAAGTGACACCCTCTGTCCTGGACTACTGAACAGCCTGCATGTCCTATCGCTCGCTCTGATTTTCTCCAACTTCTTACAATCCTCCAATACTCCAGTTGTGTGGAAAGTTATAGAGGCAATGTGAACAGCTGCATGGGCCACCCAACAATATAATTTTTGCTATCACCTGTTTGAAATAAAAACCACTCCCCCTGAGAATGTAATAGACGCCAGAGGGTACCCACCCATTCTTGTCTGCAGGCTTAGAGTAGGGGCCGGAGTTTAGGGACGTCATATTAGCATCGGCCCCCCGAGTCCCTCTTCATGAATAGCGAACAGGAGAGCCACCTCAAGATTCCGTTAAGACACAAGTTCCGCAGTCATCTGTCTATATGTCTTTCCTCTCTCCTCTTTCTTTCCTTTCTTTTTTCCTTTCCTGGTGGAAGATATTTTCTATCCAGAAAAAAAAAATCAGCTTTGTTTAGTGTTAGTTCCCTTAATTCAAAATTGTTTAATTGCTATCTTTGTATGACTTTTCCCTTTGATTTATATTGTAATCACTGTTATCTTGCTATCCTTACTTTAGTAACCTGCTACTAAACTGTTTAGTTTACCTGTTAAGCTTGTATTTTCCTGCTCTTTTCCTTTGAAAACATTCACCCTCAGAGTTTGAGTGTACTTGTTTTTACCTTGAACATGTTTTTTGCAGTCTCCACACCTCATCTTTGGCTTTGTCAGCCTCTACAACCTGATGCTGCTGCTACGAAGATTTGGCTCAGATTCTCATTCCTTTGTAAATAATCTGTTTTCCTTAGAGAAGCTTTTAGGGCGCTCCTCCTCATCCTTCATGCTCTAAAATCTCTACCACGTGGCCAGGAGAGTGACAGTTTCATTACATCCCACTCAGGACTGGGGGGTTCCTTTCTCTGTACCTTCACATCTGGAAACCCCCCCCCCTTCTTTCCCTTAACTATCCCTCCATTCTCTCCAGCCTCCCCATCTGGCTCTCATTTTGGTAGATGTCGGAACGTTTAATGCTATCACCCATGTTTCACCTCTTCTATGTTTGCTTCTTTATCTCTTTTTGCTGAGTGCCATTTTATGTCATTTCTCCATTTCCAGCTCATTAATATTTTTCAACTGTTTTGTGTTGTTCTTCTGAAAATGCAGCGAGACTTTAATGTTAATAATTATGCCACATTTCTTATATTCACATTCTCTAGCTTTTGCCATTATTGCCTGTTTTTAATTGGGATATAATGCACACCTAGCTTTATTGTTACTCTCTAGTCTTGTTTCATAAATCCCTAATCATATTCCTTGATTGTGATAGCTTTGTTTATAACTCTTAGGACAAATGTGACACTCTAATTCCCTGAGCTGATATTTACATTAAGCCTGTTCCCTTTGTTGAGTTTGTAACCTCTCCCTCAGGTGATCAGCCATCTTTTGGACTGGGCTGTCTCTGTCACCAGGGCATTTGCAGAAACCAAAAACCATAGTTTTTCTATTCTCCTTGAGTTTCACTCACACTTCTCTTGCCCAGAAGGAAGTATGTGAAATCTGCTGTCTGGCTGGAGGGGTGGGGGTGGTGGGAGGCAGAGGCCCAGAGCCTGATCTGCGTGACTGCTCCACTGCAGAGTCCCTGAACAGATGCCCTTTAGGACGCGTCTGCTCCTGACAGCATGAAGGGCACTCCGCCCACACAAAATTATTCCATTAGTCCATGTGGACCAACAGCTGGACGCTTCATCAAAGCGTACCATCAAAAAATGATGGCTCTGGGTCTGAGTGGTGGACACCAGAAAGGAACTTTACCAACATGTGTAAGTGTGTGTGCATGTGCGCGTGTGCACACACACACACACACACACATACACACACATATAAATACGTAGATACAGCTGTTTATATGTAGGAAAAAATCCAAATTTTTAAGATGAATACCCCTGGAGATTAGAAGAGGGTTTTGTTTTCTTTTTTACTTTACTGACTCATATTACTTGAATTTTTACACACATGTAATCATATTTAAATTTAAAACAATTATTACAATTGAAAGAAATATAATTTTTGCAATGAAAACATCTCTCTGAATACTCTAATTCTACAAACCAACAGGACTCTGCACCTGAACCTGAATTGGACCATTCCAGCTTATGCTAGAATAAATTTTAAATGAATTACTTTTTGGTGTTGTGCCATAAACTTTTTAAAGGGAAGTTATGAAAAAATTCCTTTCTGATATCTGTTGTTTCATTTACCCTATGAAAGTTGTTACGAAAACAAGTCATTACATTTTAACCTGGTATTTTCGTAGTGGGGATATTATATCGGTCTCCTGAGCAGTGGCCTTGTTTATATCTTAATGAGTTCATGAATCTTATAACTAATTACATTTCCCTCTTCAATTGGCCGCTAGAAAACTCCAAACCAAATAGCCAGCCCGCTTTTAGCAATTAGAATCCTGCAGTATACATTCGGTAAATTCTTTCACCCCTTGCTTCATCCTGTGTTTTTTGTAATATTTTCCCTTTACCTCAATGTCTTCACTTTTTAATTTTGTGTATTTTTGTAAGTTGCCTGAAATCCTTCTTAAAACAAAGCAAGGTATAAATAACTAAAATCATACTATGCAAAGCAAATGGTGCCAGGACACAGTGACATTTCCATTTATGTCCTAAATGTCACTAGTCTTACCACCCTAATGCCCACATTTCCTCTCCACAGCCCCAGGAAAGCCATTTATTCTTGATATACTGTGGAGTTTATCAAGCATCCAAGGAGCCAGGGAGCTTTGAAGGGAAGATTGTTCAAGGAATAGGCTCGACTTCATCCTAATTGTCGGTGGGTCCCCAGTTGAGAAGTGTCATCAGCAGGACTCTTCAGGGAAGAGGCCACACTTATCACGTGTAATAAACAATGTGGAGCATAAGTTCTCATTTGCATTTTCCACTAATTAGATCACAAACTAGATCATCATCCATTGAGATTTATTAAATTCATTTTCTTATGTTGTCACTATTGAGTTCCACTGATGGGCAGGAGAAATAAAAGCCACGTGAGTAAAAAGGAACTCGACTGGTTTTATTACAATGACTCTGAGAGAGAGAAAAATCTAAAATATGCCTTTCAATCCCTTTCCTATTTCCATATTTCTGAAAAAATACGTCAAGATAAAGCTGTTTTTTATCATACTATATTAGCTGAACCTACAAATGAACAGACGGTAGAAAACTCTAATAGAACGAGGAATAGTCAAAATCCCAAACCATAAGTTGTGAAGGATATCCACCAAACCAGGGGTGATGTCACAGCCTGACATGCCCCTCTCCAGACCTCCTGAGTGGGATCGAGCTACAACACATGAGTGACATCAGCCCAGGCAGCGGCCGCAACTACTGTTGACTGCATCAGCGAGTTCCCCAGGCACCAGCGCCACCCACACTGAGTCGTGGTTGAAGGACCGAAGGAGAAACCATTTGTACCTGCCACCTTTACCTCCTGAGACAAAGCTTCTAACGGAGCAGGTGGAGAGGGGGTGAGGCGAAAAGTGTAGTCATGTTTACAGTAGAAACCAGAGTCGGTTCATCAGAGAACTAAATGAACCCAATTTCACAACTTGGAGAACCCCAGATACACAGCACTTCACCGTCTGTCTGTCCAAGCAGAGGCCAGTGTACCCAGGAGACGGCACGGCGACTTGTACATGAGCAAAGGCTGGGGCGAGGCTCACAGCTGGTGCTGGCAGCGCCCTGCATCATACTCCCTGCTTCTCTCCACACATTTTGTGAGTAAACAGCCTGTGCACTGAAAACAGTGACAGCCAAAAAGAAAGCAGGACAGAAACTAAACCTGGGTACAAAAACAAGAGAAAAGAACGCAGCAGTTAAGAATGAAGTGAAGAACAGGGTAGACTGTCTGACTCTCAGCCTCTATTTGGATCTTCCTCTCATGTACTGTGGAGGCTGGAAAGATAAAAACTACATTTCCCAGATGAACATGCACAGGGAGTTCCTGTACGATTTAGGCTCCACCAACTGATGCATGTCTTCCCGTGTCGGTGAAACGACTTCAGACCTGGGGAAGTGAGCAGAGACGCCGGAATGAAGCAGCACTCTGCGGGCGTGGGTCCCACCAGCATGGCTCTGGAGCAGCAGCCATGGTGACAGCTTCCCAACTGGCAGGCGTTCTCCTCATCTCAGCAGGAACACTGACAGACCAAACATGTTATTATAAAAAAGGATGAACGAGGAAACCAAAAATGCAGTAGTTCTTAAAATGTTCAATCATGATTACTAAAACTTAAAAATTTGGTAGAATGTTTGGAAGATAAAATTGAGATTTTCCTACAAAAGTACAGTAAAATGGAAAAAAAAATGGGGGTGGGAGGAAGGTAACCTAGATAGATAAACAGAGAATTCAGACAGTCCAAAATCAGAATAATATAAGTCACAGAAGGAAACATCCAAAAAAACAGAAACAAAATTATCAAAGCAATAATTCAAGACACTATCTCAATGGGAAAGTACATAAATCTAGATGAAATGATATACTTAGCACCCATTCCAGCGGATAAAAAAGGGAGATGAGACATAGCAATGTAAACTTTCAGAACAAATCATACTGGTATCAAATTTCTCATCAAAATCATTGGGTGCTAGAAGACATTTTTAGACACAGACTCAGAAAATTTATTTCCCATATTCCTTTCATCAGGGAACTGTGAGAATAAACTGTAGCAAAATGAAGATGTAAACCAGAAAATATGTTGGAGCGACTCCAGGGAAGCCAGGAAGGCCGCACCAAGTGCCGAGATGACAGCTGCAGGGAGACTGGAGGGCAAGGAGCCTGGAGAGGGGCAGGGGTGCGGCTCCCAGGGGGGGAGGCCCCAGGAGACAAGAGGACTCATAGCTCAGGAAGAGTTTTACAAGAAAGCAAGGAGGGAGGGACTTCAGTTCAGCTTCTGATGTATAAAGGGCTTGGAAGTTGTCACTCTCATCGTCACCAGAGAAAAGCTGTACAAAGTGCAAATCAATGACCTTCTTTAGAACCATCAGGGAACTGAGGCCACTGGGCAAACCAGCACCTCGAACTAGAGACTGGTGGATACAGAGACTCACAGCTGTGAGCAGCTCCCGGAAGCAGGAGCCTCTGAGCCAGTGACTGGCAGACATGTAACCAAGAACTCAGGTAAATTGCTGGAGGCAGAGTATGGGCTAGCTTCAGTCTGCAAAACTCTGGGGGCCCAGTCTTAGAAGAGCCACCACATTTTCATGGGTCTTATCTCCGAAGCTCCAACAGGTTCTCACGGGCAAATATCAAAGAAAAATTCCCTGTTTGGGGGGTAACGGGGGAGGGGGACGACATTTTGGGCAAGGAGAGGAGAACGTCATCATTTTGAAATATGCCCCGAGTATTCTCTAGAACAAAAGTCTGTCCTCCTGGGGACACTACCAAGGCCTTAGGTGACCTAAGGGAAGGTCCCCGAGTTAACTTCCGTTCTCCAGCCTCCCTGCTGTCTCACAAAAAGGGAGGAAAAAAAGGCTAAGAAACGCTTTCAAAGGTCACTCCTCAAGGGACTCAAATCCACCAATAAAACTGAGATATACTCAAATTAAGATGATAGAACACTGCCCCTCCCTAGTCCCTTCCCACCACATCAATAGGACTTCAGTAAAATAACAGGAGATCACAGCTGAGAGAACTCCACAACACAGACTGGATTTAAGGCGTTCTTATGGAAATCCGAAGGAGAATAAAGAGACTACAGAAAGGTGAACCCTCTGGCACCACGGCTACAGCAAGCCTTAAACCCAGCCAGCTCCTAGCCAGGTGGACACAAATCCCACACTAAAGGCCTAGTTGCCTTAGTTCCTAGTACCTGATATAGCATGACCAGCTTTCGACAAAAAATGATAAGGCATGCTGAGTCCAAAGAGGCACAGCAAGCATCAGAACTAGGCTCAGATATGACACAGATTTGGGAATTATCAGGGAGGAGTTTAAAATAACTATGATCAATATTTAAAAAGGGCTCTAGAGAAAAAAAATAGACAAGAAGAGATGGTTAATGAAAGCACAGAGATGGAATCGCTAAGAAAATGCTAAGAATCAAAAACATTGTAAGAGAAATAAAGAATGCCTTTGTAAATGCTTCGATGGGCTCATGAGTAGACAGGTGACAGAACCAGTGAGCTGACAGATTATCAAGAGAAACGTCCCAAACAGAAATGCAAACCACAAAAATGAATGAAGGAAAAAAACACGGTAGTATATCAAGAACAAGGTGACAATTACAAAAGCTGTTAATGCATCCATAATGGGAACACTAGAAGGAGAAGGAAGAAAAAAGGAACAGGAGACATATTTGACGTGATAATGGCTGAGGATGTTCCCAATTTAATGGCCTACACTAAACCACACACCCAGGAAGTGCAAAGAAACGAAGAAGGATGAATGCTAAAAGACAAAAAACCTACTCCCAGGCGTATCACATTTCCAGGACAGAAAACCAAAGACAACGAGAATGTCTTGAAAGAAGCTGGAGAACAAATGCACTTTACTCACAAAAGCCACAGCACTCTCCACTCCTGTGAGTTCCCTCCTCTCAGTAAATGCTCCTGGATTTCTAGTTTTCTGCTGATACAGACGATGGGCACAGGCGGTCTAGAGACCAGCTTGGCCACCTTTTTCTTTGAGAATCTGTCTCGAGAATGGACCGGCACTTCATGATTTGTTATCTTTGTCTTTTGGGCTTCGGTCAAAATACTAAGAAAACAGGAAAATTCCCATTGAATGTTCAGTTAGCATTTTTATAACATATTTAATATTTCTTCTTATACTTGCTATCCTGTGACGTTTATTCCCATTTAGGTAGCACTAGTGAGTTCTGTGTCTCTGGAAGAAGTTAATACATAAGAATCTACAGCATAAGAAAGTCAATTTTTTGGCTTTTGGTGTTCAATAGCAAAAGGTGAAGTATAAGGCAAAAAATTTATGAGAAGAAATGACCTGGCAGGGCCCCACTGACGCCCAAGGAAACAAAAAGAATGAAAAGGTAAGAAGTAGTATAGAAAGGTGACTGTGACTCAGACCAGGTATCCCAGCCCCTTTATGCTGTTCAGTCTCCCTGAACTCAGGGATAATCAGGATAATGGGAGCTTCATAAAGAAATCAAGTTCAGGTACAAAAATTAAAGTTAGATTTTTTTTTTAAGATTTTTATTGGGGAATTGGGGGAAGGGGAACAGAGAAGTTGCTGTCCTTTTGTTCTTCAGTCCAGTTGTGAAGGACGTCGCTTCACTGGCCCAAGTTGGCACCATCATTGCGCTCTTCCTGGGCGAGGCAGATCAGTCGCCGGCTTCTGGATGGCCGCTCACGCTGGCTGCTGGCCGCTCACGCTGGCTGCTGGCCACACACGGTAGCCCATGGCAGCCCACTGCCACAGGGGCTGCAGCCTATGCTGTCACTGGGGACTCAAGGCAGCCCAGCTCCAGGTTGAGCTGTTGTTCANCATGGCCACCCACTGCAGCAGGGGCTGCAGTCTACGCCACCGCAGGCGACTCATGGCAGCCCAGTTCCAGGTTGAGCTGTTGTTCAGCATCTTAGCTCTAGAGGGCAGTGTCACTGGCCCTCATATGTGGGATCTGAACCGGGGCCCTCTGGCATCCCAAGCCAGCTCTTAACCATCACGCCACTCGGCCAGCCCTAAAGTTAGATATTTTTATAATCAGAGGCTCTTATTTAAAATTTGGACTTGACATGTATCTATTTTATATAGAAAATGTCTGGAAGATCACACAAGAAATTATTAACAGAATTTACCTCTAGGGAATGGTGGAATACGAAGTCAGTAGGGGGATAAGAACTTTTACTTTTTCCTTAGAAACTTCTGTAATGCCCGTATATTTTTGAAATTCATTTATTTCTTCAACAAAGTATAAAATATTTTTATAAAAGCATAGCTAACAATGAACAGAGACCACAATAAAAAATACATGTGAAGAAAACTAATGCAAATTTTACTCAGTTCTATAAGAATGATCAAAAAAGAAAACGTAAGAGGATTCAGGAGGGAAGGAAAGAGATGGAGAAGGCAAGAAAGAGATAAGGACCCACAGAGAGTTTGCAAAACGGAAGAAGAAATGTTAACTTCTTATCCAAATGGCATAAAGTCAGGGCTTCACATACATGTCTGTAGACACCACACCACTAGAAAAACACGGAGAAACACTCCAAAGGAAACACACAGGCCAGCTAAGGAACGGCCAGTCATACTGGCCAAGGAAAATGACAAGTGGGTATTTCAGCAGGAGATAAGAACCCTTACAGAGGACTGCAGCTGCCTGCAAATAAGTGAGAGTTCATCAAATTAAAGAAAGATTAGACTAAAAGTTTGCCTGTGGAGTAAAGAATTAAAACTGAAGACTCAATAAGATTTTTTTATTTTGTTGTTTAAAATAAAACAAATTTAATCTCTTTGAAAAAAGAATACAAAGAAAGCAACAAAAAAAGAGAAGGCAGATTTGTGTTCTCTGAGTTCCGTTAAAATTAGGTACATGAACTAAAAAATGGTCCTGGACATCCCGAGAAGTCAAGTGTCAGAAGTGTGCTCAGCTGCTAATCCCTCTGCTTGGCTTTGGGCTTGATAGCTAAAGTAGCAGAAGGAAAACTGCTACAATAACTACGTCGTTACCTGATACGTGGAGATGAGCCCAGCATGGAGGGGCAGCCTTCCACTGGTGAGGCGGAACAAGTTACCTCTACCTTGTATAGAACAGAGGAGGACATGGCTGTAAGAAGCTTGAGAGAACCAGGGTAGCATGGCGTTAGGGGTCCAGGAGAAAAGTGTCTGCACACGGGGTGCCCACCAAAGCAAGCACAGGCAAGAAGGTGAGGTGCACCGAGAGAGAAGGGAAGGGTAACCTGATCTGCCTCGGGCCGGGTTGTCCACTCCCTTCATGCTGTCCTCTTCTCTTGCCCTTGTTATCACCACGACCACTGAGCGGCAGCAAGCCTTAACTCTGAAATCTCAGTCCTGACGATTTATATGTTAGCACAAGCTCCCACGCATTAGAGGCCTGACAGTTAAGAAGTGTTCAGAATAACTTAGCGTGATAACAAACTGTCAGCATTATTTTAGTATGGCAAAATAACAGTCCAAAAATATTCTATGTCCCAGTTCTCTTCTAAACATTAATTACAAGAAAATGGGCACTTACAATTATCTTTAATCTAGGGAGGAATTCATGAATGACAGCTTGTTATTTGCAGGTCAAAATCAAGGCAGCGCGTGCTATTTAACAAACTGGAGTTTGGAAAACTGAGTTGATGGAACACAGAGAGAGACTAGATACAAATCAAACTGGCAGTTGTTTCCTGATTAGGCGTTCATGGGGAGCTCTTACTAACCTAATAGTAAAGGCCCTTATTAAAATAAGAAAGACCACTCCCTCCTATTGGTTGTGGAATAAGCAGTAATTCACAGGCGTAGCTAAATGTTTCCCCTCAGAATCAGAGGTGGCATCGAGAGCTCTTGTATGAGAATCGTTAGGCTGAAGACTCACAGCTCTTACTGTATGGTTCCGCGCAATCGCAGAACACTTTCTCATATGTTAACTCATTCAGTTCTCATGAGAACGGGCTCCTGTCCTCACCCTCCTTCCGGAGCACCCTCTGAAATCGGAGGTGGAGACACTGAGGAGTGGAGAACTCACTGTCTAGCCAATGCGACAGAGCCAGGTGACTAAACCAGAGTTCATCACAGGTGCGACCTCAGTCCTGTAACAGCCCCCTGTGAACGGTGCCTCCCTCCCTGAAACGGTTCTGTCGTTAACAAGCTCTGTGAGGTCAGATACATTGATTAAGCTCTCTGCATCTTCGTTTCCACCTACGTAAAATTCTGTTACTGAATTACATGAACTCCAGTCCTCTTTCTTGTCTAACATGTCATCATTCCTTTAGTAAAAGTGTATCATAAAGCCAGGAATAAAGCACGGGATTGTATTGCTAAGTTTTTTTAATGCCGGTAATTATTCTCTTCAAAATGCAAACACTGCTTGAAGAATCAATAAATAAGTAATTCGTGAAATCAGCACTTACTGAGAGCTGACTGTACCAGAAGGATGCCTGTAATTACATGAAGGGTGCAATGATAAAAATAAGAAGAAGATTCCCACCTTCACAGAGCTCAGAGACACCTGAAGACACGGGCAAGTCAAAACACCATTTCCATGCTGTGTGTTAGCGCAAGAGGCTGGACCTGAAAGGGAGCATGTGCCAGAGACCAGGAAGGCAGGGCCGGCTCCACCATGGAGGACGGGAGATGGGCAGAGCCAAGAAACAAGCAAGAGAAAGGTGTTTTGTGCAGGGAGAGCTATAGATACACAAATGTTAATGACTCATATCTTAAAAGCCAATTTGCATGTAACTGTTCAGTTTCTAAAATGTACCCCTAATTGCCATACACCACAGGAGCTGACGTAGCAGAAGCCATCCTAAATGAATGATTCCGCAGTTCTGCAGAGCACTGCTCACAGAAGCTAAGTGGCGTAACTAAGGCAACCCACTGGTGTCTGATTCCAAAGAATGAAGCCTGCGCTCTCTCCCTCTGAGCACCATCACCTTCCTGTACAGTTTTTCCTTGATGTTCAACTGAACACCAATGATCCTGATGAAGAAACACATTTTTAAGCACATGGGACAACTGAAGCAATACTGAGTAATCCAAGAGAAAATACGTAAATATAAACTCAGCTGAAGAATCAGCGATCAACCTGCTCTAAAGCCACTTGGAAAGGCCTCCCTGAAAGTACTCCACAGCCACGTACTGGAGGCATCGCAAAGAAAGAGACTTTCTCTGCAAAAAGTCTCTTTTTTTTTTTAGGCAGGGGAGAACTTTCTCCCATCTGAGGTTTAGGCGGGCAAGCCATCAAGCCATCAAGCCCACAGGACGGTAAGAGCACAATCGGGTCCATTCTGCCTAAGCAAAAGCGTCATTTTACTTGTGGCTTGGCAATAACTGGTATTTTATGGACTTATATATTTTAACAAGGTATTAGCATCCTATAATTTTTAAACCAAAATGGTAAAACAAATTTGAGTTTTCATTACTGATTTTTACATCCCAAGGAAGATCAATGATTCTTTCAGACGTCTGT
This sequence comes from Hipposideros armiger, assembly GCF_001890085.2. Classification (NCBI taxonomy): domain Eukaryota; kingdom Metazoa; phylum Chordata; class Mammalia; order Chiroptera; family Hipposideridae; genus Hipposideros; species Hipposideros armiger. Next base: position 7,966,802 of record NW_017731351.1, read on the forward strand.
CACACAACATTCACTTCTTAACTGCATGTCTGGTGTGGTGAGAAAAAAATAAATGTCCTTATGCGTTTAAATATAAAGTGGACTTTATATTTAGCAGGTGTTTCCCCAGACTTGGCTGGCTTTGAAAAGGTGCAGAACCTACGAGTCTCATTCTCAATGACAACCAAAAAGAAATAAAACACAACAGCAGTACTCCAGAGATTCAGGCCAGGCCTAGCCTGTCCCCAGCCTCTCCCGCCCACCCACACCCTCCTCCCAGCCAGGGCAGGAAGGGAGTTCCTCTAACAAGGTGCACAGCACAGGACCTACTGGCCTTCCCCTGGGAAACTGAGCATGGTAACCAGACGTTTCTATAGGCAGTTGAAAGAGAAAAGATAGAATTCCCACCATTAAAAACAGAAATCACTAATGACTCCTACTTCTGCTGTGTTTTACATGCAACTAAAAACACCAAACTATTTTTTTAACCAGTGATTACATTCTATGTATATATTATGGTCCTAACATTATTCAATGGAGTTCAAATATTTCTGAAAACGTTCTTCAGTAAAAGGTTATTCACCACCAACACACACCACCTCACTGTAAGATGATGACCAATCTGTACTGCAGGAGAGAAGGCTGAGTTTAGGAGAGGTTAGTAGCCACTTACTGACCCTCCACAGCCAATCACTGTTTCAGGAGCTCTAGGTTAGGTCTGCCTAGTTCCCATGGTAATACAAAGCAGCGTCACCCTCGCTTCCACAAATACAGGAAATCAGCAAATAGCCACTAGCAAAGGGCTCAGACCCTTAAATGATGAAGCTGGGGTTCAAGTTCAGCTCTCTGCTCCCCAAGCTGTGTTTTTTCCTGGTTCAACATGCCCTGTCACAAATAGATGCCTCCACGCTCTTAACTGTGCCCCTCCTTTCTGAGTCTATCATCGCCCGAGTTCAAGCCCGTATCCTGCTCTGCTGGAGCATGAAAAATGCCTCTGGATTGGCTTCCTCAGAACGCAGCAGCCTTCACACACCCCAGGCGTATGCAAGTAGCAGCGGTGCACATTCGACTGTTTTTAACACTCTTCAGCAAGTCGCCTCCGTTACATGCCAAAACCCAGGCCTTGGTCCGGCCTGGGAAGCCCCGTGTAGCTGGCCCCTGCCTGAGTCCCCCAGAGCCCCCAGGTCCGTTTACTTTCTGGTGATATAAGCCCACACACGCAGCCCCCAGCGCGCCCTGGGGTTCAGTCAGCACTGCCTTTGTGACCGCTGTGGCTGAACAAGCCTGGCCTTTGCAGTCACCCCCTTCCCTGCACCCCTAAACCGGCCTCCCATGCCCACCCCTGAAGAGCCACACCAGACATCTCCTCCAGGAAGGCTGCCCACCTTTTTATTCCTCGGGTGAATGAGGAGACCCTTTCCACCTCCCAGAGCCCTGGGCCCACTTCTCTCACGTGATTTTCAAATGCTCTATGTATGTCTGTATCTCTCTGGGGCCATACTTTATTTAGCTTTGTTTCTCTGGTACTTGGTAATACTAGGAATTCAGTAAATGATTTGTTGAAAAAAGCTGACATGACTCACCCAAGTCTTAACATTTAAGAACTAGAAGAAGCAGAGCTGTAACATCAGGCCTCCTGAGGCTGGGCCCCGGGCTCTGTTACACTCACAAATAGACATGTCTGTGCATTAAGGGGTTTTACTGTATAGAAACTATCCCAAAACAGAGACTGGGCTGAAGAGCTCGATCAAGCGCCCCCCACGTGCCTGCAATTACTGTCATCTTGGGAGCAAATGACAGAAATATTTTTAGACACTTTGAAAACTGTTGGCATCAATATGTGGTAAATGTGTGCCAAGTTCTGCGTGGATCCGCGTATTTCTGAAGTGTCTGTAACACAGCAGTAAAAGTTTGCACTCACTGAAATATGTTCATACCAACAATGACCTTTAGTAATGGCATAATTACTCCGTTGCCTGGTGCTGTTTACAGACATTCAGTTATTAATCCCAGATTCAGGAGCCAGGGAGGAAATCACAGTTTTTCTTGGTGGGCTCTCAATCTAAAAGTAATTAAAGACTTAATTAAAAACAAAGCATGAAAGACCTTCTACAAACCAAACAGTGAAATGTATACAAATGAATATTGCATTTTACCTTAGAATTAGGGAAATGAATATTTTGTTTGTCTACTGCCTATAAGGGGTAAACACATATTAAATTGAAAGAAATAATTTTAAACAGACTCCTCAAGTCTGGTATTGTGTCCTCACTGGATTTCAAATGAAAATACTTTTCCCCATTGGGGGACATGCCTCCCTCTCTCCTTCACTGCATCCCCTCATCCGTCTCTTAATGTGAGTGTCTTTGGACACTGCCTCTGGCTCACCCCTTCTCTCTGTCACACGCACTGGGGATTTCATCAAGGAACTTCACTTCAGCTGCCACTCAGGAGCACGTCACTCCACTCCTACAACTCAGTCCCCAAAATGCAGATAACCTGAATAGCGGATGGGCAAAAGGACTTGAGCACACATTCTTAGTAGAAGACATACAAATGGCCAACAGACACATGAAAAGATGTTCAACGGCACTAATCATCAGGGATATGCAAATCAAGACCACAATGACACATCACCTCACACCTGTGAGAACAGCTGTTATCAAAAAGACAGGAAATAAGTTTTGGAGAAAAGAGAACTTTTGTGTACTTGGTGGGAATGTAAACTGGTGCAGCCACTATGGAAAACAGAATGGAGGTTTCTAAAAAAATTAACAATAGAACTACCATATGATCCAGCAATCCTTCTTCTGGGTATTTATCTGAAGACTATGAAAACTCTAATTTTAAAAGATATATGCACCCCCTGCTCATTGCAGCATTATTTATAATAGCCAAAATACGTAAGTGACCTAAGCGTCCATGGATGGATGGATGGATGGATAAAGAAGAGGTGATACACATACACAATGGGGTATTATTCAGCCATGGAAAAGCAGCAAACCCTCCCACTTGTAACATGGGCAGGCCGTGATGGTGTTATGCTGAGTGAAATAAGTCAGATGAAACAAGACAAATATGACTTCCCTTCTATGTGGAATCCATTAAAAACAAACAAACCACAGATGAAAACGCAAAGCAAAACAGAAACAAACTCATAGATGCAGACAACAGGTTGGTGGTTATCAGAGGGGCCGGAGGTGGGGGAGGCTATAATGGGTGAAGGGGGTCAAGTGTATGGTGATGGATGCTAACTAGACTTACACTGGTGATCACTGTGTAGTGTATATAAATATTGAATTATGATGTCATACACTTGAAATATACATAATGTTGTCTACAAATTTTACCATAAAAAAGTCTAAAAAACCCCCTTATGTTCAGAAGAAAAAACTATAGACACTTGTTTATAGAAGTGTTATACATAATCTTCAAAAAGCTGAACCAACCTAAATGTTTCAACTGGTGAATGCATAAGCCAGCTTTATTCTATCCACACAATGAAACACTACTCAGTGATTTAAAAACTGAACTAAGGATATACACCAGAACGTAGATAAATGTATTATGTAAGTGAAATAAGCTAGACTCAAAAGGCTACACGATTGCATTCATATGACAACCTGGAAAAGGCAGAACTAAACGATGTAGAGCAAATCGGTCACCTACAGCACCCAGGCTACGCTACACAATTAGAGTCATTCATTTTCTCAACTCAGCGACACTTCACCAGTCTTCTTCTGGGTCCTCAGTTGGCCCTGTTCGCTCTATTCTATTCTCTGGGAGGCTGCCCTGTCAGGCCCTTCACCTTCACTTGTATCCGCCAGTGAGAGACACAGCAGCAGGAGAGGAGGCAGTGAAGCCCAGCCCGCGCCCGCCCCCTCCTGCTAGTCAGGCTATTGGCTTCCTTACGGGGGAACTGGTCCGACAGAGAGTTTATAATTTTGTGTTTGGTAATAGAACATAGAAAATGCTTAACTTGTTACATTTTCAAATAAGATGAGGATTAAAAGTAATTAGAATAAATTTTACGTGACATTATTAGGAAAAAAAACAGCATTGAATTAATTTATTGAACATTACATGTTAAATCTGAAAAAAATCACATTAAAGTTTTATTCCGGGTTTTCTCCAGTTATATTTCAAAATTTCTATGTTCCAAAAAACATCCAATTACATTTTCTAAAAAGCTTCCCTACTGTGTATTCTTTGGCTGTTCTTGGGTGCTTTCAGATACTAGAGAACAATATTGAGGAGTGGAAAAGGCGTTCCAATATTAAATATGTAGAAAAGAGCATTTTTAAGCATTTAACACTTTCTGCTTTTTCCTTAATGAACTCTGCCTCGGAAAATAGTCAGGAAATGAAAGAAGCAAAGTAGTATAAATAAAAATTGGTATTATTCCCTTACCCTCAATACCACAGATCTGAATTCGCCACTCTTTTAAGTGGCAAAACTACCCATTTCTACCACGGGGCTTTACCCGTAACAGAAACCATGTGTAAAGTCAAGACAGACAAAGCCTCCGGGTTTCTGGCGCTGGGTCATCACTGCAGGGGCTTCCCCTTCGCCAGGCGCCCAGGTACCTGCTCCCTTCAGGCCACACACCCCAGTAGGATAGAAAACAACTGAGGATCTCCACACCCTTCACAAAGTGGGGTTTTGGATTTGTGAACATGGGCTTGTTTCCTGGCAGATCAATTCTGGGGGAAAACGACACATGAAAGTGAAGTATCAGGAAATGTACTGACTTCAAACCCCACACTCAGGTACCACGGGAATCTTCACTTGCCCTCAGGTGGACAGCCACTGCACTCTCCTATGTTATACTTCTAAACATTGGGAGGGATGCGCAAAGCTTAGGAAAGTCGTGAGTTAGTAAATTACTGATTCACAAAAGCTCAGAATTACCTCGGTAAAAGGAGAAAATCTATTCTGATGGTCCTGTGGAAAGCACAATATAATTAACATCATGTTTTAAACTAAGAAAGGGGAGAACCTTAGGTAAACCCCCATCTCCCTCCCACATATCTCAGGAGCCCAGCCCTGTGGCCCGCCATGGCTTCCTGCTTCTCTCTCCAGGTCCCCATGTGCCTGAGTGGCACTTGCAGCCGCACACACTCCTTACGAGCCTGCCTGAGCCCAGTGTGACTCAGTGAGCCCACCACCCTCATCTTTCTAGGGCACATTCTCAACTCCCCCAGGCTGAGTCCATAAAACCTGAGTGTGGTAGGGGTTAGGCACCCCTCTTGCTGTTTATTCTTTTCCCCTAGGTCGTGAGACAATGCATTAGAGAAAGACAAAGGAAGCTCCTCTTTTTACCACCCTGAAATACTGAGCTCCAACTACCAACGCACTGTGAAAATCCTGCATAATTATGGGTTCTCTACAACATACTTGGGTTTTAACCTAGTTGCTTCTATTGCATTGGGGAACTGTTTCACGTAAGCGGGCACGTTTCAGAGGTTCAAAGTATAACTTCATAGTGTTTGACGGGCAGACTCCACATTCAAGAACTCTGAGTCTGCGAATAAGATATACTGCAATGGTGCACCACTCAAAAGCCTCCTCAATCCTTAATTAGGATATGTTGCCACCAGGGGGCAGGGGAATGCCTTCATTTCATGAATTGAACTAGTTGGCAAAAACTTGTATTGCTATTTATTTCATGTGTTTGTTTTCTATTATACTCTAGACTCAGTTGGACACTAATATTAACAACATGGGTTAATAATTTTTAGCACTAAGTGACATAAATTGCTCTCCCTCTCTGTATCCCCATGGCATTTTGATTACATATCTACTATAGCTCCGAACATCTTGTTCTCTGGTTCACTGACTGATTGCCAAAGTTTGGTCTCTGAGGGTCCTCAAGACCCTTTCAGAGGCTTCACAAAGTCAAGAACATTTTCTTAATAACGCTAAGACATTATTTTCCTTTTCACTCTCACTTTCTTAAAAGTTTACATACAATCGAAATTTCCAAAGGCTACACAACATGGGATAAAATGATCATTCTGACAGTTAAAAGAATGTTTTATTATGTTTGTACTTTAAATTTTCTCAGTTTTAATTTCAATGTGGTAAATATTGATAGATATAAGCCTTACAAACAAAAGCTCCTTGGAATCTTCAATAACCTTTAAGAGTCTAAAAGAGTGCTGATATGAAAATCATTTGAGCAGTGCTATCCAATTAGTTAACAGGCTCTAAATCAGTGTTCATGTCTTTTTCTGTCTCTCCTGAGGCCAGGGGTCCTTTTGTATTTATGTTTGGATCCAATTCCACTGAGAGCCTAGTACTTACCAAGCATAATATTATACATACTCAGTAAAGGGGTGCTGACAGTGTTGAGAGCTGGAAGGTGCTATTAGAAAGGAACAGGTATTGATGGAGAATCAATACATGTTTTAAATTTACCCATTAAAATTAAGTAATAAAATATTTAATTCAAATATTAGTCTTCAGGGAAAACCTGAAATCAAGTATAATTTGGTCCCTTTCTCTCCGGCCTTTCACTACACTAATTGAATATATTTGTCTTCTTGCCAAAGATGAAATTTTTAAAGAGACATTTCCTACATTTGTTAGAATTTTACTTTCCTATGCATAACCTTAAAAATGTCAAATTTTGGTCACAAATATCTCTAAATTTTCCCTAGCATCCAGTTATAATAAAGTCCACTGATAACACATATCTTCTTCCTCAGGCCTCACTTCTCTGCACCTTTTAGTCTAAAATTCTAGTTGTTCACCATTTTGAAATTAAAATGCGTAGCACTTTACTGGTGAATATCACCTTGATGCCCGATATATTGTCTTTAATCCTAACTCTTCTTTTTTTAAGTTAGCATATTTTACCACAAAGCATCATATTCTGAGCAACTGTTTGCCCCTATAAAAGTTATCAAGGTTTTCACAGAAAAATTTTAAGTAGAACTACCATAATCATTTCATCTGAATTCTAGTGGAACCAGATCAGAAACCATCAAACCTAAACAGGACGTCATGCCTAATTATGCACTGAGGACATGAAAAGTGTTTAAAGTATCTGAAACATAAAGATATTCTTATAACACAGTATCTGGAGAAACTGGAAATTGATAGCTTGAAATAGTAATTATCTGAGATATGAAGAGCTAGCTTACTGAGGACAGCCTTTCAGACATAAGCAAGTACAAGTTGCTTTGAGGAAAGTGAGGCTAGGAGGCAGCTCAGCCAGGAACAGCCTTTCAAGGCCCCTCCAGTTACTCTCAGGAGAGGGCTGGGGCTGACTTACTACTTCTGACCACTCTGGGCACAAATATCATGATGGAAATTGTCAGCTGATTTCACTCAATTCCTGTATCTAAAATACTTACAGGAATTCTTCCTTTACTTTATAAAATCCTGAATTAAAACATTGATAGTGACTGAATCAAAGCTATGGAGTGACAAAAATGTGTAGTTTTATTTACAGTGGCCAAGACATAGAAGCAACCAAAGTGTCCTGCTATAGATGGCTGGATAGAGAAGATGTGGTACATATACACGATGGGATACTATTCTGCCATAAGAAAAGATGAAATAGTGCCATTTGCGACAACAAGGATGGATCTTGAGATTATTATGCTAAGCGAAATAAGTCAGAAAAAATAGAGAACCATATGATTTCACTGATATGTGGTATATAAAACTGAAAATAAAAAAGGAACAAGACCAACAAATAAAGAAACAAAAACTCTTAGACACAGACAACAGTTTAGTGGTTACCAGAGGGTAAGGGGGGAGGGGGTGGTAGAAGAGGGTAAACGGGGTCATATATATAGTGATGGAAGGAGACCGGACTCTAGGTGGTGAACACACAATGTGATATATAGAGATATATTACAGAATTGTACACCTGAAACCTAGGTAACTTTACTAACAATTGTCACCCCAATAAACTTTAATAAAAAAAAGTGTAGTAAAGTTTGAATGGTTATGATTATATACAGTCCAAAACCTTATAAATAGTATTGTGTGGTTTTCCCATTTCCCTTAATTCCTTCAAGCTAAGGAACAGTTTATACTCAACTTCAGGTAGCAGCTAAAAAATGTTTTATAAGTCAAATAATGTCTTTGATTTACAGTAAAATTCAGTGCTTTTACTGTAAACTAACTTCCTCTGTATTCCACACTATTCATATCTCGGATGGGACTTGTTAGAATTTTTACTTTTTTAAATCGGGAATTGAAATAAATACAAGTATTCTTAGGCTATCCAACTGCAATTGTTCTAACTTTCAGTTGTATTTAAAGATTCTCTAGAAACAATTCCTGTAGCTCTTGAGGTTTGTTCTTAGTTGTACAGAATTTATGGAGCCTCCATCCCATCCAGGATGTGCTGCAAATTCTCGCTGCAGCTGCTCACATGTAAGAAATGGCCATCTGTTTGCGCGGTGCACAGCTTCCATCTCTCCTTCTGTTCTGCCTGCAGCCTCTCCAAGGCCTAATGGAGTCTGTCTGTTTCTGGAAGGCCCTCATCTTCTTATTCGCCCCGTACTGCATCAATAGAAAGGATTAACTAGATAAACCCTTATCTTTTGGGTGAGATTCTCCTAAATGTTTAACATGCAAGAGTCCTCCTCACCAAGTCTAGGGGTATTGTGTTCACTGCAGTTCCTTTTAGTGATGACTTATGATCCCATGGCTTTCTCCTAGTCAATCCAACACCCTCTCGCACCACTGACACCACTTTATGATCACTGTAGTACAGACAGTACTTAGTCTTTTTTTCGTCCTTCACAGTATGGAATTCAGGTTCCCAAAATGCAGTTTTCAGAAATACTCATGTTTCCAATAGCAACTTAAAGACCTGTTATAGTAATCCGAACCACTGTCTATTTCTATGTGTAACAACAACAAAACAGCAAAGCATGTTGCTGGAAATGGCTAAAGATTTTGTCACATGCACTTTAAAACCTGTGAGGCACGATCCAACTTCCCACACTAGGATGGGGTTCTGGCTGGACTCTGTCAGCACGTTCAGCGCTCACTGCCTTTCTCTCTGGTGCGAGAAAACCAAGGCAAGACCCGGCATATTTATCCAGGTTATTCATGGGAAGCAAAATTCTAGTATCGGCCACAGAGGGACTTAAGGCTGTGTTCCGTAATCACGTTTGCTGTCTAACTGCTGTTGAGCAGTCATTGCAGGACCCCTCTAGCAGGCCAAAATTAGCCCGAGGGCAGGGCTGGGGGTGGGGGAAGCAGCAGATGCAGGTGGTCTTTGCCTCCTCCATTCTCTTCAAACCATCTGACTGCTGAAAGGCAGTGAAGGTTAACTGAGGGGTCCCATTTCCTGAAATCTCCCTTCCTTTCCTCCTGGGGTTAGCCTCCAGCACCAGGAAACCTCCCCTGGCTGTGATTTAGGGGGTGGCCTGCCCTGAGAGCTGCTGAGCCCAGCAGGGGCTGCCTGAGTAGCAGCAGGAGAGAACCGGTGTCTCTGGAATCACTGACAAGCCTGGATTGCAAATCCCCCCTCATTCCTTCTCAGGACATGTTATCAGCAAGTTATTGGAAGGAGTAACTGTCCAAATTCAAAGCGACAGGATAGGAAGACAATCTAAAGGATAAAACAGTAAATCCCACACGAATTAACCTAGATACTTAATAAAGGCTGCTGACTGACTTCTTAACATACATACATGCCAACGTGGAGATTCTTTAAAGGGAAGAAAACAATCCATTCTACCAAAACAACACAATGGGTGAACTCAATATAAATGAAAATGACAAAGAGGGGGATGACAATGGTGGTCAATATAATTCAGGTACTTTCATCAAAAGATAAGATGCATTACCTATGTCCACAACATAGAATTCTCTTCTTCCTCTCTTCATCTGTTTCTAATTTCATGAATATATGCATTCATTTGTTCAAAGAAATAAATAATGAATGCCTGTTACATGCAAAGTACTAGGCTAGTTATTAAATATGGAATAAAAAGAGATCAAATACGATTTTATAAAAGCTCACTGACAGCTGTTAAATGCTGTACAAATGTATGGTACTGCCATTATTACTACAAAGAAGGTTATGTTCTTTAGCACAATAAATGTGGGTCCTCCTCCAGGGACTACAGTCCAGGGCACGTGCTGCCAGGCAGTGTCTGGAGCAAGGCTGCTGTTGGGAGGGAACCCTACGCCGTGTGGACTGAAGCTAACAGCGACTGGAGGGAGGACCTCAGATGTAGACAGGAATGAAATCTGCGACCAGGCCAGGAATCTGCACCAAGCTGTGGTCTGAAGAACAAGACCCGACAGAAAAGAGGCCAGGGTTCAGGGAATAGGCTGGTGTCACATACTCCAGCTCTGGGACTGGATGATTTACCCTATTTGTAAACTAAGTTTGCCCTAGAAGATAAGGGCCTCATGGGATGGAAAAGGCTTTACTGCTCATGGCACGGCAGGTGGCATGAGCACCAGTGCCCCTCCTTTGGGAGTGCCACTGAGGCACTGTGGACGAGGGAGGGCTCAGGTGGATGCTACACACACGGTAGGCTGTGCTCCGGGAGAGAAACACTGACCTTGCAGAATCAGCATTTAACAGGAAGAGGTGAGGAAGGCGGCTTTGTCCCAGAGAAGACCATTACTCCACTTCTCAAGGTTGTTTCCTGAGAATAAAACCCTAAAAAATGGCCAGGTAAAGCACAGTCCTGGCCTTGCATTCTTGGCTTACCCAGCAAGACAT
>NW_017731351.1:7977589-8046216 GCF_001890085.2 Hipposideros armiger
TATCTCCCACAAGTACGCAGAGCACACTGGGCAGATGTGTCAGACAGAAGACACTACAAATTGAAATGACCCTGGAGTTCTACTTATTTGTAGCAACAGCTAGTGGATTTGCTGGATTTGCATCTTTCAACCCAAGCTGGATATTCTAATTGAAACATTTAAAAACTCCGCATCCTAGAGATTCTGATTACATTGGTGTTGCATGGCTTGCCACGAGTATTTTTTCGAAGTGACTCTGATGTACAAAGCTGAAGCTCTGATTTAACAGCCCGTGCATGTGGGGTTACATCACGTGTCTCCATCCCCCGCAGTGAGAAGCATGGTGTACAGCAGAGGTTCTCAAACGTTAGCATGCATCAGATCGCCTGGCAGGATCTAAAACCCAGGTTGCTAGGTTCCAACCCCAGCGTTTCTGCTCCAGTAGGTCTGGGGTGAGGCCTGAGGCTCCGCATCCAGCAAGTTCTCTGGTGACGCTCACACTGCTATTCAGGGGCCACCCTTTGAGAACCACTGATTAGAGCAGTGCCTCTAAACGTGTATGAACGCCCAGGGCTACTGATTTCAAGTCCTGATGTCATGAATCCGGGCTGGGTTCCCAGAGTCGGGATCTCTAACAAGCTCCCAGATGATGCCAATGCTGTTGGTACCTGGTTCACATTTTGAGCAGCTAGGATCGGGGGTTCCAGCTAAAAGTATAAAAGCCAAGGTCGCATTCCAGACCCACGAAATGGAATCCCCAAGGAGAGACCTGGGCTATCTTACCAAATACCCCAGGGGGGTCTTTTTAAGACAAGGAATAGTTATAATCGTGAAAAGTTTAATGTGAGTAAAAATTATGTGATCAAATCTGAACTTCCCATTAACTTACATGCAGCTCCAGGTACATACTGTTTTATGATTCATGTTCAACTAGCAGTAACTTCTCAGTCCGAGCTGAAGCCTTGTGAAGGGTAGCAGAATATACCACCCCCAAAATATGCCATTTGGGCACAGGATTATTTTGAGAAGAAGCGGATATGAGCAAAGCTGTCTGCCATGCCCCTATTTGCCTAAAAGCAGAACATAAATTCTCTCCAGGGAAGGGCCACAGTTAATCACTGGAGGCAACTCGAGACCCTCTGAGCCCAGAGATGGCACCAGACGAATCCACAGAGCAAGCCTTGCTAAAACTAGCCCTCATACGCCATTAGCTGCCCGTATATTTGCCTTCTCACAGTTTGCTGCCCTTAGGAGCTCGAAGTCCTTCTCCTTTGTCTTGTCACTTCTCTGAAAATTTATCCTTCTTTTGTTAAGATGACATATAAGCCCAAGTTCTAACCATCCCTTTGAGTTACTCATTGCTGAGTGCTCCCATATGTAAGCACAATGCACATGTTAATAGGTTTCTGTTTGTTTTTCTCCTGTTACTCTGTCTTTTGTCTAATTTACAGGACCCCAGCCAGAGAACCCAAAATGGGAGAGAAAAAAGATTTTTCCTTCCCCAACATTTGGAATGAGGGAAGTCAGACCCCTGTGTGGGATCATTCTGAATGGGGGCCAGCACGGAGGCCGGCCAGAGCTGGAGCAGCTCAGATCCGGCCCTGGAGGAAGTTGGTCACAAGAGGATTCTGTGGAAGTCCTCAATAAAAGGAGAAGCTAGATTCCAACAACACGAGCCAACGTTAAAGGCTGTTCGGAAAGATGCTCACTGTGGAAGTAGGAGGAGAAGCCAAAAGGAATCTAGTGGACGAGCCAAAGGCAGGAGAGGAGGCTGAAGCATGACCCAGGGGGGCACAGCTGAGCTGTAGTTCACACAGTTTCCGAAAGATGAGGCCACACACCAGGGACCAGCAGAGCTTCCGCTGACGCTGTTTGTGCTCCTGTTGTTTTCGGCCTCAATACCCTGCCTCTCTATCTATAATAATTAAGGATCTGCCAATAAACGCTTAAATGCACCAAAGAAGCTATGCTAAACGAATTTATAAAGCAAATACTCCTCTATAAATATAAATCAGCACTTCAAAATTATGTTTAATGGGTTTTTACAGAGTTGAGTTTCTTAAAACATGTCACTAAGTCTTAATGTTTTTTTCAAATAGCATGTTTAAGAAGAAAAATAAAAAATAAAAAAGTTATCTAAATTATGTTTTTATTATATTTTTACCATGGTTCCCTAATGTACCCTTTAATATCACTTCTACCCCATACTTTGTTCATCACTGTGAGTTAAAAAAAAGAAAAATCCAAGCCTTTAATCTAACAAGAAGCTAAATCATAAATCAAGTTTAAGGTATTTTGAAACTAGTAGATAGAAATTAAAACATGTTTAATCATCTCTAATGAACTTCAGTATTAAATATCAGATGTATATGAAATATGCTTTCCTCAAAAGGATTCATTTTCATGCTTGACATCAAACATTTTTATTAAAGCAGACAGCAAAAGATGAGGCTCAGAGACGACTGAATGGAGAAGCAGAGGCCTCACCTGAAACATGTCAAATGGCTGATGAGTGGGAGACACGCGGGATTTCCAGGTGCAGTGTCTCGACTGTGTTTGAGACGGGAGGTTAGTAGCCAACTGCCTCCTAAGGGCATTGTTTTCCAGGTTCCTCTCTCATCTCCAAGAACCTTCCCTCGAGGATCCTATTCACTTCCCAGCCTGTCCGTCATTTCCATGAAAACGACTCTTCATCTGCGAGCCGTGCAGGCCTGTTCCTGGAGCTTGACTCACACTCTCAGCTGTTTGTTAGCTGTTATTCCATAGTTAACCAATCGGAACCAAAAATTCAGCAGATCCTAAACCAATTTTACAACTTTCTCCCCTGGAGGAGGTGTTTTTCCGGTTTGCAGGTAACAAGAATTCCTTTTTTTTTTTTTAAAAACACTTTCATGTTTATAACAGCGAGTCATTTTCAACACTTCTTTCCCCCCCACATCCCTTAAATTCCACGGGTTACCAAGTCGTGTAGATTCTATCTCTAAAACTTCTAGCTTTCTCTCTCCCCCGTCCTCACCTCCTCCACCAGGTCCATGCCCTGAGCTCCCGCACAAGGAGGGGAAGCCTTCTGCTCCTGTCCCTCCAGGGCACTGATGCTGCCTTTTCTTCTGCACCCATGTGTCTCAGCCTCTGCGGCTCTGACACCCTCACTGCCATGGGTGAGCACCTTTGCCCTGCTATTCAAGACCCTTCAACATACAGGCCTGGAACCCATTCCCAATCTCATCTCCTACAACTTGCCCTCTCCTTCCACATGCTCCCGTCAAACCTTCTGGCCTCTCCCAATAGGACCTGTGCTTTCTTCTTTCTAAGGCGTTTCGTTTCTTCCTGAGACTGAGACACAGCACAGCACATGGAAAGAAAAGCTGTGAGCTTTGGACTCAGTGCATTCAAATTCCCACTCACCAGCTGTGCAATTGTGGGCAAATTAGTTAATTTTTTAAATCCTCTGTTTCATAATCTGTACAAAGTCCATAATTCCTACCTCACAGCTATAGTCTGAGCTTCAGATGAGAAGATCCAGCAGACAAACTCGGAGCGCACCGCTGTTCCTACCTTCTTTCTTCATACAAATCTCAAATGTTGTGTTCTCACGCCATTAAGCTTTTCTTCATCTTCTAACCCGATATGATCTCTGCCTCATCTGCAGCAATTTGTATGAATCTTAGGGCACTAACCTTACTCTGTATTAAAATCATTTACCAAATTGCAAAATCTCTGACACTGATGATTTGGTTTTACCCATCTCAGGATCTCGGCAGCACCTTGCATGGTGTCTTGAATGTAGCTCAGTAAATATTTGTGCAATAGAACAGATTTGAGTATCTCCAGTAAAAAAAAAAAGGATGCAGAAAAGAAGCCCCTAACTGATCCTCAGTCTATGGGAACATAGCGCTAATAAGAGAAATAAGAGATAAAGCTGCAATGCAGAATGGAGAGGCCACATATTTCACTCCAGAGAGCAAGCCTGCATGCCTCATAGAATTCAAGCTATGGAAACATCAAACTAAACCTCAGGGCCATGTCCCATAACTTGAAGGGCCCAATGGCACTATAAGAAAGTAGACACCAAGAATTAAAAACTCAGAAAGGTAATGGGGGGGGGCAACAAAAGTGATTTCACCAGCTGAGGCTGAAAATAACCTAAGATACAAACACTGTAAACAAAATCAGCGTGGACAGGACTGGGTCTTATCACCAGGCTGGACACACTTCCAGGCGATCTTTTACCATTTATAAAATATCTCTTTGTTTTTTGTTTTTATATTTTGCTATTAACCCAGATTTCATGTGCGGGATGGTAGGAGGCCACTTACTGCATGTAACTCAGGCCACAAATTCCTGCAATGATGACTTCGGTAAAGCCATTTTTATCTCATCAGCTAGAATTTCTTCACATACACTCTTTGGGCACCTTATAAAGCTTGGAAATTCTCTATTTTTTGGCATCAATTCAAAGGAAAATCTTCTTACCCATTTGCCCTTTGATCTGGAGATGGCTGTTTTCATCTACATAGTCAATGATGCTATTTTAAGTGGTTTTAATTGATAACCATAAAGATGGCAGCAACTAAGAGAAAAACAATAAATGTGTAGAGGATTTCTTAAGGTTTCTTCTGTAATTATTTCACTTTAAGAGATAAGAATAGGAAAATAAATATCAAGTGTGTTTACAAAATCATGAGAAAGAAGTAACAACTTAGTGCCAGAGATTGCTGACCTGCCTGCACAAATGTTTTGGTTCTCAGCTATTTTCCCAATTGAGCCAATAGTTTTAGAACCTGACTTGTAAAAGGTAGGTCTTGAGAGAAATGGAATTCTCTGATCTAATTGGATCAAGCCAAGGAGAAGGTAGATGAGCCAGGGGCAGCCCTCTACTCCTGATCACAGACGCAGAGGACGAATCACTGAAGAGGTCAAGGCCTGGCAGAGAAAGACGTCCCCATGCAGTGCATGTTCCACTTACTCTGAGGACACAGCAAGCACACATCACCCTTTGGCTTTTGCTGGAATAGGTGTCCTTGGCAAGAATGCAGCTGGAATCACTACTGTTGCATCCATCACCAGCCACATCTGTCCTAACAGGTTACACTTAATGCATGAAAATATCCTGCCCAAGAACAAGTGTACAAGATGAGGGCAACTAGTGTTCTTTTATTTTTCCTTCTTTTCGTTGCACCCAATGAAAAGACTCAGATCTTAAAAAAAAAAAAAGAAAAAAAGAAAAAAAGAAAAGGAAAGGAAAGGAAAAACCCAACAGTGTGTGTTCATTTCAATGAGCTCACTTGGGTGGATTAGGAAGGAGTAGTTTAACTGTATCTCCCTACTTTAGTTGCTCTAGCTAACTCAGCAGCCATCTTTAAAAATCTTTCACAATATGCACATCATAAATGAGTTAATCTTGACGACAGCATTATCAGTTTTAAGGGTATAAGGTCTTCAACTCTACTGGGTTTATTCTAAAAAGTTACTGAAAGTCATTTTAAATAAGGAGAATATAAACTTAAAAGAGTCATTAATGAAAGTATCAATGTTGTCTAGATGGCAGTGTAACATGTGAGTACTCCTGTGGTCTCAGGATTAAAAGTCACTGTAATGCCTAGAACGGTACTTCATACCTCCCTTTTCAAAATCACCCTTTTCTCACCTTATGAAAGAAAAGCCTACCTCTCACAGGTACCAAATCTTAGTATGGAGCATTTCCATAGGACAGAAACATCATCAGGAAGGCAGACTCTTCAAAGCAAGAACTGATTATTGGTGTTAATGCAGCCTCCTTAACTGAGTCACCATAAACCCTCAGGAGGAGTTCAGCATTTGCCCTAGCTTTTAGGTATTTCTGTTAATATAAAATGTTGGTGGGAACCTGTGTTATTTGGCCAATATATCTGAATTCAAATTTGTTCTGGAGTGACACAGTCACAGTGACATTGCCTATATTCAGTCAAATTTGCAAAACAGCTTTCCAAATTCATACCCTTGCCAAAAATACAATAACCATTGAGACTAAGTATGCAAACGATTACTTATACATGAATATTCACAACAAAACAATTCACAACAGCCAAAAGATGGACACAATCCAAGTGTGGATGTAGGGATAAACAAACTGTGGTCTATCCATAGCACGGAATACTATTCAGCCATAAAAAGGCATAAAGTACTGATACCTGCAGAAATATTATTCTAAGTGAAAGAAGCCAGACACAAAAGACCACATATTCTGTGACTCCATTCCCAGGAAATATTTAGAATAGGTAAATGCACAGAGACAGGACCCAGGCTGGTCACCAGGATATGGGGCAGGGAGGGAATGGGAGGAACTGCTTCATGGCTACAGGGTCTCCTCTGGGGCCCGATAAGCATGTTTTGGAACTCGACAGAGATGGTGGTCGGACAACATTGTGAACGTACTAAATGCCATTGAATTGTTCACCTTAACAAGGTTAATTTTATGTTATGTGAATTTTACCTCAGTTAAAAAAAATTCCAATTGCTCATGACTTAGAAATAAGGCAGAAATAGTTGCATTGGGGTTAACTCTATGCCTTTCTCATCATAAGCCAAATTGTAAAGGTGAGAAAAACCAACGTGATAAAAATCTTACTCATTTGTGGTATGTTAAGTTTCCATGACTATATTCAATTTCTTTTAAATTTTAAAGATTTGAGAAAGATGACAGAAAGTAAGGACAGAACTACTGGGGACAAGGTCTATAGCAATAACATTTTGGGCTGCCCTGATTAAAAACACACATTAGATAAATCTGCAAGGTTCATTTTTCTGCAGCTCTTACATGTGTTTTTCAAAGCTAAACTTAGCTGAGCCCTTTCTGATAACAGTCAGAATTAATTCTTTTCTCATTATTAAATAATCTATCTCTATATGTGCTATATAAATCTGACACTGCAAAAATAGATGACTTAAGAACATGAAACTTAGATTCCATGTGAATGATGTAATCAAATTATTTGGTTTCAGCTATTAATGTTACCCGAGATGGCACTGTCTTTGCTGTCATTTCCATGAGAAAATAGGAGTGATTTTTCCATATGGAAAATTTTAAGGACAGACACATCCTTTTGAAGCACAAATAACACACATACTTTTTAGTATTACTAAACTGAGTTTTAATGGCATGGAATAAAAACTGTGACTCCTTATGAGCTTAACTTATGGTAAAAATTACTTAGGCTTCACAGAAAGTTGCACAGGAATACACAGTGCACAGGAAGGTAATTTTAAACTGTATGACAACATTTCTAGAAATAACATTAATATCCCAAGGAAGATTGTCTAACTTGTGCTTTCAGTGCATCCAGCTCAATATTGACCCTTATTATATGTTGAACATTGTAATATAGGATCAAAACATAATTACGACCTTTAAGGAACGTATAATCTAATGAGCGCCACAGAATCCAAATGAGTTGTCACTAGACAGTTGTATATATAATGAATTATTGGAACGGTACAAAAGTAGAACAAGGAAAAAGGTAGTAAACTGAGTTTGGAGAAACTGGAAGGAATAGTGTTTGAACTGGCCCTGGTAGGACGAAATAGGAGGTCCATGGTGTCCAAGGTGGGGGTGTCTCTGATGGTTTAGGCCTATAAAACTACCTTGTCATCTTCAGAGAACTACAAACAATTATATACTGAAGGAGGCAGAGAAGGGTAAGAAAAAGAAGGGGGGGAAAAAAAGCGGAGGGGCTAGAGAATGAACGAAAGGAGGAGGAGAGAAGGACGTTAAGAAGGAAGCAGCAGCAGGAAACGAGGCTGGGCCAGATTAGGAAGCACTTTGCCGAGCTTCAATCTCCTCGTCTAAGCATCTGGAAGTCACTGAGGGAACTCATCTGGAAAATGACATGGTCAGATTTGAAATTTAAAAGGTCATTCCAGTAACAATATGGGGGAAAAACATGCCAGGGTAAGTCTGAAATCGGGAAGATCAAACAGCAACCTGTTGTCACAGCTCAGGTTGGAGATGAACAGCACTTGAACGACCACAACGTTCGTTCGTGGTGACGACGTAGGGAAAACAGACTTGACATGTAGCATGAGTGGCCCCCTGGCACTGAGGGCGGAGGACACAGGAAGCTCCAGGCAGCCCAGAGTTTTCTGGACTTTTGGGTAGTGGTGGCGGCCCAGCGCTAATGCAGGCGGGGGAGAGAAAAGTGGGATCGTGTTAGAGTGCGGGACGGGGAGCCACGTGGTTCCACTCTGGGTATGCTGACCGAGGGGTTTAGACCTCAGCAGGAGATACATGTTGAGGGTTGTTTTTAAATGATAATTTAAGACTCAGAGATGGATGACATAATCCAAGGAGAGAATGTAGTGAAAAGAGGACCAACAACCCTGGAGAAAGCCAAACCGCTTCACACTTCACATAATGGGCGCGCTAAAGGACATGTCACAGGAAGAGGAGGACATCCAGGAGGGCACCATGCTATAGATCTCAAGGGAGCTCTATAGTTTTGAGGAGGGAATAATCAACACTGCTAAATGCCAGGAAATAAATAAGTAAAACGGGCTGAAAAATGTTCATTGAATTTGGCAGTTAACGGGTGAAAAGTAACGTAGCAGCAATTTCAGTGGACTAGGGAAGTTGGAACTCAGGCTGCAAACAGAGGGAAAGAAAACAAAGGTATTTTACTTTATTAACATTTTTATGATTTATTTTATAAAGGTATTATTCCAGTAAGATGGTGGAGGACAGAAATAATAGAGGCATTAGCCAGGGAAGTAAAAGTTTCAAAAAGTGTTTTAGGCTTCTTTTTAATGTCAGTTCAGTCTTTTTTTAAGAAAATAGAATCACTGGCAGTTTGGCCTCTAAAGTTTCCCTGGTAGCAAGAGAATTCACTGCTGAAATTTCTGAAGTCATCTGAAACAGTAGAAATGTTAAAATTTTTATATAAGCCATAATAGATTTTTCTGTTAACTTACAAGAGAAATATTCCTAACTGATAGTGAAATTTATCAAGGCTGCAATTACCTGAGCTGAGTCACAGGTAGGGCAGTGGTTGCTGGAAGGATTTTGGCTAGTCAGTTAAAATAACTCCCACCACAATCCATAGTTTACACATGACCAAATCCTGCCTTTTTCCATTTCTGTGTATTTACCCATTTTAAAGATGTTCTAATGGTTTATAAAATTAATTCTGAAAACTAGAAAGTTGTTCTGAGAGGATCCTGGGAAGACAATGATCAAATTCAAATGTCTTATTTCTTATCGGTTCCTAGCTTGAATCTATTGGTCTGTCTTGAGCCAAGCAGCAGTTGGTGGTAGTGATCCACTGAGTATAAGTGAGATACCGAGTTCTGAAAAGGTCTTGGCAGAGCAGACACTGTGGGGCCCTTTCAAACATGGGCTGGCATGAGCCTGAAAGCCAAACTCAGAGACCCTCGAGACCAAGTTCATACTTGGTGAATGCTTAGCGAAAGCTTCAAAGTTCTGTGCACCCCAAGAATCTAAGGCTGACGCGGTTCCCTGCAGGTTCTTAATCTGACTGACTCCCCCTCTCCCCCAAAGCCCAAGGAGGGTATCTGGTAGGCTGAGACTTTCCTACTCCTGAGGGTAAGAGAGTGTGAGTAGAAAGAGAAACAGGAGGGCTCTCTGCTGTCTAGACAGAGCCTGGCTGTCTACCGGCTGCACCACTCCCAGGGAGCTAGGCAGGAGACGCTCTGCTTCCCATCACTCATGGGACCACTGACACTCCAAGATCTGTACTCAGGCCCACACCAAGAAAAAACAACAACAGAAAGAGAAAGATAAAACAAAAAATAATACAGGTACCCAGTAGAGCTGCTGGGGAGATTTATGACAAGTTGCACAAAAAAACTTGAAGATCGTTTTAGTACAGCACACACATACAATCTAAATATATATTTAAAGCTAGATAATGGTAGACTGTCTGGGAATGTGTTTTTAAAAGTACAAAATAAAAATTCTTGAAATAAAAGTGTAATGAGTTTAGAATAAAAGTATTTATCTCAGCAAAATCTAGAAGTCGGGGATGCTGCTAGGGTGGAACTGGGTGGAGAGACACCGAGAATGAAAGCATTCCAACCTCTCATCTACTGGGATGAAGCAGCGGGGCCAAGCCAGCGAAAGCAGCCACAGGGCTCATCTTACCGGCATGAGTTATTTAGGGAAGTGGAATGCCTCGGTGGGAAAGAAAAGTTGGTATCTCTTTTCAAAATGTATACATCACACTGTACACTTTAAATACATTACAGTTTTATTTGTCAGTTATACCTCAACAAAGCTGAAAAAAGACAGAGGAGCTCAAAAGATACAAGAGTGTAGTGAAATATCCGATTCTTTCATCCTGCTCTGCCTCTTGGACTTCTGTCTTCTTTGAGTCAATATACGGATGAGGTGTGATCATAAAATATGGTGAATGTTTAAATAAAAACAATTATTACAGTAAAAGACACATTGCCATCAATCCTCCCAAAATACTCCCCCTTGCTTTGAACACACTTATCCCACTGTCTTGCCACTTTTTGAAGCAGTTCTGGAAGTCCTCTTTCATGAGTGTCTTTAGTTGCACTGTTGTGGCTGCTTTGATGCCCTGAATAAATTCAAAACGTTTTCCTTTCATGGTCATTCTGACTTTGGGGAAGAGCCAGAAGTTGCATGGTGCCAGATCCAAAGAGGAAGGTGGATGAGGACACACCGTAATGTTTTTATTTGACAGAAATTGCTAAACCAGGAGCAGTGTGTGACACATCACCTGTCTGAACAAATCATTTCGCTTACTTTTTCAACATTCTCTTGGGTTTTTGATGTTGAAGGAAGTCCTAATCCCTCATCTTCAATCGATTCACAACCATTATGAAATTGCTCGAACCATTGCAAACTGTCTTCATGGTCACTGAAGCATCACCATAAACTAATTGTAACATTTCGTGTGTTTCTTTAGCACTTTTTTGCAGTTTGAAACAAAATTTCATGTTAATAAGTTGTTCGTGATCCATGATTTACACAGCACACTTTAAAACACACCTTCTCTCAACCGTAGCTCACACCCGGCTGAATGCACCGAACAAGCTGAAACTTGTCACACACTGTTACTAAGGTTTGATGCACCGCTTCCCATATTGAAGATTCTGTCTTTTCACTGGATGGCACCCGGCAGCAGCATTCACTGTAGTTTTTGGTCACACCTCGTAGTTCTTCTTGTGCTTAAGTTTGAAAGAAAGACCAACAACTAAGGTATCTTGTGTCTTGTTTTTAAGTAGCAGCGGAGAAATCTGTTTCTGACTTTGAGCAGCAGAAGTAGGGTCGTTTAAGTGGGATAAAGGGAAATGGGGTGAACAGTAACTTGAAGAAACCAGGAAATAAGAATAAATTACAAATAATTATGTAAAGTAAGACAAAAATTAAGGAAAAGAAATTAAATATATCAGTCAATATGCTGAATGTCAATGGACCGTACACTTCCAAAAAAGAGTCATCATATAGGATTTAAAAAGAAAGAATAAGGGAAAATTAAAATAATTAGAAAATTGAAAATAAATAAGCAAGAAAATACCAGGCAAATGCAAGCAAAAAGAAAAAGAAAATATTAATATCAGACAATATAGAACTTAAGGTGTTGTCTTAAACTGGTAAGTAGGGAAAAGCACTAAACTAGGTAAGAAGGAAAGTTATATACTAAAAGGTACATGAAAAATATTCACTGTATTAATGCACCAACCAACACAGGTGCTAACCATATAACACATAAACTATTATCATGGAAGGAGAACTTGATTTAAAATACATTTATTGTGGGCAATCTAAATACATATCTTTTCAAAGCAGACAGGGACCTAGTAGCAAAAAAAAGAAAAGACAGAAATTGAAACGTGTATCAACAATGAGAAATATACATAGCTTACATATCTCCAGTGTAGACTCTAATATCCCTCTACAGCCTACCTCAGTAGAGTCTCATCAGCGGGAGAAATGAGCAAGTGGGAACCACCTGGCAGGCCTCCCTTGCAGCCTACGGCAGGAGCAGGGAAAGGGACAGAGAAAGAGAAGGAGGGAGAAGAGGACAAGGAGGAGGGAGGGAGGAAGAGAAAGTGAGAAAGAGAGAAAGACAAAGAAGAGAGGGAAGAACAAGGAGGGGATGGAGACAGAGCATCAGGGGAGAGGAAGGGGGGGAGGAGAGTGGAGGGGAGGCGAGGGGAGGGGTTGCGGGGGACCATGAGCTGAAATTCTGTGCCTGCCTCTCTGTGCCTCTGTGTAATGAAGGGTGGCACACTAAAATGAACGAGTGTGTTTTTAAAGTATGTTGTAGACTCAGAGGGTAATAGTATTTAGCACTGAGAGAAATTTTTCTACCTATTTATCATATGGAAAACAAAGAAAACATTGAAGCGATATACACAATGATACTTTATTTAGATTTTTGATTCTGCACAGTCATTAAATTCTTTTCCTGGTAAAGCTATTATTAACAGTGCTAATTGCAGTTCAGCCCAACAGTTCTCAGTCGCTTGTCAGGGTTAGAAGAATGTTTTTCAGCAAGCTTTTGAAAGGCCTAATTAATGGAAAAGACCCAGACTCTCACTGCTTCTTCTATAAATGCTTAAAGGACAAAAGGTGCTTGATGAAATCATACTACCGAATGATCAAGTGGATTTTTTCCCAAACAAACGTGGTTTATATACTCACAAACCCTAAGTAGACATTAAGTGGGCTAAAACATTTACTATATCTAAGAAGGCTATTAATGCTTTCATCAGAATCTCAACTCCTTTCTACCCTCTTAGGAAAAGGAAAAAAGTAGTTTCCAATACTATGCGATTTAAATTCCACTGTATTTAGTTATTTACTTTTTCAAAAATTTTATTACAAAATTTTTCAAATATTTATAAGTTGAAAGGACTTTACAGTGAAGACCTACATTCATCACCTAGATTCTACCATTAATATCTTACTATCTTTTTTATTGCGTATCTGTTCATCCCTCCAGTCACCCACTAATCCATCTTCTTTTTTATGCACTTCACAGTAAACTGGAACACCAGTCTGCTCTTCCCTAAGGGCCACAGGCAACAGTAGTGATTCGTTTTCTAACACGGACTAGACACACACACCTCCCCACACCAACAGTGAGACACAAGGCACATAGATTTGGTGTAGGAGCCGGTCCCTGGATGTATAAGTGCTGCTGCCCATGTCTAGAAAATATACAGAAAAATACTTAAGTAACATCTTGAAATTCTCTGGAAAAATGAAAGTCACACAGATGACAAATCCTACATTTCTGAGATAAAGAGGAAGGGCAAAAAGTTCATTTTCCTTAGAGTTCTTCTTCCAAATCTACAACAGACTCCAATAAACACAAACCAAATCCTCTGATTTGTCAATGAGGAAAATAACGTTTAAAAATTCTGTTACTGAAGCAATAGAGAAAACTACAAAGAGGAAACAAAAAGTACTTGGAACCTATCACTCTTAATATGTTGGTGACTGCCTTTACCGAAACATCCCCATCTTTTATCCATACATTCCTTCATTTGGCAAATAATGTTTGAGTGCCACTGCGTGCCACGTGACATAGTCTGTATGCTCAAGTGCTTACATTCCAGTCATACATCAGGGGATAAGTGATGCTCTGAAGAAAAATAAAGAAGGGTATTAGTAGTAGAGAGTGACAAAGGTGTTATTATCAGGGAAATCCTTTTTGATGAGGTGACATTTGAGCAGAGGTGTGGAGGTGAGGGTAGCAAGAAGGAGACATCTGGGCAAAGGGGACGGCACATACAAAAGCTGTGAGATGAGGTGGCATTCGTGGCACCTGAGGGACACCCGGGAGCAGGACCACGGGGTCAGAGTGCCCTGAGGGAGGCGACGAACATGGCACAGGGCTAGAGGAGCTGCAGGGCCAGACCCCACTCTGCGAGAGGTGGCGGGAAGGCCTTGGCACAGCGCCAATCACAGGACGGTCAAGATCTGATCTAACTTTTCGAAGAACAGGCCATTGTGCAGAGGATGGACTGTAAGAAGGCAACCATGAAAGAGGGATCAGAAAGAAGATTCTAGCAGGAACCCAAGCCAGAGCGGACGGTGGTTGGACCTGAACTGAGATGGCTCAGATTTAATCACAGCTCCACATTTGGGATCTTAATCTCAAAGCCTCAATTATGTAGCCTGTCAAATGGGGATAGTGGTGTCTCACAGGGTAGCTGTGAGAACTAAGTAAGATAATGCATGTAAAGGGTTTATTGCTGGGATTAGCAGCTAGCAAACACTCAAGAAAAATATGCTTCCTATTCTGATCCTCAGGGGCGCTGAGGCGGACTCATATACTCAGGATAATGTACCTCCCACCAGGGGAAGAGCAAAATTCCTCTTGAGTCAAGCATTCCTCTCCAGGCATTAAGATGATAGACATCAGACATGCTGAAAGTTGAAATGCTCCTTCGAAACATCTTAATGATACTTTTAAAATTATTTATAATAATCAGAGGGGGAAGGGACTATAAGTACTTTTACCTTGGTGATTTTAAATGACATTGTGGTAAACTATGAAATATTTCAGCTGATTCCAAATCCCCAATAACTTTGCAATTAGGTAAAGAGGATGGCGTTTGAGAGAGGCTCAGAGCCACTGTGCACTCGACAAAGCAGAGACGGAGCTCTGCGTTCAGGACAGAAGGTCAGACTCGCTCAGCCGTTATTTTTGATGTAGCTAATGACGGGCAAACCTCAAAATGTCCCGAGCTCCAGGACTTTTCAGATGAACACTGGAAATGGTGAGGATAATTCGTGCCAGAGACTGATTTACTGAAAAATACAGATGTGGAGAGAACATGTCAGCGTTTTCATCTTCTAAACATGGTCTCCTTGAAATCCAGTGGGGAAGTCTCCCCTGGGAGCCAGGACGTGCGGGCTCCCTCCCGGCTCGGCCTTCACTCGCTGTGTGGCCTTGGCTGGCCGCGCTGAGTGCTCAGCGTCCGTATCTTCACAAGTGAGACGATGGGGAGGCCAAGTGGAGGGCCCCACAGGTCCCTTCCAGCTGTAACTGCCAAGGGAATAAGTGATTCAGTATTTTCTATTTCTTTCTGGCATCTCTGATTTCTAAAGTGGGTCATCACCTTTGAAAGCATACACGTGAAATAAATCATGGGTTTACGGCATCTTGGAAAGGCATCTTGAAGGCCACTGACTAGGGGGAAATCACTGCAATTAGCAGCCAGAGTCAATATAAAATTAAGTTACATAGCAAGAGCATTCAAATAGTTTCCTGGGCACAGAAATGGAACTTTCAGGATTATCATTTTAAAAATCATAACTACTTCAAAATGTACATGGCTAGTAACCATGTGAAAAAAAGCACAGCCTATTATTAATAAAATATATTTTACATGTAAGCCTCAATTATAGAAAGCAAAGCCTTCCTATGAATTATTTTCAAACATTCAAATTAGGTTTTAACTTATAACAGTCAAACTTTCCAATTGTAATACAAATATCCAACCCTATTCCTGTCGTAGTGATATCAAATAGCTCAGAAATACTTCTCAAATCCAAGATCTGCTATCTTTGCCTTCAGAGGGAAGAAGGGTGCCTCACTGAGAGAGAAGGCAAGCGCATAAGAGACAGTCTATACGCTGAGTGCGCGCACACACATGCGTACGTACACACGCTTCTCTAGGCTTTGACCAAATGCCACATTTAGGAAACATTAGAAAAATCATGTAGGCTCTATATGTGGTAAGCACAGTATTGCCACAATTAGAATTCTCAGTTGCCGTTAGTATACGGTGACTGTTGTGTCTTGTAGGTGGTCTTCACAACATTGGTCTCCTGTGACTGGAAGGAGCTGCTTCCAACACTGGTGGATCTGCTACATCTGAGCTTTTCCTGTGGTTGCTCTGGGCCATACCAAGGGTCTTTTAATCAACCTTAAAGTACTTACTGAACAAGCTCTAACTAAACATTGTGATTTAAGTGCCGAGATTAGTGAGATATTGCTCCAGGGAAATTGATGTTTTGAGTGTTTCTAGGGCAACAGTTAATCTCTCCCAGCAGCAGGTCTGTTAGAAAATAGGGGATGGGAATATTGAAACCCTTCTAAATGAGAGCAAACACCATATTTGAAGATTAAGGTCGATGGAGAGATGCAATCAAGCACACACTAATGACAGAAAGGAGCATGCTGTTTAAGTAATGACACAGTTCCTCAGAAAAGCAGAAACCAGGCACGTTTCCCTTGATTAAATGACTTTGTTGTGTTTGGGTGGTTTGAGTGGTTTGGTTTGCTGTGCCCCTCACTGTGGCTTTCCAGTGCAGTTTAAGGCTGGCCTGCCCAGAAGTCTGGCTTCCTGGTACCCCGGAGCCATTTTGCAGCCCTGGTAACAAGAGGGGTGACTCCAGGTGCGGGGCTGCAGGACAGCTAACTAAGCAAACACAAAGAACAAAGACCACCTTTTAGGAGGTCTTTCTTTTTCCGTTTTCTGTGATCCTACCATTCTCCTGAGAACCCCTTTCCTTCCGATTATTTATTCTCTATTACTGATAAATCTAGAAAGCAGAGGTTCTTTTTTAACAGAATAATCTCAATTAGGGTATTGCTTTTTTCTTTTAAAGTCTGCAAAGACTTTGGTCAGGAACTAACCATCTCTTAGAAACGAGAGTATCCTTTTGATACCGTTTTTCTCTCGTTCATGGTGACGGGGGGGGGGGGTGAAAACGGGAACACACAAGTGGTGTGGGTTTATATTCCTTATTGGGGGAGGAAGGAAACCTTCTCACCTCCAGGAATCCCGCCATAAAGTAGAAGTGGGTCAGAAGTAGCAAACTGTTACCAACTGACATAAGATTTCACTAATTGACAATACTCCAGAGAGCAGCAATTCAAAAGGCTTTACAGAATAATGAGGGGAAGCTACAGAAGGAAATCTGAGAAGAAAATTAAAAAGTGGAACAAAATCCCATACCCTGCCACCTACCAGATTAGTCATCTCCCTGGATGAGAAGGTGGTTTGTTTGTTTCTTTGTTTGTCTGTGTTGGTGGGGAGAAGTCACACTGTGAAGCGAGTACAGGTCTAACTGCCCAAGACACTCAATGCAAGGAATGAAGAAAAGCTCACGGAACACTTAACACTTGTCCTTGTGCCTTCAAGGACAAGACAGTTTTAGGAAGTTGGAATCCAGCAGAAAACACAGGTTCAGGGGCTCGAGGGGGGACCCCCTAGTTTACCTTACCTGCCACCCCACCATCTTTCTTTGTAAACAACTTCAGGTTGTGCCATGGTCTCCTTCAACATCCACTGAGAAATAGAAACTTGTTTCTTTTTACCCAAGTAGCTACAGATAAGGAGGTACTCTTTATTTTGTTTAATAGGTTAATCTGAACACCAATTCCCTGAAGAGTCAGAGTTTAATCTCAATATTCACGGAAACAAAGCATAATGGAATGGAAATTGTGTGGCTGGCTGACTTCTGTAAAACGCTATCTGTTTGTTTTCCTTTTTAGCAAATGTGTCATGTGAACACCTACTCACTAATGAGAGCTAGCCATGTTTCCAACTGACAAACAGCCGATGCAGAAGGATTAGGAAGAATTGGACAATAATTTCCTTGTAGGTGGAAATAAAAATTATCACTCACGCTGTGTTTCAAAGCAGCCCTTCTGCCAGCCTTAAGTCCTTGGGGAAGGGAGTGTACCCAGTGCTTCACAAAACAAAGTTTAAAAAATCAATGCACTCAGCTTGCTTTACCTATCCAAGTACCTTTTCAAGCCCAGGAAAGAGAAGCATAATTTTTCCACATTTTCTCTGATCCAATCATTCGTTGTATAAAACTACCCCCTCTCTTCATTATTCTAGAGTATTGCCATGATGCCTCTCCTGCGTTACAGGAAACAAAAATCGAGGAGGGAGGACTTGAGAAGTTTAAAAAATATAAACACTTTTTTAAAAAAGAAGACTTGGTAAAGATTATTAGATTGTGTGTTATTTGGTAAATTTGTTTCTTGGCTAAGTCTATTTTTTTTAAAAATCACACCCAAGGACCATGTGAGAGCACATGTATTGTGAAAGCACTCCTTATCAGCTAGCTGCCAATCGAAAAATATCTCAAGAAGCAAATAATTTAATCAGCACAGACCTTCTGGATCTCAGGCCTGAGATGCCAAAAGGAGTGAATAAAGTTAAGAAGCTTTTACCTGCAACTTTCAATTCTGGCAGATTAAACAAACAACTAGGTCTCCTTTTCCCTAAATTATTAACGTTTCCAGGTAGGGTGGGATTATTCAGAGGTTATTTTTCAAAAAAATTTCCCAAACTCTGGCACAGTATTGGCACTGTTCCTATAACATTTTCATTTAAAGAGTGCTGTTGAAGAAGAAATAAACATGTTTCAGTTATACA
Organism: Hipposideros armiger; assembly: GCF_001890085.2. Classification (NCBI taxonomy): domain Eukaryota; kingdom Metazoa; phylum Chordata; class Mammalia; order Chiroptera; family Hipposideridae; genus Hipposideros; species Hipposideros armiger. Next base: position 7,995,944 of record NW_017731351.1, read on the forward strand.
TTGTAAACAGTCTAGCTGACAAAGAGCTTTCATAAGGATATTTGTCTTGGTGAACTAAATTGGCATTGATGTAGAGAAAGTGATCTGAGGGCAAAGGATGCCAATGAGGAAAAAAGGGAGGAATATAAATGAAACAGCATTACAAGGAAGAGGTATAGGGACTGGCAGCAAAGCATTTATTCATGGCCAATTATTGATGTTACACTTCCAATAACATGCTATAAGTAATACTAAAATCTTTACATTTTAGAGGCACGTTTCATATTTATCTCAGAGTCTTAAGGAACTCTTCACTCCATTTAGCATACTTTAAAAATATATTTGTTGTAAGATTCTGGATATAGCAAATACAGTAAAGTTTTCCCATTCTTAGCCCTGTCATATTTTCCCTTCCTTTTTATAGGTATTTGGAGGATCCTAAGGCAGAGTATTTGAGGTTCTACGTGCACGGTTTGTAACTAATTTGACAAACTCTTAAGTTTTGGGGCTTGTTTTATGGTCTGTACAAAGTTGTTCTTAGCCAGTGTGCTCATGGTAGGTCCTCCGTCCTTGTGAGGGCCAACTGTTCAACTTCCAGGAGGTTTTGGAACCAACTGGTATCCCATTGGTAGTTTGAAATTGCCACATGGGTGTATTTACATCATGTTCATTGTCACATGTTATGATTCACGATCGCCCTACCTCACCTTGAGAGCCGAGTAATAAACATTTACCAGTACACCTCTAGTCAGAGCTATTATTTGACTTTTCATAAAATGCCAAGTTAAATAAAATCTGTTATGTAATTCAGCTTTAACTGAATAAAATCATTACAACATTTTATGCTTATTTCTTTAATTAATAATTTAGGAGCCTCAGGAATGGGTACTATTAAATTTACAGTTCAATCAAATCACATTGGATTAGGTTTAGCTGTAAATAATTCTACTTATTTTAAAGTTGGAGAGTATGTCCTTCAAAGATATGTGCTCACTTTGTCCCGACACGTTCAGTTAGTGAGTCTCCCCTCTCAGGCCAGTCCCCATCTGCTGTCCTTCCTGCTTTGAGGAGTTAGCTCTATTGATTCATACTTGGACATCAGAGAATATATTTATCTTACAAGTCACTTCATATGTAAAATTTTTTAAAATTATTAGCCACTTAGGATTATTTTGTTGAAGACAAGAAGTCAGAATAGTCAAATTGATAAAAATTAGAGTAAATACAAACATAAAATTAAAATCCCAGAAGAGGAGGCGGCTTCCCAGGCCCAACATTCGCTGGTGACAGCCATGGTCAGGGACAGCTTCCTGGATAGGCTCAGGCCCAGGCTGAGCCCTGAAGAGACACCACGGCACAGGACTGAGGGATGAGCGCTCCTCAACTCCCAAGGACAACCAAAACGTATTAATACACTTTGCACGTGAACCTAATCAAGTTTCCTCCAACTAAATTGTTATAGGAAAAACAAGGTTGTTTCATTCATTTTGGCTTCAGTTTCGCATTTCGGCAAAGCACAGCGCTTGTACAGACATCTTCTAGTTTTCTGGTGGAAACTCGGCCCTGGGTCTCCGCGTGATAAATCTGTAGCGCTTTCGTGGCAGTGCTCGGTCTAAGCCCGGTTACGGGTGTCTCCCTGTTTAAACATGGAGAGGGTTCACGGTGAGGTGAGAGATCTTAAACTTTGCTTTTTCCCTGGGCTTGGCTCTGGCTTAGAATCGCTCAGGAAATGAGCTGTGAAGGGATGTGCTGCCACATCAAAATTCTGAAAGAAGACTCCTTAAACCATCGAAGTAAACGTTCGTCTGTGGATAACGGAGCAGGCTGATTACAGCACATTTCATCACTGACCAAAAGAACAGAAATCACTAAAGCTGAAGGCTTGTTCCAGAAACAGTTCTGATCGGTTTTCTCGAGCTTCAGTTTCGTGGTTTCACATTTAATCCCTTCAGCATTTTGCTGGTTAAACAATTGATATAAAATGTGAATCCCAGGAAGTGTTTTTCATTCCAAAGAGCTGGAAAATTTATAATTCTTTTTTCCCTGCCACTTCTTAGAGTTTCAGAAAGATCATTCCAAATCCTCACTATTTATTCTGTTCAATAAATTCTCTTGTTTTGTGGTTTTCCAGTACTGTTAAACAGCAGTGCTAGTATCTCTTTGTAAATGTCTCATTTCAGAGAGACGCTTTAATCAAGTAATCTAAGCTCGGAACCAAATTTGTAGCAGCAGATTCAGTCTCAAGCCCTCAGACCACCGGTATCTCTTCTCCACATAATACATAAAACAGAGTTTTCTACGTCAGGCGGGCAAGGCCTCTGGATCAGAGAGTTCTCACCTCTTCTCTGATTCACATGATCGCCATTGTTTACAATTTTTCTCTAACTTTTAAAAAAATAAATCCTGTATCTTTGTAAAATTGTAGACATTATAGCACTGTTCATTTTACTTAATTCATAAAAATCCTACTTTAATGACTTTAACTTTGAAAAGTTACAGAAGGCCAATGGTTTTTTTTTGGAGCATACAAGATACCAGAAACACTGCTGCTTTCTGGGTACCAGTCAAGTTCATGAACTTGATCAATGTGCAATCACTGAAGACTCCATTAGGATAGGACATGAGCCAGTTAGTGTGAATCTAGCTGTGTCATCTGTGAGGCAGTGGCCAAGTGTCAACCAGCTCTAGCTCTAGCTCCAGCTCTAGGCTCCGGGTCCAGCTCTATGTCTCGCTCTAGGCCTCTCTCTAGCTCTAGCTCTAAGCTGTAGCTGCAGCTCTAGGCTCTAGGCTAGCTCGCTCGTCTCCCAACCCATTTTTAAACTGCTCAGAAACTTTAGGTAGATTGTATATCTATATGGACCGCATATCTGTGCAATCATTCTCTGGACGTGTTTTGATTCTTCAGTGAAAAACCCATCACAGAGCTCATTTAGCCACCCGATTCCAGGCTGGCTGCCTGTCGGGTTTCAGGGATTTTGCAAAGCAGAGGAAGAAGCCCCTCACAGTTGGTCCCATCTTTGGATGCAGCACATTAGTTCTGGGTACCCCCCACAGGCCTAGCCACGGTGAGTCCATTAGAACATCACATGATGCAAAGACCTTCTTCACAGTTGCAGTGACTGTTTGGATAATGAGGGTAAAATTGTTTTTTTCTGCCTGTTGTATCATCTATTTTATCAGTAACCTAAAGATCACACATCAGTGTGTTTGTGTTCTTAGTCAATGCCAGTAAGTCTGTCCTGACAGCAATGTGCATCACTACTTACCCTTAACCTTGTCCTTCGGATGTGCCTTTGAACTAAACAAAGGTGACTAATTCTCCCTGTTTTTCCATTTTGCTTCTCCAGCTCCCTGTGCTTTGGGCCACTATTTTACAGACCGCTTTAATTTACAAAAGAGTGCCCTCTCATAAGTGATGAAGTACAAGAATGTTAAACCCCTTAATTGCTATGTTTGTTTCAAATCTTACAACACTGAATTCTAATTCAGTGCTCAACATTCTAAATTAACATTCCAAGAGTTATTCTACCTCGCAATGATGCCAAGTATCAAGTTGAAAGTCAGTCACAAGAAGTAATAACATTTCCACACAATTTAGGGTTTGTTTTGTGCTCAGGTGCTGGGAGAACACTAGGAAAAGAATGTTTGCTGTTTTCAGGTAACTTCAGTTCCCACTGTGCAATATATAACCAATTAAATAGAGATTTTACATTACTTTCATTATTTACTATATTTTCATTTAATGAGATATAGTGTATATAATGAATATGTCAGCTTATGTCTCATTTTTCCCAAATGCATGATATTATACTTTTAAGTTACAGGCTCAAAGTGAAAAAAAGATTCACGAACATTGTTTATGTTTGCTTTTGCCTGACTTGGCCCTGGCCAATGCTTGGGGAATGCCGCCAAGTACACACAGACAGGCCAAACATTACTAAAGATAAGCAAGTCACAATGCACGGTCTGTGGTGGCACCAGATACGTGCATAAAATAATTCCTCAAAATAAAAGGAATTCAGTTTAGGGAAATGCAGCTTATTTTAATAAATCTTCCTCTGGTAATTGATATCTTCTGATGAAATTCCAAAAGCAGCCTGCTGGATATTCATGATTGTTTTGGCAGCTTCTCATACGAAGGCCATAAGTCACAAGGAGACAAATTGGGTTCCCTCTGTCCCACACTAAGATGACCTGTGGCCCTTGATTAATTAATGCTTTGCTTTCAGATTAATGCTAAGTTCTGTCCTAGTAACTTGGTAATAAATTAAAACTATTGTTAAGAAATAATAGATTTTAAAAAACTAACCAGGCTTTAAATGAAAACGTTGAGCTGCAGAAGTGTGGCTATACCTACAGTAACACTTGGGTGAATTTAACCCAAAAAAGTTAGTTACAACTTAATAAAGATGGATGAGATCGCATCAAAGCTTTCTGCCACTTTTATGTAGTGTCTTCTGGTTTGTTTTTTTAATAATAGTCTTTGGAAAATATTTTAATGTCTTCCATAGCTGTTTAAGTAGCATTAGCATGTAGTTACTAGAGTCTTTCTGAGGTTAGGGTTATGGGTTGAAGTCACTGTTTTCATCATTTGAGATGAGACGATCTCTACTTTGAGCACCTGAGTCACAGTGAAAGGCAAACAGGAGGGAGCACGCCTACGCAGCACTGACACATGGCTGACTCCCACTGACAGGTACGCTCCCCTCACTGTCTCCAAGGCCCAGCCCGCACTCTTTCTCACATGCCTCCTCTCTAGCCTCTGGTCTCCACGCTCCCTCTGCCCCCAACCCGCCTTCTACTCGGCAGGAATCTGGCCCTTTGACCCCTTTCCTTAAAGCCTAGCCAATCGTTCAGTTGCCTGTAGTCCTCGAAGTTCAAACTCCTAATATGATAAAACAATTTCTTCACAATTCTCCCCAACCTGCTTCCTCAGCCTTCGCCCTAACCATCCACACGCACTTCCAAACACCCTGAGCTGTCAGGTTCATCACAATGGCTAATAACACAAGCTGTGTGATCAGTCTGTCTGGGGTCTAATCCCAGTAGGACTACTTTCTAGGTGTGTGAGCTAATGGCAAAGTACTAACTTCGCTAAATCTCAGTTTCGAATCTGCAAAATGGGGATCAAAGGGTTACTGTCAATATTAAATGATACATACTAATACTCAATAAAGGACAGCTGGTATTAATCACAGCAAATAAACATTTCCACACCTTTACCCAAAGCCACTGCCTGATGTATCCCGCCCTGCCAGCATCCTTTTCTCCATGATGAACTCCTATTGGTCCCTCAAGCCTAGTTCAAATGGCGACTGTCTCTGAAAGCCTTCCTTTGGCATTTCACTTAGAAAAGGACAGTCGCCCCCACTGCTGTGGTCTCAGGGCATTTTGTGCCCACGGCACCATCACAGACCTACATCCATGCCTTCATCCCACACAGTAAGATCTGTGTGGGAAACATCTTGGCATCCTTGTATTGTGTTAACGGGATTAATTGACCTCTCCAAGATATTCTAAAGTCCTAATACCTAGTAACTCAAAATGTGACCTTATTTGGAAATAAAGTCATTGCAGATGTAATTCGTTAAGACGAGGTCATCCTGGAGTGGGGTGGGCCCCTGATCCAATCTGACTGGTGTCCTTATAGAAGACAGCTCTGTGAAAACACAGGGACACAGGGGAACCGGCATGTGAGGATGGAGGCAGAGGCTGGAGCGATGCATGTATAGGCCACGGGTCACCAAGGACGGCTGGCCTTCACCAGAGGCTAAGGGGCAGGGAAGGGTGCTTGCTGGACTTTCAGGGGTGTGGGTGGCCCTGTGGACACCATGGTTAGGACTTTTAGCCCCCAGAACTGTGAGACAACACATTTCTGTTCTTCTAAGCCACCCAGTTTGTGGTACTTTGTTGCAACAGCCTTAGCAAACTAACACACATTCTCAAGTTTAAGGGAATAACTCCAATATATTTGTGTTGAAGCAGCAAATGGCTTTATGAATTTCACTTAATCGATTTGGGCTTACACAGGAAGTAGGGGTATATACAGACAGCTCTATTAGAGCATCAAGAGTTCTGACTCTAAGAATCTGTGATTCTATGTGATTTCATATTTCAGTGCCATATTTCAACTTCCTGCCCCATATAAAAATTTGAGATGATAGATTCTTAGGATTTACAAAACTTTGCTGTATTCGTCCTTGCCCTGTAACCTACATTTATTGCTCATAAAACAGAAGTCAGTGTTAACCATCAAGGCAGTGATATAAAGTTTTTCAACAAATGATTCATAAAAATCACACAATTACTCATCCCTATATGTCATCTGTAATCGAAGGATATTGTGTCTGGGACTTTAGAAACATTTTTTTTCAAAGCATTTTTATTAAAACATGTTTGCTCTTAGTGTTTTATTTATCTATTGTAACGTATTAGTTATGCTGATATGTGTCTTAACTGGTCATTAATTTATGCAAAAATAACAGTGTAAAGACAAATAAAACTAATCTTATATCCTAGGCCAGGATCAAGGTCTATTCTCTAGTTTAGTAACTGTATCTAAGAAAGAGAGGAAAAAAAATTCTAGAAGAACTTGGAAAGAAAACTGTAATTTCAGTCTTTGTGGTTAGAAGGGACATTCGTTGTATAATTGAAAATTCCAAAGTATACAGGGAAGGCAGAATGCCACGCTGCTCGGTGCCTAAAATAACACATTATTATAAAGTAAAGTGATTTCATTTTGGAGCATGGAAAATCTAAGACTATGAAAGTGTGCCTTCCAAGATCTCGCTCAGCTTGAACTTCAAGATCAAGCAGTGACGGTACTAAATCTGCCCTTAAATAGAAGTCTCTGCCCTCTGGAGCCAAACATCCCGTTTCCCGACACCTGCATGTGATGTTGGTTCTGAGGCTGGCTTCATCTCTGACTGTTCAGGTCTGCAAGCACCAGGCCCCGGGGACGGAAGCCGGCACAGTCCCCGGTCTGCTCTCCAGCTGTGGAGCTCCTGTGCGTGTACGCGCTCCATCGTCTCACCCAAGAATCCAACAGTCATCTGTAATCGCGGCTGTGTTTTATCCCAGGCCCACCGCTGATTCGCTAAGGGAAGTTCTTCTCTAAAATTTCCTCATTTGTGAGCAACGGTAATGATAGGATTTGCTTCCTAAGATTTGTTGTGAGGATTAAATAAGAAAAGGCTTGGAGTGGTTAACACAGAGCCTGGTACATCATAGTCAACTTGATCGTTCTCCCCATGACCACCATTATCAGGCGGAAGGGAGGACCACGCCTATTTCTTAATGCACACCTAACACTAATACTCTGGGCCAGCGATTAGCAAACGGAGCCTGGGGGCCAAATGCAGCCCAGCGCCCGCTCCTGCAAACCGACGTTTACTGGCACACAGTCACTGTTCTTTTACATGAGGCCTTAATCTACTTTCCCCTGAAGAGCCGAGTAGTTATAAAAATGACCGTGTAGTCTTCAGACCCTAAAATACTCATTATTTGGCTCTTTACTGAGTAGCTTTGCTGATCCCGCCCTGGAACCTTGGCTCCTCAAGTGTTGCCCTTAGCTTGTTAGAAATGCAGGCGCTCAGGCCCCCACGCCTGTCAATCAGAGTCTGCACATTATCACAAGATCCCCGAGTGATTCATGGGCACACTAAAGGTTGAGAAATGTTGGTCTAGGCCAGAGGTCAGCCAAGTTTTCTGTACAGGGCCAGGTGGTAAACCTCTTAACCTTTGTGGCAATGCGTCTTTGCAGCAAGTATTCAACGCTGCCTTCCTAATTCTAGAGCGCCATAAATATTGTACATAAATGGGCATGGTTCTATACCACCAAAATTATTTATGGAAACTAAAATTTTAATTTCATTAAACCTTCATCTGTCACAAAAGACCTTTTAATTTTTTTCACACATTTAAAAATGTTAAAACCTTTCTCGGCTCATGGGCCACACAAAGCAGGCGGCGGGCTGGATGTGGCCACAGGCCCATCTGCAGCCTCGGTCCAGGCTACTGGCACATCACTGCTCAGCCACCACTCTCCCCTCCCCGCCACTCACTCTCCCCAAGACTAAATACCTATTTATATGTCCTAGCACATGTGACTTTAGAGAAGTTACCTGTCATTTATCTATCTTATCCTAGAATACATTTCTGTTCCTCCTTTATTATTTCTAACTTGTCATATAAAGTTTCTGCCAGGTGATGTGATGACATACTACATTCTTTTTCATTGGATGGGCAGACAACACAGAGAGGCTGAGCTAGGAAGATGGGTGTGTGTACACGTACATGTACACACATACACACACACACACACACACACACACACACACACACACACACCCAGCTCTGAAGGAATGAGAAAGGGATCATCGTGAAGAACTCCTGTAGCCCTAAATTCATACTGAGCATTTCTAAATATGCAGTCTCTTTATCTGATGTACAAACCTTATGATATACTGAGATTCTAAACAAATCAGTTTCATAAAAGAAGTCTAGTCCATAGAAATCTTTAATCTATATTCAAACTTTATTGTAGCTGACCTCAGTAGAGACCTGTCACTAATGACAGGTAGATAAGAGGACTTTGTTGAATGAACACACTAATAGTTTAGGTTTAGCAATTAAAAAACATGCAAGTACTCAAGAGTCAGAAGCATAAATTGCATGAACTACTCGAATAATCGTACAGGCGACATTTATATATACATACACATATATTTACAATATATCTCTTACATTTTTAATCTGAATGGGTTTGTTAGAATAGGTTCTGACTCCTGGTCTAGGCCACATCTTTCAAAGTACTTTTTAAAATTTTTACCTCAATGGCTCTATTTTATGTTTCTATCATCATCCAATTTTCTCTCTGCTTTCTAGGATAAATTATTCTGTGGGACAGGCTGAGATATACACATTTATACTTAATTCGACAGATCCTTTAACTGTGACTCATTCACAGATGAAGTATTTCCCCCAGTGTATTAATTACGAAGGTTTTTGCTACAAGCAACAGAAAATCCTGGCCTAACTAGCTGAAGCCTTATGAAATGTATTATTTCATATAAGAAATTCTGAGGTGAAACAGCTCCAGGGTTGCTTAATTCAACGCTTCGACACATCAAGGACTAAGAATCTTTCCATTTTTCCATATTGCATTTTCAAGGGGTAGCTTGTCCTCAGGCTAACCACCTCATTTCATAACCGGATAAGGTGATAGCCAGTCAAAATACTGTCTTTTTCCATGTCTCTTTTTAGTTGTGACAAAATTTTCCCCTAAGTCCCCCAGGAGATTTGACCAGAAGTGCATCATACCTACTGCTAAAACATGAACAGCCAAGAAGAATGGGATTACTATAATTGGACTAGGAAGGCATACAGCCATGTGAAAGAGGTTAAATTACCTGAACAAAAATCAGTATTAGAGATGAGGAAGGAGGCAGGGGTGCAGGAGTTATTATTGAATAATCAAAGACTACTCAGTGCTACAACCAGAACTAGTATTTAGCAAGTTGCCACTAATAACACATATCCCATTCACCAGCCAGTTAATTTGAAGGCAGCTTATTAAATTTCATGGAGTATATACTATTGGGAGATTCTGATGGTGATCACACAACCTGCATATTGGACTAGTACAGATCTGATGCAGCCAAAATCTAACTACAGAATTAAAAGCACAGACCACAAAGTGAGAATCACTAAGGAATTTAGCAAAACCTAGCCCTAACACCCTTCAGTGGACCAATGTCTATCATGTGACTCAGGCATTGGAATTTATAACTTCCACTCAGGTTCCAGCCAACTTTCTCCATGACATAATCAGTTCTAACTAATACAATTGCTGACCAACTAGAAGCTGCACTTTTTAGGTCCCTTTTTGTCTAGCTCAGTCAAGATGCTTGTCATTTTAGTAACACTCCATTCTCTCCTGGATGTCTCTCAGAGTTCTGTTGTTTCATCAGTTCTTGATCACAGCTTTACAGCCATTCTAATTTTCACTGTTTGTACTTGTCAATAGCAACCAACGCTTGGCTTCCCAGGCAGGGATATTAGGGAGTAGCAGGGAGTGTGGCAAAATGGACAGCATATGCTCCACGTAAAAGGGCAGCTGCTTCTCAGCAGAGTTGACTGATGCTGGTGAAAATGTGGACTCCGTATGGTGAGACTTTTCCAGTTTTTAAAATCAGGAATCTAGATGATTTATGTAGTAATCTCCCAAGCTATAGGTGTTGGTGACTAATGACTGGGTACTGATTACACAAAGGTGTTCCTTTTATAAAAAATTCCTTGAGCTGTACACTGTGTGCATCATTCTGTATTAAAGTATAATGCTCCCTTGAATACAAAGTTTATTTTCAAAAAGCAATAAATAAATAAGACAAAATTAAGTTAAAAAATTAAAAATAAAAAACACTCCACTATGACCTAGAGGCTACCACTTTGTGATTCTTAGGGGTGCTTGACAGAGTCATTTCACGGTGCCGCAGGTTGGTCTTTCAGTGGCTGAAGGGTGACAGCGGATTGAAAGAAGAGAAGTGTGCACATTATCTTCCTTCTGCCCCTCGCCATCTACCCTCAGTGTCTACCCAACAGCAGAAAGCTCAGAAAGCTCGGTGAGGACAGAGCGCTGTTTCTGAGACCGAGCTGATGTAGGGTAGTTATGCACACAATTACTATTTATTTTTCTCAACTATTCCTCAAGCTAGGAACCAAAACCTATCTAACTAAATACAACCTATTCTAGAACTATTCTAAGTTTTCCAAATACAACACAGAAAGCATCTTAAACAAATTTCCTTTTTGTAATTTAAAAACCTAAGTTAGAAACAGGCTAATATTTGTTAATATATATCAGGAACTGATTGTTTCAGAAACAGTTATTTATCTTTCTTTCCTGCTATGTTTTGCTCTTTTTTTAAATATAGGAATATACACATAGAGAAATTTAGGATGGGATTATCTCTCAGTGGGCTTCACAAGAAGTAATTTTGCTGGAGACCTACTTCTTTTAAATAGTTTGCTGCTAAAAATGTAAGAGAGCTACCATTTCCTTTTCCCATGAATGTTTTGAAGACACATTTAAACATTTCAGTTTAGGAGAATTTGGTTGCTTCCACTGCAGAAATATTGGAAAAAAAGTTACTCGTTGAACAGGAAAGAATAAGGCATTTAAATATGATCAGATAGGGTTAGAGCACTGGTCTTGTAAATATGATCAGATATCTAGAAATAAAACCACATTCCATGAAGAAACTGAGAAATCACAACACAGATATACTGTAAATGAACAACTCAGAAATTAGTATAAGAGAATAGGAACATAAGTGATGCTGTTAAAGTAAGCTTATTGGAATACGCAAAATGACACCAAGTTAATTCTATTGGTTTTTCCTACATAGAATAAGATAAAAATTGGAGGTATTAAATAGCTCCATTCTTTCTACTTAAGGGTAAATTGTAGCTTGAGAATTTGTGAAGGTTTAATAAATAATTATTTCCCTTTAAATCCAATGTTTTTCCCTAACAGATTTTTGGAGAACTCGCTGATCATTAATAGCTCTCAGTTTTAGCTTATGACTAAGGCAAAACAGTTTATGAAGGATGGAGGCTTTTGTGTGTGTGTGTGTGTGTACATGCATACAACTGTTTATAATGGAAACATACCCAGAATGAGGATAAAATTACTGATTGAATTCTTAAATGACATAACTATTTCCTCAGAGTTGAGAGAAAACTGTTGCTCTAAATCTGCCAGGATTCCAAGAAATCAACCAAGAAGTCTAAGAGTAAATGTGGGGAAATCTTAATTAAAAGTTCACTATCTAATCTAGGTGATTTGAGTACTTCTACAGATGTTTATGAGAGTTTATCACATATCACTAAGGTTCATAAAACACATCATTATACACACAATAACAATAGGAGTCAAACGCGCATAACTTTCAAGTAACCATCTAGCTAAAACCATCAGTTACTTACCGTGATTTAGTGCATTGCTCCGGATTCCTCCTGGATGGGAAAAGCTAGATATTGGGAAAGTAGCTACAGACAGCCGAGCTCCTAGCCATTCTGCGTTCTCTCTAAAAGGCATTTCACAGTACTTATCTGTTTCAAATAGGTGAGAAGTTGGCTTATGTATATTTATTTTCAGTTATATAAGATGTTGAGATCTTGGAGTCTGAAAGATCATTTTGTTCTTTCAGAAAAATGAGGGAAACACGGGGCAAAAGCATTCTCCATATGTGTGCTTTAATCGGTTACTTTAGCTACTCTGGCTGTCGGAATGGAAGTTCACATCCTGTTGGAGACAAACCCTTATCTTACCTTGCAAAATCCTGAAGTCCCTCCCGATGCTGAGATGTCCGTGATTCCATGAATACATGTGTAGACCCTGACCACAACAAATTCCAATTGCCCCATAATACGACGCCCTTCAGATAAATAGTGACTCTTGTATTCTATCCAACTCTTACTCAAAAACAAAATGCAGGGTCTGCAATTTTCCAAGATCTCATTCTAAGATTTGTTTTCTGTCTACTATGAACCAATGTTCCACATACCTTAAATCTGTCGCCTTCGATTGAAGAAACGTTGAAACGTTCCCACCATGAACATGAGCTGCTGTCGTGGAACGATAGACGAGCAGCCTGGCGTGTTCACAGAGCACCTTACAGGTCCCAATGTCCTTGAGCACTCCTTGTTCACCTGCCTCAGATGCTTCTGTCCAAAGAGATCAATGAAGAAGCAAATTCACTGGTCAACATTTGTTGATTTGAATTAACCAACACTGTAAGCCATTCATGTGTTCTAGACTAGAGAAAACAACATCTGTATGGTTTTCATGATTGCAAATACAAAGATGTGATAGAAAAAACAACAATATCCACATTGTGAAACACAAATCAAGACAAACTCTCTTACTTCATGTTCGTTTCTGAAATTATTTCCATTCTAATCTAGTTCTGGTACTTTAAGCCCAGTGGGCTGGAGGATGGGCACAAACATGAAGCCATTACTAAAGCAAAAGGAAGAACACAGCCCTGCTTATTTTTTGATAAGGTTTCTAGAAGCTAAGAATGGAAAGCAAAACAGGAAACATCAGTTTACTTATAAATAGTTTATTTATATATGGACCAAGCATGAGTTGATACATAGAAGTCCTACCTCAGTCAGATTCGTTGTTAAAATACCCCCTTAACTTACCTAGCTTACAATTATGCCTAAATTTTCCTCTTTGCTTTAGTGACATTTCCCCTTGTTCTCTATCTCGAGATGCTGCATAAGTAACAGAGCTGCACCAGGCTTGGAGGCGCCTCATGACCCACGTCTTTCTCAGTGGCTTTGCCCATCATGGCTTCCGCGCCCTCTGTGAGCCTCCCAGGGGCTGAGACTGGGCCTGTCGCTTCAGCCGGCCCCCCACCTCCCGGCACCCAGTTCATCTTTCAACTCCGAAAAGTCCTCTTGCTGCTCTTTTGAATCAACTCTGCCCCCAACACCCCCCCTTTTTTTTTAATCCTCCTGGTCTCTGAATTTTCTTTGTATTTGCTAAGCAAACTTACTCCTTCTAAGCATATCTGTTTTATCTCAGTTCACGGGGAGAGCCCCAACTTGTAAGTCTTTTGCAGAAAACACACCGCCACCCTCTCACCCTTACCCGCCTTTGCTGGAGCGCCCCAGCACCAGCCCGCTCGCTGCACTCCTCACGAGACACGTCCGATGTGCCCCCCGGGGGCAGGCAGGGCTGGCACGCGGGTGTACCTGGGCATGGCCGGCCGTGGGCAGGTCTGCGGCGCACAGGAGCCGTGTTTGGAGGGGCCGCCCGCAGGCAGGCGGCCCGCAGAGGCCCAGGGCAGAGGCCAGGGTCAGGAGGGAGCGTCTAGAAGCCACGGCGGGATTTCCAGGTGCGCTCCCACTCCGCTGGGCTCCCACTCAGGTGCTCTCGGGCCCACAGCTCTCCATTTCTGACCCTGGGAAGGCACAACTGCCTCCCCGTCGCTGAGAGCCTGCTTCCAGCCAGGCACCTGGGCCCGAGAACCCCCGCCCTCCACGCCCCCTCAGGCGCAAGGCCTCCTGCTCGGCTCACTGCGCACGCGCAGCTAGCCCAGCGATGGTCTGCTCAGGTCTGATGCGCTACAGGTGTGTTGGACCACAGCTGCTTCTCACGCTGAGCGTCATGCCGTGGCTGGGCCCCTACTCCCAGTTGACCTAGCGGATGGAAAGGGCGCTTGACTGGACCCTTCCTGCCCTACCTGGGATGTAGAGAAGCTGGACAGACATGCACACACAGCAGTTCCGCGAATAATTTCTTCTCCTTATAGTGTTGATGAGGAGCTAAATAAGTAGCTTCCAGGTATCAGTGTGGAGGTTGCACTCTTCACCCCGTGTCCGTGGGTTTTCTCCGGGGCTCAGCTTCCTCCCCCATCCCACAGGTGTGCAGTCAGGTGAAGGGCGTGTCTACACAGTCCTTGTCGAGTGAGTGTGGTGGGTGTGGTGGCCCTGATGGAAGGGTGTCCTGTCCAGGGTGGGTCCCCCCTGTGCCCTGAGCTGCCGGGAGAGGCTCCTGCCCCGAGACCCTGAATTGGAATTAGTGGGTTGGAAACTCATTCCCTTACTTGTGTGTATTCATCTTTCTGAAATGTTTGTAGAGCTCACATTTATTTCAGCGTTTCATTTTAGAAGCATTTGCGTCTTTATGTAGAAGTTTGGTGGTGTTTTTGTGACCAGAAATATACTGCAGGAACTTAGCTCTTTTTTCTATCAATTAGCCTCTGGTTAAACGAGTTTCCTTATGTGTCTTTCCACTTAAAGTCACAGTTTCCAAGAACACATGGATGGTTGTAAGTGAGGACTTAATTAATTATCACAGCCTTCTTTCAAGTAGTATTATACTGATTCACATATAACATATGCATTTTCAAAATATACTTCCATTTCCTACTCCCTTTGTGCCATAGTTTTCATACAATTTACATCTATATATGTTCTTGAAAAACCACCACATTACCTTGCTATTGTTTCTTCAGACAGGATGGGTCCTATGGTAAATGTATATTTAACTTGATAAGAAACTGCCAAATTGTTAATTTAAGGTGGCTGTGACATTTTACATTCTCACCAGCAAGACATGAGGGCTCCAGCTTCTCGGCACCCTTGCCAACACTTAAAATTGTCAGCCTTTTCAATTTAAGCCATTTCAAAGCATGTGTGGTAGTATTTAATGGTGATTTTAATTTCCATTTTCCTAATGATTAATGATGTTGAGTATTTTCTCATGAACTTGCTAGCCATGAAGTGTCTTTTACAAAGTGTCCAAATCTTTATCTTTTGCTTATTTCTTAATTGAGATGTTGGTCTTCTTGTTATTGTACTATAAGTTATTTATATATTCTGTGTTTACATGTACACATACCCTTAGTCAGATATATGTTTTGCAAATATGTTCTCCCATTTTGCAGCTTGGCTTTTTTTTTTTGACTGTGTATTTTGACAAGCTAAAGTTTTGATTTTGATGAAATCCAATTTATCATTTTTTTCATTTATGACTTATGATTATGTCTTATGTAAGAAATCTTTGCCTAACCCAATGTCATAAAGGTTTTCTCCTATGCTTTCTTCTAAAAGATTTATGGTTTTAGTTCCTGTTTAGATATGTGACCTATTTTAAATTATTTTTTGTGTATGGTATAATGAAAGCTGAGAGTTATTCTTTATCCTCCTTTCCTTCTCCTCTGGAATTCTAATTGCATGCATGTTAACTCATTTGTTACTGCCTCACAGGTCACTAGAGACTAATTTTTTTCAGTCTTTTTTTTTTCTGTTCTTTATTTTTGATACCTTCTGTCACTATCCAATATGTGTGTTGGATTTGTGCTGTTTTAAAGATCTTGTCTGTTAATTAATTTTACTATCTTTTTTCATTCTGGATTTGTTCTATTGACTCACTTTTCTCCAAGTTATGGGTCACATGTTCCTGCTTCTTCACATATGCAGTAATTTTGGTTGGATGCTAGACATTACAGTTTTATGTTTGTGAGTGCTGCATTTTGTTACATCTTCTAGGGTGGATCTCAATTACCTTTAATGCTCATTTAGTCCCATTTCTAAGCTGAGACATTCCTGTGGTCTCTACCGAATGTGTCATATATTCATTAAGGTCTCTGTACTTTGGCCCATGAGAACTTGAATGATTCTGAGAACTTGATGAACTCCAGCAATTGTTCACCTTCAGCTCTCTGGTCATTGTTCTTTGCTGTGAAATTGTTCATGTCCAATGATGTATCTGTAAACTGATATTTACAAATATCAATATCAATTTATAGTAGTAATATCAATTGGTAGTATCAATTTGTGATATTAATAATATCAATTTGTAAATTAATAAAATTACAAATATTAATTTGTAAGTTAATAAAATGTACAAATATCAATTTGTAAATTGATATGTTTAGTGTCTCAATGAGACACCTATGCAGACATCTGGAGCACTGTGCATAGCTCCCTCCCCTGAGGCAGTCTGCCTCACAGATTCTCATTGCCTTAGCTTCCTGGAAAGCATGATTTCTGTCTCCTCAGCTCACTGACACGCCCCGGCTTTGTGAGCCTCCCCTTCATGTGCTTCAGTGGAAATCACTTCCATGGAGAAAGCAAAGCTAAGTCTCACCTCATTTGATTCTCTTTCCTCCGGATTACTGCCTTGTGCTGCCTACCATCAAGTATCTTAAAATAGCTATTTCCTAAACTTTGTCCACTTTTCTAGTTGTTTTTTTAGAGGGAGGATAACTACATAGCCTCATTATTTCCCATGGCCAAATTCTAACATAACTTAGCATGGAGTTTGGTTTTAGAAAATCTTGAGATTTAGTACCTTTGAAATAAAATAGAATTGAAATGTCCATTCAATTGTGAAAAAAAGAGAGGTAGGTACCTTTGTTATTTAATCTCACATATCCT
This sequence comes from Hipposideros armiger, assembly GCF_001890085.2. NCBI lineage: Eukaryota > Metazoa > Chordata > Mammalia > Chiroptera > Hipposideridae > Hipposideros > Hipposideros armiger. The sequence continues at coordinate 8,012,882 of NW_017731351.1, forward strand.
CTGGAGTCCAATTCCTTTTACTAGCAGGAAAAAATAAAATAAAATTGATTCAATAAAATTAACTCAACTTCTTTTGATTTCAAAATATTTCGGGGAAAAGATCAGACTGTTAAAAGTTAGTCACAACTGTTTCTCCCTCTTACGGAGAGTTCGCTAACTCTCCTTCCTCTGCAACCGGCTTCTGGGCCCCAGTCAGCATGGTGCTGCAGACAGAGATCTTTGGTCCACTTGCTCTCCTCTGCTGGAATTTTCCCTTCCTCCCTTCATCACTGGATGGCCTGTAGCAGTGCCTCCTGAGGCCTGACTAGTGGTCTTGTTCCATGGCGTCATCTGCTGTTGATACCTCTGGATCTTATCCTGTTCCCTGTCCTAAGGTCCCCATGGTGGCTCATTTCTGTCCTGACTGCCTCACACATGTGACCCTTGGGAGACCCAAGAGCCATCAGTGAATTTTCCTCAACATTTCCTCAGACATTGCTCTTCTGCCCAAAGATTTCCTAGCAGCACAACACGAGGCTGAATGCAGGGCTTCCCTCCTCCGTCTCCCAGGGCATTGCTACCCAAGGAGGTGCGTGGGTCACTCACATCTCCCACTTCTCTTTCTCTAGTTTCCAAATCCTGTTCTTCTCAGTGAAACGGAACTCCCCTTCCTGTCATAAGGAAACTTCCTGTGCATAAAGAACCTTCTTTGTTCTCTTTATGCTGTGGCTTCTTGTAAATATAATACTATAGGAATTGAGTGAGCTGAGCCCAGACTTTTAATTGTAAAGAGAAGCTTTTGGAATTGATAAAACGCTCTTGTTCTTTAACAAAGCATGGCTTCATGACTACATTTTTGCAACTGGATTAAAAAAATGTCAGCTTGAGGACTCAAAGAGGAATAACAGTCTTCTTTGTTTTGTACCTACTTGCACTCTGAATTAATAAATTTCATTGATTAAATAGATAGGGCAGCCACTAAACACCTAGGGTCTAGGAAACAAAAAATAAAGAAAACACTGATTTAATACCTGAAAAAATACTGTCCCTTTTACCTCCTCTATAGTAAATTTTTGAATAAGGATTGACTTTCACCATATCCTTCCCCTCCCTAGCTGAAATAATCAAAGCTAAAATATCTTGATTGCACAAGGTATGTCAGGCACTATTCTAAGTGCTTTAAGCTTACTTAATCCCCATAACAAGCCTATTTTCAGAAGGGAAAGCTGAGACCTACAGAGGTTCAATAACTTGCCCAAGACCACACAGAAACTTTATATTAGATAAAACGACTTAACCTTTAATTTTCAGGATTCTCGTCTATAGAATAAGGATAACAACTGCAATAATAAAAATGAGCCAGTATGTGTAACAATCCAGCAAAATCTCCTGAGGTCCACGCTGCCTGGGTTCAAATTCCAAGTTACTTGCAGGTATCCTTGAGTCCCCCGACTTCTCCTGTGCCTCAGTTGCCTCAACTCTAAAGAAGGAGGGAGGATAAATGTGTCTGCCTCTGAGGATTAGTATGAGGATAAATGAATAAATATACTTAGAGACTTGGACTCGAACCTGGCACATAGCCAGTTCTCAGTAAATGTGAGCTCTTTCCAGAGGCGCACCTTATCTGAAATCCAGGGGGCCAGGTGAATTTTGGAAATTGGGGACTGTTTTAGAATGGCAGCATGGAAACATCCATGTGGGCTCTAACACACACCCGTGACCAAACATTAAGATTTCTACAGCAAAATGCATGAGTATTCACTTTAAGTGAGATAAATCAAGACTAAAAATAACCTCATGTCAACTCAGGTCAGATTTTGCTACTGAATCGATTACTGCAAAATTTTAACCTTCCGAGATTTTCACTTTAAAATTTCAGATGAGGCATTATGGGCTGTATTGTTCCATATTGTTGTGAGGAGCAAATGAGGTGATCTATGTAAGCTAACCTAAGCACAATGCCTTCCATATAGTGCATTTTCCCTAAGTGTGCATTCGTCATTGTTAGTGAAATTAGCACCATTAATTTTACTATATTAAATCCAGAAAATAGTTACAGTAAAGCAACATCTTCAGAGCTCCTTTACAGAATTCTCCTCCACATCCCCACAGATAACTTCCTGTGCAGTTCCCAGGTTTCCTGACTCCATCATAGTTTGTGCCTGGGCATGAAACTCACCATCCCCTTCATCTCTCCCGCCACCTTCGGTGAGCAGCCCCCTATTTGATCCACCAGCCTTGTCACAGTCTCATCAGCCACGGTAAAGGAAAGAGCACAGTCTCATAGAAAAAAAAGGGAAAAAGAAAAAAAAGAGAAAAAAACATAATGGCTGTCATTTATTGAATATTTGCTCTGGGATCTGTGCTAGATATTTTACATAATTATCTCATTTAATTCTCTCAACTACTTTGTGGAGTAGATATTGTCATTCTCATTTTACAGATCAAGAAACTGAGATACAGAGCTTAGGTGATCGCCCAAGGATTTTAGAAAGAAGGCCCTAAAATTGTTCATGTGCTTCTCCTCCCCTCCCCCATGAGGAGTCACAGTTTATGCACATTTTCTAAAGGGATACACACTGTTCCAAAGTACAATAACCACTGAAGTTATAGATGTTATAAAAATACTAGATATTCTGGATGGACTAAGTGCTATCAGATTCCAGATTCCGTGGGGTTTATTTATAGGCCCTCCCTCCAGCCTAGGTCATGTCACATGTGTCCCTCCATGAGGATGGGGGTTATAGGACATCCCTAACAGGGACATTTCTGTGATCAGAACCACAGGGCTGCTGCCTCCCGTGCTCAGCTCACTGTCAGCATTTTCCCCACAACCTCTATCTTGTTCAGTCCCTGAATCTTGAGCTGTGTACTCCCTTCAGTCTCACTCTCATCAGATTAAAATCTCCTTTGAAAACACGGCCCACGTCTCATTCCTCTTTCTCTCCACCCCCAAACTACAATGTCTTATACATAGCTCACTTCTGAATAGGCTTTTGATGACACAGAAACTAAAGCAGTATCTCAAGGGAAATCTCAGACTGACATTTCAATGTCACATATGTCAGACTCAGAATCAGTTGTAGCCCTTACCACTGGGTCCCAGAAACAGGAATCTTGGGGTTCTTGTCCAATAATTATAAAAGAACATTGTAAACATTATAAAGTATTTCTCCAGGCTTAATTGCTTAATTATTCCTCCAGCCTCTTGGAATTACAAAGTGCACTCGGCTTGTCCTACAATTCCTAAATGTGTGGGGTGTGGATGTGGAGCTAAGGTGGTGGATAGAAACCCTCAAAAATTAAGCCCAAGCCAATTCAAGAATAAAAGAAAGTCCACAGACAACCCCTATCACTTTCTTATATAAAAAATGACAGAGTAAAAGCTGCTTTTGATGATATGACGTCCCCCCAGTCACCCATGGAGCATATGCTGGGTCGCCATTTAATTTGAATCTTTCTGTTGTCTAGAAAATCATCTCTCTCCTTCCTGTGGTAAGGACTTATTGGCGCGACAGCTTACGTCTTTATGGAATGCTGGCACTATTCTTTTCTCCTCTTCTTGGACAATGAATACACACATACATTTCTGTCTCCATATTCACTCGCGTTATCTGCTGGGATCCTCAGCATGTTCTCATGGAGGGGTGGAGGGCAGCAGGAAGTGGGGGGTGGGCACATTAGGGGACTTGACAATTGTTTTTACTTCAATTACAAATCACAGATCAATGAAAATAGAAACATTTTCAAAGATGATTTTCATACAGTTGAGAAAATAGCAGTTGTCTAAATGGAAAAATCTAGTTAACTTCATGGAGGTAGCTGGGGGGAGGGCAGGGCACTGGACACTGGCCCCAGAGCCTGTCTGTGCTGCTGCCGTATTCACGCACTGCCCTATGGGTTAAGCCACATGCTCCCGCCACGGAAAAGTGTAGATACATTTTGAATTTTCAAGTAATAACCATTGAGAAACAGAAGGCATTTCTTTTCTTTCTTTTTTTCTATTTTTTTTCCCCAACGCCATTTCCATTGACCGCACTACATAGTATGGGGAATATGAAGTTACCAGAGATTTCAGGTTAGAAAGTGTATGCCTATTCCTAATTTTGACCCATTAAACTCCTCAGATTGTATCTTGTAACTGTTGTCAGATGAGTTCATTGAAATGGCAATATTATTTTCATCATGTATTGTTTTAGTTCTTATGTTAATCAAGGAATATGTTTGAGTGAATTCTTAGGCTTTTTAACTGAAATTTGTTCTATAATAATAATAGATAGTTACTCACATGTTTCCTAATGTCCAAGTAAAATGCTTAAGTTTGCGTAGGGCAAATCAGTTGTTTAATGTCATTTAATAAAGGGCAAAAGTTTTTGGGAAAATGCTTTCCTTTCACCTTATGAATAATAAATCCAAATCAACTGAATAAGTTAAGGAATAAAAAACATGGAATAAAGAGTTTCAGTTTCTATGTCATCTTGTATGCAGGCAACTAAATTTAATTCTAACTTAAATGTATGTTCTTTAAATTTTTTTAAATAAAGAGATAAATATCACCAATGTGAAAGCATCAGATTTTATGAAGCACTTCTGATTTGTATAGTCAGCTTTTAAGTTAAAATTTTTCCACAAAGCTAATAAAAAAAAGAGAAGTGATGGCATTTAAAAAAGAAACAAAAAGATGGTGAGACATTCTACAGCCTCTCATTTGAAAGGAACAGCACTTCCTTTTCTCATGATACCAGACGCCCCCTGGATGGTGGACCATATCTGATGAGAACGTGTTTCTCCCTCCAGCACAGCGGCTCTGGTACTTTTCCCAGCAGCTGGCTGGGTCAGTCTGCCTCGGGGCACTCAGCTGACCACCAGGTTATTAGATTCCCAAGACCCCCCCCCCCCCGCACTTAATGCATCATCTCTCTCTTTAGAAGCTCAGGCCCCTTCCTCTGAGAAGTAAACCAGAAAGGCAGCTGAATTAGGGCTCTTTCCAATTGGAGCATTATGTATTTTCTCTTCTTTATCTCCTGGAGAGTAAATGAAAAAGTACATGTAATTCCTGATGTAACTCCATGTTCTCAGTTAATAGAATGAACGTTTGAAATTTTTTACACTGAAAAAAGAATTGCTGCACAGTGATTATATTTTAGCTTTATTTCAAGAAGACAAGAGTTCCATTGGATTGAAAATTAGGGGTGACATGAGGGAATAAAGGACTCATTAACCAGGAATTAGGTCGCTAACCAACCTAGTTTATTTTCAATACCATAGATTCTACAGAAGAGCGACATTCTCCCCGAGCTCACACAGGAGGGAATGGAAGTTTGTGTCGTGAGGAATCATTTTTGTGGTTTACAAACTCGAGGGTGGTTGTTGCGGCTTATGGAGCCAGAAAGGGAAAATGAAGGTTAAGGTACTTCGATGTCTAAAATCCATTGATAATTTTTAAGCAAAAATAACAGTAGCATGAGCTGTGGAAATAGCAGTGAAGAGAGAGGATGTTTAAAGGAAAATATTCACACAATTGTTTAACATTGAGCTGATCAAACAAAATAAGGTTGTGGGCTGTTTTCTTCTAAGGAAGAAAAAAGGATGTTTACATTCTTAATGTTTCTTTTCATCCAAGTCCAAGTAGGAGGGCTCTAAGAGTCTAAGGCCAGGCCTCGCGGCGAGTCTCCTTCAGAGACTTCAGTGAGGGGGACTTAAGAAAACCCGTATTAGGGAAAGGAAGCTGTTTTGATGGGAATGTGGAAAGGTGGGGGCATGGTGATGAGGATATGAAACAATTAAGCCAAAAGGGCAAGTATCTCCAAAAGTCTGAACCTTTTCTCTGTGGTTCTTACCTATGCTGAAGCATCAGCGTTACTCATGGAGCATTTTCATAACACTGTTGCCAAGATGCCACTCTAGGCTTTCTCAATGAGAAACCCTGGAAGTGGGACATGGGCATGGAGGCCTTTGAAAAGCACATCAGTTATTCTGAAACACACTTCAGCTTAAGAGCGACTTTTCTCGGCCATTTACATGTCCTCCAGGCCTCACCACTCTGTGCTTAGAATCTCACGCTGGAATCTCACAGCCCCCTGTGTGTCCGTACAGGTCCCACCCACCTATCCCTGTCACCCTCAAACACATAGCACTGGGTGGGAAGCACTCCTTCCAGATCTTCCTGCCTGGCCCCCTGTGTGGGGGAACCTCTGTGCCTGTGAAAACAGATCCCTGCAGCCTCTGCCTCTGTCAGGGTTCAGACAAACACCAGGGGACCCTTTTATAAAAGAGACAGCACCCTGCCCCCTCAGACCCCTTTCCGTCTCTGTCTCCAGGCACTCCTCTTTGGAGACACTTTCTTACTATGTGAACTACTTCTCCCAGCTAGTCTCTTTGAGCTTTTAGCTGCACCTTTTTATCAAACATAGGCCAAAATTCCAAATTCCAGTTTAGGTTGAGATGAGAGCCCTGTTACATGAGCACTTCTTCTATGGCAGTGCCCTTTCTCCCGTGTTACACAAAATCCAGCGAAGTCCAAGGAGGCCACGCAGTCTTAGATCAAGTGAGTTGCTAGATGTCAACCTCTCTAGTTACCCAGAAAATGCAAACCCAACGCCCAAGTACCATTTGGATTGCCCCATGGATAAGGGTAGGGAAAAGGTGAGGGGGCATTTGGTAGGAAATGTATTCTCAGATCTCCAATCGGAAAATCCGCTTGAAGAAGTTGTCTGTGTCGTGCCCGCACTCCATGATCCCCTTGCTTCCTGCCTCGTCCCCGCTCCCCAAATCCTCCTGTCGGGGTTTTTCATCTTAGCAGGTGGCTCCACTGTTCAGCCAGTTCTTTAAGCCAAAAATGGTTGTCCTTTTATTTTCTTTCACCCCCACAGCGAATCTGTCACTGAGCCCTGTCCGTTCTATCCTCCACATTTCTACTGAGTCTATTATCTCCTCGTCTGCATCCCAGTCATCTCTGGTTCATGAAGAAAGTGAGAGTTATGAATGAAAAACCTTATATTCTGTTTGTCACAGAGTCGGCAGTTATCTTTTCCTTTAATAAAGCTCAACGATATCCCAAATTTGGAAATTAAAATTGCAGGCATATTCCCAGAACAAACATCATAAGGATTTCTCAAATAGTCCTCAAATAGCTCATGGTCCCAATATACCATGTTTGAAAATGTCATATAATTGATAAGACCCATTAGAGTTCCAGGGACATGTTGGACTTTCTATTACGAATTTCAATGCTTGGAAACCGTTGGGGGAAGTCTTGTGTAATAGAGCATGTCATATACAAACTCTGTTTTTGCTTATTTACACTAGCCAGCCTCTAACCTTCAGTCCACTGGGCCGTACAAGATTTATTTACAGAGTCTTCAGTCAGAGCTGGAGTTCCACGAGTTTTGAGTATACATGAACTTCCCTCCAGAAAATTATTTTGGGTCAGTTTTTCTGATGTGACTTTGATTTTAGTATGTTTGTCCACCTATGTTTAGAAATACATAGTTATGAACACTTTTTTTTTCCAGGGAGAGCTATTTTTGATTAAGAGTATACTATTTAGAAAAAAACCTAAATTTATCAAATACATTCCCACATGGGTTGTGAATTACATTGGTAGACAGTGACATGGTCCTTGTCTCCTAAGCAAGTCAGAAAGCTACATAATTTTTGAAATGTTTAGTGAACTCAGTTGACCCATATTTTGGAGAGCATTCACATTTCTCCTCATGGAATAATATGATTCACACATAAACCCACATTTACCTACCTTTCCTATCTTTTAAAATGTAGAAAAATTCAGGTTCCCTTTGCAAATAAATTACATGTTATTCTTCAAGATAATTGTCATGTGACTGCTCTGGTTGGCTAAACTTGTGTTCTTTCTTACTAGGATACATTATTATTTGACCAGAAATTGATTTTTTTATGAGGTATAAGGAGGGGGTTCTAAAAGTACAAAAATCCTCACCCAGATCTTCAGTATTTAATCAGGACTTTTCAGCACAAACAGTTATAAAGGTCAACAAATTATCTCAATTGGTCAAAATGCAGAAAAAACAACAAATTCGTATCTCAGATAACTTTTATTAGTATTTACTGATAAGGAAATATAGCATTTTACCAGAAGAAATAAATATATGTTTTGAACAAATATGTCAGAAAAGTAGCTTTTCACTTAAACATTAAAATGCGTATATCACAATTACTGTCGGTCTTCTTTAATTCACTCTTAAATGTATAACTTGAATGGGCTCCCTGGGGGCCACACACCACAAAGCCTGGGGGCCAGAGCCTGACTGTCAGCGAGGTGAGGAATTCAGCGAGAAGGAACCAAAATTCGGAAAGGAAGTGGAAGCTGCAAATCACTGTTCTTCAGAAGCACAAGGAGCCATAGCTGGAGAAGCTGATGACGAATGACGGAACCACAGCCTGGAGCGGGGCGGACCATGAGAGGCGGCTCCGAGAACAACACCCAGGTCTGACGGGGACAGGATGGGGACACGTGGAAAGTCCTGGAATTACCAGGGGTGCAGGGGCCATGGGAGCCAAATGCCCTTTTGGGTCAGCTGGCACTGAGGCATAGGAGTCAGACTTGACTGAAAGGTACCTGTTGAGAAAGACAAAAATGAAACAGGTCAAGCCTTGTTAGTTTTAGCCATCAATACATTCCTGGTCCTAGTACCAGCTGTTACAGTGCAATTGGTTTTCTGATCCAGGATGCTTTAGGAGGAGTAGTCATACAATTGCTGACTTCTTCTTATTGACTTGAAATACTATTCAAACTAAATTTTTAGGAATCAGATTCTGCAATTCACATCTATAAGTAATTATATATAAATCACTAGAATGATTATTACATATCTACTAAATTCCAGGTAAAATTACATATCATTTTGAAGAAGATGAAGCTGAAATCCTTCATCCTGATAGTTAAGAATAAAAGTATTTTATAAAACCTTGGGCCTAGCACTTTGACTGACATATATGATAGATACTAAAAATTATGTGTTGGTTGAGCATGAATTGTTTCGGAGTTGTTGCAATTTGGGGTAACTCCTTTAATAGTCTCATCAGGGCACTATTAGGAAGTAAAAAATAATTACTGCAATACAATATATTTTTGTTCTCCTTTTGACCTATGTGTGATTATATAATTCCAGCAATGCCATTTACATGATTTTGAATCCTGATTTTAATTATATACATGTAGGGTCTTTTTTGACTAAGAATATACTTAATTGTCATTCCTTTTGGTTTTCATAAAGGCTTTTTTCTGCCTCATGGCAGTTTTGATTTGTAATAATATCCATTTTTCTAGAAAACACTCTAAGACATTTTTGTGTCTTGTGAGGTTAAGGGAAATAATTCTTCATTAGAACATGTTGGTTGATGCAGGAAAAATAGCATAGTAAAACAGCAGCTCAAAGGCAGATTTTCAAAATGCATGTCTATATTGACTCAATGTGAATTTATTTGATCCACAAATCAAACTCTGCAACTAGTGGTGAGAAAAGAAACTATATGGCATGCAAAAAGAATGGAGTATGCTAAGACCTCTTTCAAGGGAAATTTCAGGAATACAGGATAACAACCTCTAAGGGCCTAAAAACTCAGAAGTTGTACTCTACTTCAGTTTGTCACCAATGTGTGCCTTAAATTAAGTATTTGAAATAGCATTATATTAAGAAACAAGCATATAGATTAAAGAGTACAAAGTTCCCACAACTAATACCAATATTTAAAAAATCCATTTTTTTCCTCTTCTCCTGCCCCCTACCCCACAAGGGAAGGTTGACCTTCACTATTTATTGGCCCAGAAAGAGAAAAATCAGACATCACTTCAAAGGTTGACCTGACTAGGGCAGGAAACAGTTTTTCTAGGAACCAGTTATAATAAGTCTCTTGATAATTGCACGTGTCTTGGTTTGCTTCTTTCGGCTCCTGGTTTTCTATGCACTGCCAACCAGCACAAACAGAGGGGCTTTCTCCCTTGTCCCAGGGCAGCCAACAGTGTGGCTGCTAAAACACAAGACATTGGGGAACATGACATTGTGGACTCAATTCAAGTCCGGTAGTCGAGGTTGGGCATGTGAGAGGATTTAAGGAGCTAGATTTCTCTTCTGTGCCCAGAACACTGTGTTTTTGTACTTTGAGATACTGCATGTTAAATCTGATGGAAGTTTAATGTTAAGTGTGTGTGTATGTGTACGTAGCTGGATGTTTTCCAATATCCTGAGAGATTGCTGAAAAAGACACATACGTATATTCTCCCACACTTAGAAGAGGAGCAGGAAGACCAATCCAGTTGTAGTAAAGCTTAGTTTAATCTTCAAACTCGACAGAGGGCATCACCATCTCATATATGTATATAATCATCTTTAGAGTGAGAATGCCTGAAGCCTCACCCAGAGTTAAGGCTGTCACCCATGACAGCCTTGGAGACCATCAGGAAAAGTCTCTTAGAAGCTTTGGCTGCTTAGTTCCAAGTTTCAACAGGGACAGTGATGCTCACAGTTAGCTGTCCTCCTCTGCGTGTCACCCTTACCTGCCCCCACAGACACATACACCCGCACATGTACTCGTGAATAGGACCTCTTCCTCCACAGTCTTTAACACCTTCTCTATTGAGGTCAGTGGTCCTACATTAGCCTTCCTGCTGCTCTTTCTTCACCCAGAGTGTCAAGATTTGAGCATATGTACACAGAAACACATAGGCAATCTCCTAAATATTCGTTTGGCTAACAGTCCAGCAAATTCCAGCACTCTAAGGATTAACTAGTCACTTTATTTCTTTTGGAAGGCTCTACTATAACTGAAGCCCAACATTTTGTTTATTTTCCACTGTTTATCTTCCAAGGAACATGCTGAAATGTACTCATCATGACAAAGTACCTGCTGTGGAAATACACTTTAAAATCGTGAGACGTGAAGGCGCTCTTGGAGGGAAAGGGATTTTTTTTTTTATTATCATCCAGTTTTAAAATGTTTTGATCCTTTGTAGTTGTGGACAAAATATAAGATTTTTGGAGATTTTAAACAACTTTAAGTAGTGTTTCTAGTCCCACTTTAGTATATGAAGTTAAGCAGATCCACGTTTGTTAAATGGATATTTGAAACCCATAAATATAAACCAATTACATTTAAGTTAATTATTTTGACCTCCTCCTCCTGCAACAACAGTTTTTGGAGACCTGCTAACAAACAGTAAAAGAAAGATGTGCGTTTCAGAGCTTTTTATTTCTCAATCATGCACGAGCACTTGCGGTCTAATGAATGATGCAGAGGTTCTCTGGCAGGAAGCCAAAAAGAGGATAAAGAAAAGCAAAGATGAAGATTACAAACAACTCCACAAAATAGCCCACAAATCCCTGAATGACTGTGGACTGATTGTTAGTGAGCTCATTTTTTATTTGTTTGTTTCAATTATTGACTAGAGAGGGTATCTTTACAGAGAATCATAAAGCATGATTGAACAGAGGCTCTCTCAAAAATGCTCAAGTCCCTATTTTTTCACTAAGTGGATGTCAACACTAGAACTATTTAAAGTAATCTATCATTTAGAAAATAAATTAAGGTTTTTAGTTTCTACTCTAAATATATTTTCATGAAAGTGATTTGGAAATAAGGGAACTCAGGGACTTTATTGCTTGTCTCAATGGTTAGATTTTTGGCATTTGTATGCATTAAAAAAATTACTATAATGTGAGTGCTAGCTATATTCAAAATACGTGCTAGGGGAAGACACAATAAATTATATCGATAGCAGTTAAGATATATATTCTTAGACTTTATTTGACGCATCTTTTATTCAACTAACATTCAACAATTGTTTATTGGGCACATACATGCCAGATATTTACATTTTAACAATGCCAAGTGTTATTTCAAATTCTCTTTTAAAACAAAAATTATTAATAAATGGGGATTCATGGAGAGAGTTAATGATTTGCCTTGGGAACATGAGAGGGAGACAGAATTCAGAGACCTGGCGAGGACCAGAGATGTGCTGGTAAATACTCAATAGCTGGCTCTCCAGGATTTAAAAAAAAAAGGAGGCCAAATTTGCAGTGTATGCTAATTAATATGGTGTAAATATGGCCACCATGTTTGATTTCAAGCTACCAACCGGACATCATTGAACATGGAGTTGGTAAGAGGTACACACAACCCATTATGAGCCCATTCTAGTATGTTGTTGTTGGCACCCACCAGCGTTACCCCGAGAGCCTATTATATAACAGGCAGAACCGGGAGGCTGTGTCTTTGCAGAGTGACTCGTAAATGCCCATAGATGTATTCATATATGCCTCCATTGTCTTTCTTTTCTTCTTAATTTTAGAGCATCTGCTCTCCTATGCTTTTTGTCTTTAGCCCTCCATTACATTGAGCACGTGACCTCTGCTGCCATAGAGAGAAAAAGAGCTTCTGCTATGAGAAGCTGGCAATAGCTGAGCTACTTCAGCAGCATGTTTCGGCATTTTGTCACAGTCTTAAAAATATGTGTACTCAGGGATGAAACTTAATAAAATTAGTAAGTGTTTCTGCTTCATCAAGGAAATTTGTAAATGAAACTTGCAGTTTTTCACAGAGGATGTGCTGGGATGAAGAATTGAATGACTACAAGTCTTAATTAGAGCTAAATTTCCAGAAGTTTGACCACTATTGTTTTTGCACCATCAGTGCAAGTGTCAAAACAATTTAAAGGACAAATAATATTTTAGTGTTACTATAAAAATGAGTTTTACCTTGTAGGCCCCATGAAAAGATCTCTGGGCCCTTTGGGGTCCCTGGAAGACATTCAAAGAACTACCACCCTAGCTTAAAATCACAAATGCCATGTGGTTTGACTATTGAAATAGGCTCCCCACATCCATTCTGGCCACCTTGTAACCCATTTATCAACAAACAGCCAAACTGGACTTGTAATTAGGCAATTCTAATCATGTTACTCCCTACTCAAAACGCTTTATGACTTCCCATTACTCCTAAGATAAAATTAGAACCCTTATCATGGCTGACAGAGTCCTCTGTGATCTGACCCCGTCCACCTCTGCAGTCTCATCTCCCTCTGTTTTCATCAGGCTATTGGCTGCAGCCACACTGGCTTCCTTCTGTGCTGCAGACACAGTGGATTCATTCTGGCCTCCAGGGTCTTGGCCCAGGTCTTCTTTGTACTTGTAAGGCATTCTCCATACCCCATTTTACCTTGACCCGTCATGCAGCTATCTACTTAAATCTCACTCTAAGAGACTTGCTTTACCTGTCTCCCATTAGATTAGATCCCCCTGTCATAAGTGCTCACATTCTTTTAGTTATATAATTAGTGTTGCCACTGTTCCCAAGGAAGAGGCTGTGTCTGGTGTGCTCTCCACTGTATCCCTAATGCACAGATTAAGGGTTTGAAGGTTGTCAGATTTTATTGACGGGTGTCACCTAGCAAGGAGAAGGAATTGGAAGGTTATCTTCATGTAAATGTCAGTCTGTCTGCTCCTCTGTCCATGTGCAACACTAACCCTATTGGCCCAACTAAAGGAGCAACAAAGCACCTTCATCCACCATAGCACTACACAGTGAGTTTCGTCAAACTGGAGGTGCAGAGAACACACCTCTCATTCCCACGGAAGTCAAACTGGAGCCAGACCAATATGGCTGCACAAAAATTGAAAGCCAACTCCAATAATGAAGGTTTTGTTACAGGGATATATTTGTCATACTCAAATTCCTCTTTCCTTTAAGATGATGTCTTTCAAGGAAGTTTCTAATTCAGTCCCAAATGTGGACTGCCACTACATCTTTTTATTATCTCATCTATCCCTCCACTTCAGGAAAAATATTGAAGTATGTACTAGCTCTGAGTCCAGCCTATAACCTCTTGACTTTCAGAAGCGATTATCATACTCCCAAGCTTAACAACACAATAAGTCTTACCTCTAGAAAATATTGTGGCTCTCCTTCTATTAAAGAAAAATGTGCCAGAAATTAAGTAACTCCAGGAGGCTCTAAGTTCTTTTTTGGAATGTGCCCAATATGGCTTACCCTTGTCTTATGCCCGGTAGATGACCAGCAGGCGACTGGACGTAGTAGCCTAAGAAGGTACCATTAGAAATTATAATTTTTAATATTTATATTTTGCTTGGTTAAAAATAAGTCACCACAAAGATTTAAGATTTCCTGAGATACTCCTATAAATATTCTTCAGTAATTCTATTCAAGATGAAATTGATGCATCGTACACAATTCAATGTATGAACAATTCATAATAAACTCATAAAACTCCGGATTGCTTCGTGATGAAAAGTAAAAGCTTTGGTTAAATGGGTAAATATTTGATTTAAAATGTCTCAACTACATTTAAAAGCATGTGAGGGATTGCTTCCTTTTCTATTTCCTGCAGTATTCCTCTCAAAGCTAGAGTTTGTTTTAAAAAGACATAGATTAAACACTGCAGTGAATTATGTCTGCATTCATGGGCAAACAACTTTTTATTTTTGATTTGTTGTGAATTTTTGAAATCTAATATTTATTTCATTGTATTTGAAAAAAAAGACATTAAAATGCAGCTTGAAAACAAGAAGGTGGTAACCATAAGAGATCTAATTGCAGTGACCTACTGTAAGTGGGTCAGCAAGAAGCCAGGAACCAATGCATTTGTCATGGAAATAGGACCTTTTCTGGAACATTTAAAGAGTCGACACTGTGCCATTGCCTTGGAAACCCACTTGGATATCATCAGTCATTTTTTTTAGAATATGTTTGAGAAAGGAATCCCAGATGGGAACATTGAAAGTAGGCGACTGGAATCTGGAGAAGAGTTAGTGGTTGTGCTTGGATACCTGGGCATAAGAAGCCCCTGAAAGGGCTGATCGCCGAAAGGACCGAGGTGCCAGAGGTCCTCATGCTGTAAGTGTGGGCGCGTTCTCTGCAGCAGTCCGGTGCCATTGTTATTAAAGGGTTGGGGATTTACCTGTGTCCTTTTAGATTTGCTGTTTCTAATTTCTTTTTCTATTTGTACTATTTGATTTTAGGCTAATCACCCAACTGATGAGCCACATGGTGCTGCATAGTTCTGTCATGCTTCCTTTAAGGAAATTTTCACTCACCAGAAGTTGTAAGACTAAGTGACTCATCTATGGTGTGTTGTAGACAACTTTCTTGATCTCCTAAAAGCTGACAGTGCAGTCTGTGCGTTCTGCGGCTTGCTTTTGCTTTCCTTCTTGCTTCCTTGAGGCATGCTTTTCCCACGGGTAGTGCCGCCTCAGAGCTAGGGCAAGGGGAAGGCAAGACTTCAAACTTAGGCCATCCATGTTATTAGGGGAGCGTTAATTTTTTAAAGTTTGACAACGTTGAGAAGGTTATGATTCATATTATAAATTATCTTTTTCTTTAGAGCAGCGCTGTCTGGTAGAACTTTCTGTGATGATGGAAATGTTCTGTATCTGTGCTGTTCAATGTGATTGCCATTAATGCAGCTGAGTAACTGAATTTTTAATTGTATTTCATTTTAGTCATTTTAAATTTAAATAGCCACACATAGCTTATAGCTACTGTACTTGTCAGTGAACTCTTTTGAATATGCCATTCTGGTTATCACATGCAATTGTACAATATCATTTCACTAACTACAAAACTGCCAATTTAGAAACCATAATTGTTTGATTTGTATTGAATTAATCTATCATTGGCTTTTTGACTTTGAAGAAAATGGCCTAACTGCTATAGCAAATAAACTTACGAATTTATGATAGCTCAAATACAGTAGACTTTTATTTCCCACTCATGTTAAGTCCAAAATGAGAATTCTTAGTTGACAGATGGTCTCCTTTAAGCAGAAATTCAGCGACCCAGGCTTCTTCCAATTTGGCCCCAATATTTTCAACATGTCTTTTCCAGTTTGGCCAGGTTAGTCTTCAACCAACCAAAAAGGAAAGAAATAAATAAGATTAAGTAGAAAGGTTTCCTGGACCAGGCCTGGAAAAGAGTCACACACCACTTCCACTCATATTCTACTGGATGGACACACCTCACTGCAATATTAACCTGGAGATACTAGCCAGGGCAGTTAGACAAGAAAAAAATAGAAGCTTCCAGATTGGAAAAGGAAAAGTAAAACCATCTCTGTTTGCAGGTTACATGGTTTTTCTGTCAAACAATTATGCATGCACTTGCACATACACACACACACTTTTGGAGCTAAAACATGGGTTCAGCGTGGTTGCTGAAGCTGATATACAAAACCAATATGCAAAAATCAGTTACATTACCATACACTAGCAATGAATAAACTGGAAATGAACTTAAGAAAGCAATTCCATTGATAATAACATAAAAAAGGAATGAGATACTTAGGAATAAATCTAAGAGGAGTGTGACAAAACATTAAAAGAGATCAGTGAAAACCTGAAGACACATTCATGGATGGAAAGACTCAATGTTATTAAGATGGCAGCACTCCTCAAATTGGTCTACAGATTCAGTACAATCTTTATCAAAGTTCCAGTGGACATCTTTTTCTGAAACTGACATGCTGGTCCCAAAATTTGTAGAGAGACTCAAGGGACCCAAAACAGTAAAAACAATCTTGAAAAACAACAGTGCTAGAAAACTCATACTCCCTGATGTCAATGTTTCAAAGCTACAGTAGTCAAGACAGTGTGGCAGGAAGATAGGCATACAGATTAAAGGAAAAGAACTGAGAATTGTCACAGCAAATTAATGACGGAGCAGAGACTCAAACCCAGATCAGACATGAAAATCCTTGTTTCTGTCACTGCCACGTAAGTTTTTTTTGGTGGTGGTTCTCTGTATTCTTCACAGTATGTATCCGGACCATGTACCTAATAAACATCAATCACTAATCAATGAATAAATGAGCAATGCTTCTGGTGATAGCAGCTATACTATAAGACAGTCAGTGCTATATAAAGAAAGAATCATATTGTTAGGGACAACACACCAAAGAAAGGAATTCAAAACTACAGTTATCTGTGTGCTGAATAAAACACAGATGGAGTTTCTATACTCAAACATCCTTCACCCTTCAGAATGAGCTGGTAAAATTATGAGAATTAAAAACTATCAGTTTGAAAATATAAGACCCTACCAAACTTAAGACCAAAACTAATGTGAGAGTAACCAGGAGGCATTCAACTCATATTTCTCAATTTTCCTGCCAACCTATCATTTTCGGTGAGAGGAAGACAAGTGTTAGCTATGTGGGAGGGAGTTTTTCGTACACACTAATACACATGATTTCCCCCTGGAAGTCCTGGGATGCACTGTAACTTTTAAGATCATTGGAAATTTTTAGTCTTGGGATCGATTCACCAGACAAAGCAGTGCTAACGAGTGTAGCATCATCAGTGAGCAATGTGTCCTCTCTCCATTTGCCTCGTTTGACACAGAATGAAATGCTGCCAAAATCGGGCTTGAAGGTAGCAGTGTTGGAGCTCTAAGCGACTTCCTAACACATTTACACAGGACAGTTGTTTTGTCTTTTTCTTGTGTCAGTGGATCAGTCCACGAGAACACTGAACGTACTCGGGCTGCTGAGGGAACACAGACCATCCTAGCTGCCCGCAGGCGCCCGTCAGCTTGGATGCCCCCCACAGCTCGGGCTGGGGGAGTGCTCGGGTCATTGTTTGACAGCCCAGGAAGGATGTCCAGAGGAGATTGCGGGTGAGCAAGCGCAAGGCCAACCTTCTCAGCACTTGGTGCTCTCCTTTTATAGGCGTGAGAGCCAACCACATGCAGCTGCACGCTGTGATAAAAGTGGGTCATAGCAATGGAGACAAATGCCTTATCCAGACCACATTTTAGGCTCATTTCTTCGGACATTTGAATGTACACAGTTGACTTTTATGGGGTCGGAATGTCTAGCAGGTTTCTTTTAAAGGATTTATATTTCATCTAATAATATAATTTAAGTTAAGCCATGTTTAGGTTAAAAAACAAACAAACAAAAACCAATATCTGAATAGCGGTATTTCATTGTGTCTGACCTGTAAAATCATCTAGAATCATTTGCTTCAATTTTAGAGCCTAAAATCTCCTGCTTATGAAAATAGCAATAATGAAAGCTATCTTCCTACTTCTTGTGTTACCAGGAAAGCTATGGCACTGATGAAGGAAAATATTGGCGTGGCATGAATTTAGCCTGGAATGAGTGATATGGGCCTCAGCTGCAAGAATACAGGGCCTTATAGGGTGCGTCTCAGGAGCCAGACTTGAAAGGCTCATTTACCTTCCTACCCTTGTGTATTCTTTTCTATGATTTTATTATTTAGCTCTTTTACATTGTCATATATATATATATATATATATATATATATATATATATATATATACATACATACATATAGCGTGTGTGTGTGTATTTTGTAAGATACTGCCCAAAACCCTTTTGGAATAAGTAATGGTATAAATAATCAAATTTTAATGAAATAGGATGATCATTCATTGGATTTTTTGAACATGCACTGGTTGATTATGGAGAACAGCAGAAAATGCTAGCGCATTACTTAGGAACACCAACTGGTTAAGCACTTAAAATGCATAAACCACATACAGATAAGTGAGGCTCTCCTTAACATTTGGGAGAAACTTCATAATGAAGAAGGCCAGAGGAGAGCGAGCAAGCGTCAAGAAGCAAGGAAGAGATTAAGTGAAAGAGGCTGAGTCAGGTATTACCAAGTAATAAATTAAAACTAACGTGTGTATTTCCCCTGAGAGCTATTGATTCCACATGGAGCATGGAATGCATGGCCTTTTCATGTTCACCCCCCAATGCTTCCAATTATTTTACCTCCTGGACTTTTCCAGATGCACGGAGGATTAACAAATTACAAGGATCGCATATGTGAATTATTCACGGGGCCCATTTTGTATTTCATTTGTATCTACACTGCTGGATGCCATTGTGTTAGATGCCAGATTCCTGGAAAAAAAAAGTTTTTTCTCAATAATGGCTTAGACTCTTCAAATCCTTTGTGGCATGATGAGGGTATCAAGAAATAAATTAGTGTTATATGTGTCTATTCCTGCACTGATATCAAACTGATTTGCTAAACGAGGTGACTTCACAAAGTGGTAGTGACAGCGCTGTACTTATATTTCACTATGACATTCCTAACTTTAGGGGATAAACTGCTATTTGTGCCCAGAAACTCAGGCTTTCACCTAATTTTATCTTGACTGCCATGTGGTAAATAGTCCTTAGTCTATATGTGGCTTATGTTTTCCCTTCCTTCTCTTCGGGCTTTGCAGTTTTATGGAGTAGCTCTACAATTTGAAACTACTATAAAATAGCTCCTGGAGATTTTGGAGAACTAACCTCATATAAATTTGAATAAGCAAAATGGACAACATTCTGTTTAATCCTCCAAGGACTTTCACTTGTGAGGTATTATATTAAGTTGTTTGATGCTAAGAGGGGAATCTACCAAACAATAAGAAGAGTAATAAAATAATAATAATAATAATAATCTGGAATTATGACCATTTAGGCAGGTTCTAGGCTGACATTTTCCCTGAAATTGCATAAGTAGTCCAAAGAGGCAGGCTAAACAAATCAATACTCTAGGTAAGATTACAGGGCGAATAATATTTAAAATAAATAGTTTCTGGCATGTTAAAAGCATCTGCTGATCTGCAGGGCTTTCTTTGATGGCGGAGGGTTATCTGAGGAGGGTCATTGCCCAGAAGTCAGGAGGGCTCCTCTGTCTCTCCTGAGGTCCACGCACAGGGTCTGAGCTGGCAGGTGGTGGTGGGGTGGGGGTAGGTGGCAGGCAGGACAGACGCAGAGCCGGGTGTCAGCTCTGGAGCAGCTCCACCTGCGCGAGGGCTCCTAGGGCTGGGTTTGAGGCACAGCTGCAGACACAGCCGTTTCACCTCCATCCCCGCGGCTTTGCCAGCCATTGATACAATAGACCAGCTCGTGCCTCGTTGCTCTTTGCTCTTTGCGGCTACATTCTACCACTTAGAACTCAGAGACGAGAAGGCTGATTCTTTGACTCTGAACCTTCAATGGCGACCCTAAGCAAGTTGCTTCACTTCCCCAAGTGTTTTAGATATAAAATGAGGAGATTGCTCAATACAAAAGTCCCGTCCAGCTGTTTTCTTTACAACTTTCCCAGGTAATATTTTTTGAAAAGTCATATTCAACTGCTTATAATCAAAAGTAGCCAAATGTGCATTTCTTTTAGAGTACTGCAGTTATGTCCAGGACCCTACAGAAGTTTGTCCAAATCTGTGAGACTTACAAATAGGAATTAAAAATACAAAATAAATTGCCATCTACACTATTTCTCTCTATTTGTTTAAGATAATAGATCAAATATTCAAATACCTTCTTCCTCATTAAAGCAATTTTACAAACATCATTATTATTTTCTTATCCCATTTAGGATACAGATTTTCTCTGGAAAATTCAAAAGGCAAAGAAAGAGAGAAAGAAAAAGAGTAGGAAAAGATATACATGGATCTCACATGTATTCATGAAATAAATATCCCAGAGCCTCTCATCCCCAAAGCCAGATTGCTGTGATCAGAAACTCAAATATGATTGCAAACTATTGCAAAGACATATTTTCGCCTAAAAAGGCAAAGGATATAAAAGAGAAGAGTGTCTCATGTTTTGAACATCTAGATGTGCTAAACATTATGTTCAAGACATTTATCTTCCTATGTAATTGAAGTCCTTGTAAGTTTTATGATGTGGATATTTGTATTCCCATTTTTATAGAGGAGTCATTTGAAGTTCAGAGAGACGGAATGTGTGCCCAATAATGCATTGTTAGTGAAATCTATCTAATGACCCCAGGACCCAAGTCTTTCCCCAAACCGTTGCCACCATGGTTGCCGTGGGCCACACGGGGTGGTGGCAGTGGACTGGGAAGCTGTGATGACAGGGCAACTTTTCACTTCTGACAGAATAAACCCCCTTTATTCTCCAATCATTTGTAGTCTTTTTCCATCAGAGACCTCACATCCTCAGGAAGTGAATGTCCCATTATTCCTAGAGGACTTTTGTTTCCTTAACTGTTTGATGGAAAAGGTCACACATCAGGCCCATGGAGACTGTTTTTTGTTTCATGTTTGATAATGTATTTGTCTTAAGGTCAAATTGGATTATTACCAGAGACGTAAAAGACAAACAGAAAAGTGTCAAAATGCAGGGTTGGGTCAGAATTCCCCCTCCCCCACAAAAAAATACAGAATGGATTTGATGTAGAAACTTCAAAACCTAGAGACAAAAAAGCGGTAATAGCAATGTATTTTACAAGTGTCATAAGAATTTGTTTAAAAAAACATTTCAAGAAACTTCTTTCTTCTTTGCCATAGAGAGAGAAAAACTATTATAGTAACAGATGATATTAAAAACATAGCGACTTTCAATAATTTTACTCCTTCATGTACTTTATTTTTTATTGAAATCATAACATACATGTAGGAAAGTATATGCACTTGCTGACATATACATAAGCATACATCTCAGTGGATTTTTATAAAACAACACCCTTAGGTAACTTCCCCAGTTCAAGTATGTCTTTCTCACCAGTAAAAATTTCTTATTTTTGTTGTTTATAGCTCTAAAAAATTACATTTAATTTTTGCCAGTGGGAGCTCTGCTGATGGGCCATAAAAAATTGTTGTCTCTCCTCCCCCAAGGATATCCTGCTTCTCTAACTGAGCATTTGAGGCAGATTATCTTTCCTCAAGTATATCAAGAGGAGGAATGAACAAAGTTCTGTGTTTCCCAGTTGCAGTGAAGAGGTCAGGCCCAGCCCATATCAGTCTGTTGTGCAGCTTATGACCTGAGGGAATTTGTCACGGCTGTAATGAGCAGGTACAGCTGTAAAGCCTGGGGTCACAGGTATGTCTGTAAGTGGAAGGTCATATCCTGAGTCCCCACAGAGACTGTCATTTGTTTCTGGTTGGATGTTTAATCAGCCTCAGCCTCACATCCGGAGACTTGAGCAGAGTGCAGCACTGGGCTTACAGGACATGGTGTGCTGGTTCCAGATGTTCTCTCGTCTTTCAAATTTCCTTTGTATTAAATGGTCCACTGAGCACCGCACTATTAGAAAACTTTTCTTTCAGTGCCAGTTACATTCACTTTCTCTAAGGAAGAACAGGTACCTTGACCCCCAAATAATAAATTCAGTGGGTTCCACAGGTCCTGTTCTCTGTCTTGTGTCGGCCTATTACCTTCAACAGCTTTAGAAGTCAAGGATTTAAAGTTCCTTTCCCCCGTACTGTGGGTTTCATTGGTCAAATTCTTAGTCTTCTAGTGATTTTAGAATCCTAATTTCAGTAGCGATACACTGTAGGATGGAGACTGGATCTCGCAGACTGGGGGCCTGGCTGTGATCTTGGTCAAGTTACAGAGCCACGTGAAGCTTTGTTTTCGATAGTATATAAAATGGATAATAATAAAATACAAGAATCTCCTTACCTGAGAAGGACTGATAAGGGAAGAAAAACCCACTTAAAACAAATCCCCTTCAATATCATAAATTTTATATTAAATTGTAAGAAGTTTGCAAATTCATCTTTAAAAGTTTTCAATCTAAACTATATGAAAATGAATTCACTTTAATTCATAGTTAACATTGCAAAGATATGCTATTTCTTAGCATAAATAAAGAATGAATCAGGTATTCATTTTTGGCATACTTTTTGGGGGATAAAATTATATGATAGCATTATAAGCAATCATCACTTCAGATTTGGCCTTTAGAGCAGTATCATAATCTTTTGATACTTAAATCATTCTTGTTTGAAGAACATAACCTTCAACAGTTTGCTGATTTTCTCTTTCTTAGCTAACTGGTCCAAATTCCGGTAAGTCCTCATTCATTAATGTTTTTGCCTGTGATCTGAACAGTGTTCCGATGTTTTTTATCAACTTCATGAAACCTGCATCTTTTTCAAAATCTATAATTACACTTTGCTGTTGGTTTTTAACTGTGTTGCTGGATGTTTGGTGTAATTAACAGGAAACTGAGGGACAAAGCCTTTGGCTTTTGTACTGGGATACTGGCATTTAAATGGGAGTGATGTTTGAGTGGAAATTCATTCTATAAGAAGTAACATTATTAGTGAATAGTCTGTGTTATTGAGACTTTTACTTTTTCCTTAACCACGAGGACTTGGTAAATTAATACTGATATAAGTCTCCCTAACTCATTTAAGTATATATTGAGAAAACAAAATGTGGGACTGTATCTAAGACGCTTAGCATAATACCTGGAATATATTAATCAAATACATATTAGTGATAGTACTATTATTATTTTACACACATTCTTTAACAATGATAGATAGGGGAACTGATACTATTTAAGCTGAATGTTCAGCTGTGCACTCACATGAGGGTGAAAGTTATACTATTTAACCTAGGATAGCTGAGGTTAGATTGTATAAAATGGGTGAATTGGGTTGTACACACAAGATTATATAAACGGCTGGTAGTTTGAAGGGAAGGCCAGAGAGGTCTTTGAGAAGACAATGTTTTAATAATAATAATAATGAAAATTGCAGGCACACACTGTTATGGATCTCAGGTGAATAAACTGTGAATGAATGAAGCATTTAGCCTAGTCATGACTAGGCTAACCACCCCCCTCCAAAAAAAAAAACAAAAAAAAAACCAAAACCAAAACCTGAGAAATGCTTAAAGTGTATGAACACAAGACCATTGGATGAGCATTTACATGAGCATGGAAAAAGCAGATCAACCACCCTACCAGAAGTCTCTAAAAAGCCTTAACACTGCAGAAAATGGCCTGCAGCATCTTATCAGCTTTGAGAATCCACTGGGCAAATCACTGTCACCCTTTCTTGTGTAAACTAGAATTTCTCTCCCCTTACTAGACACTGCAGGGCCGGCCACAATGACATGCAGCTCAAGTGAAAGCCTCACCTAAGGGAATATGCATGTGCAGGTACAGTCACTGGAGCAGATGGCACTCCATCCTGCCACATGTTCACAGGCATCACTCAGTTCCCCAAACCCACTATCTCTGCTGAGGATCGTGGTGGGCAGCAGAAAGGAATTTAGAGTATGTTCATTCAAGTTTTCAAATAATACCGAGTTGGCTGGGTTAAGTGCAGACAAAAACAAGGTAATCACTAGTTACCAGGAAAGACTGGTTGAGGACAAATAAGAGAAAAGTCTAAAGAGTCACAAAGGATGATACATTAAATGTATTAACACTACCCTTAGCCCTGTGCTGCCACATAATGCTTATATAAAGGAGACATAGGAAGGTGGAAGCTAGAAAGTTTTTCCCCTCAAAATTAACATGTATCAAATATTAATTAAGAGTCCCTATACAGTGGAGTAGACAGACAGAAAATAATCACCCCACTGAAATACATAGAAAAAAAAAGAGATCTATCGAGGTCTTATAACACAGAGGAGAGAAGGTCTAATTCTGGATGGCATCAGAGTTTAAACTATGACTATTCCAGTAGTGACTATACTATGCGTATTCTGAAATAGTATAAATTGATCTGAGTCTTGGTGGAAGAGTGCGTAGTTACAGAGGGTATGAAAACACACGCAGAGACAAAGAAGCCTCAAAGAAAGAGCCTGCAAACGTCATAGATCTGCAAGTCATTCTGTTGGGCCAGATCTTTTAGAGTTTTGCACAAGAAGAGCTAAGGAGGTTTAAAGGGTTTTGTTCTTAAAAGGAATGAAACTGAGCTTTATCCCGTATGCGATGGGAGCCATCAAAGATACCATTCAAGGAAGTGAAATACTCAGATTTCAATTCAAGTAGATCATGCTGGTAACAATGTGGGGCAAGGATTGGAGGAAGACAAGAGAAGGCCGAGAAATCCTTAGAGAATAGATGGTTTAGGCAGGTAAATGATGACGCAGTTAGTAGGAACAGAGAGAAGGTGACCGGTCATGTACTGAGAAGGGCACTGTGAGTCAGGAAGAGGAGGAACTGAGAATGAGTCGTCTTGGACGTAAGTGGGAAGAGCCTCAGGTTTGGTTGTGTTGTTTCTGACAAAATTGTGTCTACATTGTAATGTTGAATTTGAAGCGTTTGTTCCAGGTATAGAAATCTAGTTGGTAGAATTTTGAGTTTGCAGTCTGGGCTAGAGATATACATTTGAGGGGTCATTGGAATGTGGCTGAAGAACTGGGAATGGATATTATTGAATAAGAAGAACCAATAGGAAAAAGAAAAAAGGGCAAAGACCAGAAACCATGTGAAGCCTGGATTATGGATAAGAGAGCACAGAGCCTGGCGCCTGTTGCTCAGTAAGGACTCGTCAAACAAGTTGACAAGTGAACTTCACATTGGGTTCCAAGGTTAGCAGGTAGGAAGAGGGGATGGATGTGGAATGAAGAAAGAGGGATGCCGCAAGCTCTTCTATCCTAGTGGTTGTATGTCACAGTGAGACATCAAAGTCAGTCTTGGTCTCCATTGGCTGGGCATATGATTCTGGAAGTTGTCAGCTCAGAGGTGAGATTGCTGAGGAAATGAGTAAGAACGAAAAGGGGGCTGAAGCCTGAGGCCTCATCGGGAGGAGGAGGCAGATCCAGCAGACAGACAAGTAGCCGTGAGATGGCGGTGAAGGGAGGTCAGAGTGGTGTCTTGGAACCAAGTGAAGAAAATGGAGACAGGGGTGGTCACCTGCACCGAATGCTGCTGAGAGTCAAGGTAGATGAGACCAGAGAATTTTGTACTGGAAATGGCCATGTCGAGGTCAGTTGTGACCTTAACAAGCACTCCTTCATGGAGTGGAGATGGGAGAAAGCCCACTGTAATGGGTTCTAGGGAGTGTGCTGTGGAGGGGGAAAAACAGCGGGCTCAAGTGAAAGGTCCAGGCCGAGAACGAGGAAGTGAGGAAACAGAAGCGCACATGGAGCGCTGCCGTAAAAGGCAGCAGAGAAATAGGCAAGCTACAGCGGGGTGTGAAGCCACCGCAGGGCCTCTCCTTCCTGAGGTGGAAGACATTCAACACGCTCTGATGCCGATGGGAAGAACTTACTGCAGAAAGAAAGGACAGCGCAGGAGAGAGAAGGGAGAAGCAGAGGCCGTAGAAGTGAGGGAGCGAAGGGACCTGGTTCACAAGTGGAGGGGCAGGAAGCCATGCTCCTGCAGGAAGAGAGAGGATGTGGGTACAGAGGATGGAAAGTTGATAGATTTGGTGGAATTTAATTTTGCAGATAAGAAAAAAAAAGTAATAAATAACTTCCCAAGAACCAGGAAGCCAGGATAGTTAATTTAATTTCTGTCTAAAAATTAATGGTTCATATGCTCAATGTTGGCCTAAATGGGACATCGTATCATTACTTAAAAATAATACTATTATTTTTACAAAGTGATTTGTCTCTTAGTAAGTAAGAATAAAATGCTATAAAAGTTTACATATAGGAGGTAGTTGGTTTTTACATGTCGAATAATATGAAAGTAATTACATTGGAATCCATGCTAAGCAACGTTTAACACACCTGGAAGATTTCTAGGGTCACTCGACTAGCCTGACATTAAACAGGAAGCCATCAATAGTAATATTTACTTTAGGAATACATATCCAAATCAAACAAGCTTAGAAGGGTACAGTTCTGCAAAGTAAACAGAAAATAAATGGCCTAATAGCTTTCTTCCCAGTAATAGTATATTTTCACAGAACGCTTTTAAATAACTATGATCTATTTTACATAGGGGGCATTCAAAAACTGAATAAACCTTGATAAAACATTGAGGAGCTTTCTGGATCCTATGAATAGTTGAATTATTCTTCGATATATGAGTTGCCTCTCCTAGAATATTGCCTGTTTGGGTCTTAAAGCCAAAAAATAAAAATAAAAAAATTTAAAAAAAGTGTAAGCTCTAAATTAATTAACTTTTGTAGAAAAAATAATATAAAGGATTAATTTATCCTAATAGAGTCATATTTTTATTAGATAGTAGAAAAAGGCTTGAGAAGGCAAGGTGACAGATTTCAAAAATCATGAGGGACTATTACTGTATTTTCTGAATTAAACACTCAGTGAAGGTTGGATAAGAGTATCATTAACACTCTCCATGCTTTCACTAACTTGTTTTGCACCTAGAGTTTCCTTACAGTTAGTGGTTAGCTTTTCTTTATTGCAAATAAGGCAATTGGGTTAGTGTCTCCACTTGACGAGGTGATGATGTAACTTAAACAACCTGGATTTTTGTGATCAACAGAGAAAATGATAATATTTAAATACAACACTTTGCAAATAGGGATATTCAATAAATATTTATTAATTTGGTTCAAAGATTATAGCTATTTCACATGAAGCAATCAATGTTTAACGTAATAAATTGTCAGTCCAAGAATGAGTTGGGAAGTTACTATAAGGTCAATTAGAGTCAATATTGTGATTATAGATGAACAAATTCTGACCAGCGGTACAGATAAACTGCTACTTATACAAATTTTAAAAGACAATAGAATTACTGTTTTTTTTGCAAAATACAAAGAAGAAATCTCTCTGAGACTCACAAAGTAAGTCATCTAGCTTACATAAGAGTGAGATTGGTGTTTACTCCCTCACTCCAGATAAATGTGCCGTAAGTGCTCTTTGGGAAGGAAAAGAAGCAACTTTAAGAAATAATCTATCTTTACACAAAAAATTAAATATTCTTGTTAAAAATCAGTTAATAATTTGATTATAGACCATAAACATTCACTTAAATAAAATCATTTAATTTTTTAAAGTAAATCTGAGTCCTATTTTATACTCGAGAGCATATTCAAGTCATGAGCATACTTGTGGAATTTGAGCGTAAGATGGTAATTCATAAGTTGCTAATTATTCTTCCCTGCTAAGTCTTTAAACAAAATGAGCACATTAGTTTACAATAATTGCTTGAGATAGTCTCAATTTGAAACCCCATGTTGATAGTTCTGTATCATTTAAATTCAGAATGCTTTCTAAAAATTGTGTATATTGCTATCATCCACTCAATAGTCAAATAAATGTTCTTTTTAAGGTGAATAGTACTATTACAGCTTGAAACAAATTTTAATGGATTTGATTCTAGTGATTTTCTTTAAATGTGCCTTAAAAAGTAATCCATGGCCTTTTCTTAATGTGTTGGAGTTTTTAAATCTGCTATTTCTTTTTTAATTCTAATCATTCCATATGGTGTTAAAAATATGTAAAGGTTCTATAGCAATTCATACATAAATTATATACCCATCTTCACTCTACTTTCCTTTGCCAGATAAATTATTGCTTGGGCTTCTTGTTATCACAGAAAACACGTAATTTTACCAAATATACAGTGTACAATGTTAGGGAAATAACAATTGATGACTTCAGACAACCGGGCATACATATTTGAATTGGCAAGGTTTTTAACTAATGTAATCTGTAGGGGTGTTTATTTTGCTTAGCAGGCCCCTGAGAATGGACTTCAAGTTTGCATGCAGTCTTACCATTTTGATACCATGAGCAAGGACTGTCATTTTTACTTGTTTTATTGACTCAACAGCAAAATTATATTTACAGAATAAGAAGTTGATGGTGTATAGGTTAGAATACTTTCAGCTGCAAATGACAGAAAACCCGACTCAAAATAGTTTAAATGCTTATTTGTTGGTAAATTAACCAGAAGAAAATACAGAGAAGTCTTTGAGGTGATAATCCTGTCGTCTGCTCCAGGTCTTTTTCTTGCTCTAAACAGAAGCTTCCTCTTCTAGTGAAATATTTGCAAAAAAGTCATGAGAATGTCTAGAGAGAGGTTGACTGAGAATCTCTCATTGTGATGATGGGTTTTCCTCAGATGCCCCTTGAAAACCTGTCTTCACATTATTAGGGCTGCATGTTGTCCCCTGCACCCCTCACTTGTCCTAGGGATGGTGTTAGCCTTAGGTGCACCAGAGCCACCCCTGGGGTGGTTAGTGAGGCCAGGTTCTCCAGAGGCCCATTTGAGGTATACCTGAGTACATCTGGGTATTATTGGAAGGAAGGCAGGAATGAATGCTTGTAGGCCCCAGAAATGTCTATTTAAAATGGTGATTGTGGTCAGGTGGAACATATGGCCTGCCAAAAATCAGAAGCAAATAAAATTGAGAGAACAATACTCTTCCACATAATATGTGTGTGTGTGTGTGTGTGTGTGTGTGTGTGTGTGTGTGTGTGTGTGTATGCTTTAGAATTATACAGAGTGGAGAGACTTTGCAATCCTGTCTTTCAAATTCATGGTGTGTTTTCAGTCTTTTTGCAAAAAGATGCTGTATACCAGGTTGGTCATTCCGTAGCTGCTGTTTTTTACACTAGGCTGTAACTTTGGAAATGGTATCAACCACTTTTTTTTTTGCCTCCCCTATTTGTTACTGTGCATTTCAGGTTATGTTTTTGCTAACTTTCTATTCAACCAAACTTGAACACATACTCCCCATAGCCAAGGTGTGGTGCTAGGTGCTGTGGTGCAGCCATCACACATTGTGGACACGAGCAGAGTCCAAGTCATTGGAGAAGGAGGTGGAGTTTATGGAGCATGTGCTGGGCTGTGACACCAGGACTTGACTGGAGGGAGTGATTAACTGGAACAAAATAAGAGATATGCAAACAGTTGTTATAGTACATCTTACATTTATTTTATATCTTGATTTTGTTGCTAAACTAGCTGCATTCAAGCATCCTACTAAATTGATGCTTCACTTGCCACTTAAGTGTGATCTTAATTGATGCTTATAAAACCAATAATGTGGTTAGAGGTCCATCTCTTATAACCACATAGAAGAAATTCCCCAGCCCCATGAATCTATTTCCTCGTTTATAGAATGGAAGGAAAACCTACTTCACTGAGTTACGGGGAGATTTAAATGGGATGAGCTGGGTAAAATCAAAGCGTAAGTCTGACGTAGTAGGTAGGCCCCCAATAAAGGTTAGGCAACTTCAGGAAAGTGCCTGTTGACAGAAGCTAACATTTAAAGAGGCTAATGTTCAAAGGTATTGAGGCATATAGGTGCAA
The DNA here is from genome assembly GCF_001890085.2 of Hipposideros armiger. Classification (NCBI taxonomy): domain Eukaryota; kingdom Metazoa; phylum Chordata; class Mammalia; order Chiroptera; family Hipposideridae; genus Hipposideros; species Hipposideros armiger. Next base: position 8,042,827 of record NW_017731351.1, read on the forward strand.
ACATGGTAATTTTGTAGTATCACAAGATTGTTTTAATGAATGGCAAGAATAAAGAATATAGAAAATGGTATAGTTTAGTCTCAGATTCCCAAAAAACACATTAAGAGGAAACTAGAAATCTTTTTAAAAATTTTCTAACAGAACACAAACATGTGTGTCTAGTATGACCTGCTCCACGAACACAGAGGAAAAAAAACAGTTATGCATATCTCTTAGTTTGGTCCAATTAATCCAGTCCGTCAAAACAAAAACTGTTAGCGGGTATCGCAATAACCCTTACATTTCCCCCAGCTTGACAGGGGTTTATATCTGGCGTCTCAGTTCTGCTGTTGGCTGGTTTCCTCACTTCTTCAACACGATATATATGTTTTTGCTTGTTTGTTTGTTTTTTAAAGATTTTTATTGGGGAATTGGGGGATGGGAACAGTGCTGGGTAGTTGGGGGAGGGAAACAGACAAGTTGCTGTCCTTTTGTTCTTCAGTCTAGTTGTGGAGGACGTTGTTTCACTGGCTCAAGTTGGCACCATCATTGCGCTCTTCGCTGGCGAGGCAGATGGGTCGCCGGTCACTGGACGGCCACTCACGCTGGCTGCTGGCTACACACGGTAGCCCATGGCAGCCCACTGAAGCAGGGGCTGCAGCCTACGCTGTCGCGGGCGACCCATGGCAGCCCGGCTCCAAGCCAAGCCGCCGTTCAGCATCTTAGCTGCAGAGGGCAGTGTCACTGGCCCTCACATGTGGGATCCGAACCGAGGTCTTCTGGCGTCCCAAGCCAGCTCTTAACCAATGCGCCACTCGACCGGTCCACGATATATAAGTTTTTAAAAGATGGAAATTATGTCCAATCGTGAGGTTCTTTCTTTTTCTCTGACATGATCATTCAATTACACTTTTCCTTACATATTTGGAGGAGGCAGTCTTCACAATGGTGTCTGTGTGGCTTCTGAGATGTTAAAAATGAGACTCTGAGAATCAAGTAAAAAACTTTTATCCATAACTTACAAAGGAAAGACAAGTGACCCTCTAGATTAGAAATCAAGATCAATAGGCCTCTGTTTCTCTCCATTTTCTTTTAAAAATACAGACTTTTGTCCCTTCAACCTTTAAAGCATCTATTTTAAATGACCTACTTTTCAACTGGTTTTTAGTTAAATGTGTCACACCTGCATGCAGTTGACTTAAAAGTGTTTCTCTCCTTGCGATTTCTTTCTAAACTAGTTTTTGTCATTCTGACTAGTGTGGGCTATTTTCTCTAGAGAATGGAATCTTTTCTCTTTCCTAGGAAGGTGGATGAGTGTTTTATGTTAATTTATGTTTCTGTGAGTGGGGTGATGTTGAAAACAATATAACCCCCTGTTTAGCACACTCCCCGTATGCAGGTGGAAGGGCCAGGAGGAACCCAGCAGCTCCCGAGGTCGACCTGCTTCTGAGACAGGCTTCAAACCCTCCTCAGCAGATGGCTGTCCACCCATTTGTAAGAGTCCCCAGGGAAAAGTCCACTGTTGTTTGTCATCATGAATCAATCTGTATTGCGTCCCTCTGTCGTGAGCGTGTGTTTAGTGTCTGTCCAAACTCCCTCCTGTTTTCACCTAAGTCCATTTCCTAGTGTGTGACCTTGGTTGATATGAAGGATAGCTGCTCACCATCCTCCGTGTAACGTCTTTTCACATGAACCAGCTTTTGTTTATCAGACTGAATTCTGGGGTATAAAATCCCATGTTTGGTTTGAGAAAGAAAAGGCTGTGTACTGATTGGAGTCATTGCACTATAACAGTTTTATTATTCATAAGTTGGCTCTGTCTTTGAACTTGAGAACTGTGATCTGATTTAAACTCATGCATTTAACATATTGGGCTGATCCCTACTGTGCAACAACTTGAAACATGTACTCAAAAACTGTCCACAGAAAATGGCTGTTTCACATAAGCCCAGTGCTGCTGAGGGTTGGAGGGGATCTTATTAAGGGTGATAAGACTTCAAAAGACCACGAAAAGCAATAACCCTTCCTCAGAGATCAATTGCTGACGTAGTCACATCCAATAGACAACTGCCAAAATGCTCTAAGAAAATGGCCCCATTTCTTCTAAAATTGACCCAACAAATAGCTACTGAACACGTGCTATGTCCCAGTCACTGTGCCTTATTGCAGTGTCATGCCTAAGGGGCCTCCATGGTCCCCAGCTCCTGGTGTGGCCCCCTCCCCACATGTGAGGGCAGGACCTTGACTTGCTTCCAACAAACAGAATACGGCAAACAAAGGTGATGGTATGTCCGTGATTATGTGCATGTGACTGTGGGCTTACAGTACCTCCCATCAGAGTCCCCATCTTGCTGGCTGTGAGGAAGCAGGTGGCCATGCTGGGCCACTCCATGTGACCAGGAGCTGAAGGTGGTTCTAGAAGCAGAGAGGGGCCTCCAGCCGGCACCCCACAAGGAACAGACTCCAGCAGCAGGGGACTGAGTGCTGCCCATAGCCTGAGTAAGTGTGGAGGGGGGTCCTTCTCCAGCCCGGCCTCAAATGACACCTGGTGGCCTTGTGAGACGCCCCTGAGCGGACCGCCCAGCTCAGCCACGCCTAGACTCCTGATTCTAAGAAAGTGGGAGATAGTGAATGTGTGCAGATTTAAGTCACTAGGATTGGGGTAATAGTCTAATATGCACAGCAACAAATTAATACACAGCTCTTCAGTTTCTGTCTTTCCTAACCTTGAAATCTTTGTAGAAAGTCCCTCGATCCAGGCGTGTTTGTGTGAAAACTGCTCAATCTAATCATCATGATTAGATTCTGATTTTTGGCAGGGATAACACAGAAGTTATGTTTTATTTTTCGCAGTATATCCTATTAAAAGGTATATACTGTGGGTTTGCCCCAGTACAAGTGATTTTAAATTGATCACTTGATTAGAGAGTTATCCACAGATCTTTCTTAGATACTATTTTCCCATGGTAATTAATAAGTTCCCTGTGAGAAGATACTTTATGTAAATACACACTCATCATCAAATACCCACTAGTTTTAGCAACTGTTAATGATTTTCTAACTACATGATTCCATTTATATTCATTAGCTGGCATCCTACTGTAGGGGAATTCAATCCCTTCTCTCCCTATTTCTTGCTCACTTAGTTATTATATCAGTATGGAATCAGTTTCCTATTTTAGTCAATGGTTTATAATTTGTTACTGTCACTATATATTTTGATATTCAGATTGCTCCAGATTTGGCCATTGGAAGTCCCCTTTATTTATTTTTATTTATTTATTTATTTGTTTTTTAAAGATTTTATTGGGGAATTGGGGAAAGGGAACAGACAAGTTGCTGTCCTTTTGTTCTTCAGTCTAGTTGTGGAGGACGTCACTTCACTGGCCCATGTTGGTATTATCATTGCGC